>NC_057802.1:389073176-389143475 GCF_018294505.1 Triticum aestivum
GAACCATGGAGAAGTTGGAATACATTAGATATTACACCAATATAAATATAGAATGAGTTCATAACTGTACTAAAAGTGGTGACTTTATTTTCTTATACTAACGTGTCTCATGAGTTTTGTGTTGTGAAGTTTTCAAGTTTTGGGTAAAGATTTGATGGACTACCGAATAAGGAGTGGCAAGAGCCTAAGCTTGGGGACACCCAAGGCACCCCAAGGTAATATTCAAGGACAACCAAGAGCCTAAGCTTGGGAATGCCCCGGAAGGCATCCCCTCTTTCGTCTTCAATCCATCGCTAAATTTACTTGAGTCTATATTTTTATTCACCACATGATATGTGTTTTGCTTGGAGCGTCTTGTATGATATGATTCTTTGCCTTTTAGTTTGCCAAAATCATCCTTGCTATACACACCTTCTGAGAGGGACACACATGAATTGTGATTTATTAGAATACTCTATGTGCTTCACTTATATCTTTTGAGCTAGGCAATTTTGCTTTAGTACTTCACTTATATCTTTTAAGAGCACGACGGTGGTTTTATTTTATAGAAATTGTTGAACTCTCTTGCTTCACTTATATTATTTTGAGAGTCTCTAAACAGCATGGTAATTTGCTTTGGTGATGAATTTAGTCCTAATATGATGGGCATCCAAGAGGGATATAATAAAAACTTTCATATTAAGTGTATTGAATACTATGTGAAGTTTGGTTCCTTATGATTGTTTTGAGATATAAAGATGGTGATATTAGAGTCATGCTAGTGAGTAATTGTGAATTGGTAGAAATACTTGTGTTAAAGTTTGTGATTCCGTAGCATGCACGTATGGTAAACCGTTATGTGATGAAGTAGGAGCATGATTTATTTATTGATTGTCTTCCTTATGAGTGGCGGTCGGGGACGAGCGATGGTCTTTTCCTACCAATCTATCCCCATAGGAGCATGCGCGTAGTACCTTGTTTCGATAACTAATAGACTTTTGCAATAAGTATGTGAGTTCTTTATAACTAATGTTGAGTCCATAGATTATACGCACTCTCACCCTTCCACCATTGCTAGCCTCTCTAGTACCGCGCAACTTTCGCCGGTGCATTACACCCACCATATACCTTCCTCAAAACAACCACCATACCTACCTATTATGGCATTTCCATAGCCATTCCGAGATATATTGCTATGCAACTTCCACCGTTCCTTTTTTATGACACGCTTCATCATTGTCATATTACTTTGCATCATCATGTAGTTGACATCGTATTTGTGGCAAAGCCACCATTCATATTTTATATACATGTCACTCTTGAGTCATTGCACATCCCGGTACACCGCCGGAGGCATTCATATAGAGTCATATATTTGTTCTAGTATCGACTTGTAAGTAAATAAAAATGTGATGATCATCATTATTAGAGAATTGTCCCATGTGAGGAAAGGATGATGGAGACTATGATTCCCCCACAAGTCGGGATGAGACTCCAGAAAAAAAAGAGAAAAGAAAAAAGAGAGGCCAAAGAGCCCAAAATAAAAAAAGAGAAAAGAGAAAAGGGGCAATGCTACTATCCTTTTTCCACACTTGTGCTTCAAAGTAGCACCATGATCTTCATGATAGAGAGTCTCCTATTTTGTCACTTTCATATACTAGTGGGAAATTTTCATTATAGAACTTGGCTTGTATATTCCAATGATGGGCTTCCTCAAATTGCCCTAGGTCTTCGTGAGCAAGCGAGTTGGATGCACACCCACTTAGTTTCTTTTTGAGCTTTCATATACTTATAGCTCTAGTGCATCCGTTGCATGGTAATCCCTACTCACTCACATTGATATCTATTGATGGGCATCTCCATAGCCCGTTGATACGCCTAGTTGATGTGGGACTATCTCCTTCTTTTTATCTTCTCCACAACCACCATATTCTATTCCACCTATAGTGTATATCCATGGCTCACGCTCATGTATTGCGTGAAAGTTGAAAAAGTTTGAGAACATAAAAAGTATGAAACAATTGCTTGGCTTGTCATTGGGGTTGTGCATGATTTAATACTTTGTGTGATGAAGATGGAGCATAGCCAGACTATATGATTTTGTAGGGATAACTTTCTTTGGCCATGTTATTATGAGAAGACATGATTGCTTTATTAGTATGCTTGAAGTATTATTCTTTTTATGTCAATATTAAAATTTTGTTTTGAATCTTATGGATATGAATATTCATGCCACAATAAAGAAATTACATGGATAAATATGTTAGTTAGCATTCCACATCAAAAATTCTATTTTTATCATTTACCTACTCGAGGAAGAGCACGAATTAAGCTTGCACTACAGGAATCAGCTACTTTGCCGTCTGCCACGGCAGACGGCAAAGACAAGGATGGCAGACGGCGAAGGCCTTTGCCGTCTGCCACGGACGGCAAAAGGCTCCGGCAAAGTAGGCTACAGTAAAGAGCTTCTTTGCCGTCTGCTTTCTGAAGCGGACGGCAAAGGGGCCTTTGCCACCAGCGGCTGACGGCAAAGAAAGCCGACGGCAATAAATGTGCTGTTAGTCCGCTAGGCGGCTAACGGCAGCCTTTGCCGTCTGCCACAGACTCTTTCTTTGCCATCAGCCAGAAACATTACAGATGGCAAAGAATTTTTTTATTTAAAAAAACGAACAAATAGTCCAAGTGCAGAGGCGACGAGGAACGAACTGAGGACGAACACCACAGTATCCATCATCACTGCTATTTCAAGAATCAACAACGAACGAACAGATTTCACAGGACAAAACTATCCATCATATAGCTTGCTGATCCAAAACAAAACTACTCTGTTTAACAAGACGAACAGATTACACACGAACGGATCACACTTCGTTACAGTACAGGTGTTTGATCTGGACGAACGTGCCTCCCTGCAACCATCCCCTGTGCCATGCTCGTTGGAGCAGCAACAACCAGCAGCCGCGCCCCTCTGCCTTCTCCTTCCTTTCTCCATGGACAGGAGCACACCAACACCACCATGGACACCCGAGGAGCTCAAGCCGTCCGCCGCCGCACCGGAGCTCGCCACCCTCGTCCGAGCGCTAGATCCATTGGACTGCACCAACTCCGTTAGCGCCAAGCCCCATCGTCGGCAGAGAAGAGCAGCGGAGGTGGAGGCCCGCGGCATGCGGAGGCGGGCTGCAAAGGAGAGCAGCGAAGGTGAAGGCCCGCGGCTCCTCTGCTGGTGCTCGGAGGCGGGTGGCTGCTGGTGCTCGGGGGCGCTGGTGCTCGGAGGTGCGCTGAGAGAGGGAGGCAGAGAGCAGCGTAGGCGGAGGCGGGCGAGGCCGGGCGGCTTGCGGAGGAGGCCGACGGCGAGCGGGGGCGGGCGGCGCGCGGAGGCGGGCTCTGGTGGCGTGGCAGAGGCGGACGGCGCGCGATGGGGGACGAGGCGTGGAGGCCGGCAGGGGCGACGGGGGATGAGGCAGGGGCCGGCAAGGTGTTGGCCGGGGCCGGGGGTCGAGGTGGTGGCGGGCGCCGGCCGGCCGGCCTCCTCGATTTGGATCGAGAGGGAGAGAAATGAGAGAGAGAGAGACGTGCGGTGGGGGTGGGGATAAGGGAGAGAGAAGACAGGGCATGGGGCTGGGCGCGTGGGTGCTGCCCTGGGGGCACGTGCGTCGTGGGTGGCTGGGGTGTGTGTCCGACGAAGGGTGGAGATGTGCTTCTAAGATCTTGCCAAGTCATCGATCTACGTGATCGATCTGTGTGCTGTGTTTCCTCTTTGCCGTCTGCCAAAAAAACACAGACGGCAAAGAGATCACTTTGCCATGTGCCAAAAATAACGTTATCTCTTTGCCGTCCGCCCCCTTTTTCGTCCACTTTTTTGCTCTTTGCCGTCTGCTAGCAGACGGCAAAGAGGGGGCCGTTAGGTTTTTTCTAAGCAGCTCGTTAGTGGGGCCCATCTCTCTCTTTGCCGTCCGCCAGCTGACAGCAAAGATTCTTTGTCGTCCGCTAGCGGACGGCAAAGAACTGGCTGATGGCAAAGACCTTCTTTGCCATCAGCCAGTTCTTTGCCGTCTGTTTTATGTAAGCGGACAACAAAGACCTTCTTTGTCGTCAGTCAGCAGACGACAAAGAATTGGCAGATGACAAATAAGCTAATTCCCGTAGTGTTGGGGATGCTTGATACGTCTGCAACGTATCTATAATTTTTTTATTGTTCCATGATGTGATATTATCTGTTTTGGATGTTTTACATGCATTAATATGCTATTTTATATTATTTTTGAGACTAACTTACTAACCTAGAGCCCAGTGCCAGTTTCTGTTTTTTCTTGTTTTTGAGTTTCGCAGAAAAGGAATATCAAACGGAATAAAACTTTACGATGATTTTTCTTGGACCAGAAGACACCTACGAGACTTGGAGTTGAAGTCAGAAGACCCACAAGGCGACGACAAGCCGTAGGGGCGCGCCCCCTGGCTTGTAGCCCCCTCGGGAGTCCACCGACCTCCCTCTTTGTCCTATAAATTCAGATATATTCCCAAACCCCTAGAACAAGCCAAAAAATACCTTTCCGCCGCCGCAACCTTCTGTTCCCGTGAGATCCCATCTTGGGGCCTTTTCCGGTGATCTGCCGGAAGGGGATTCAATCATGGAGGGCATCCACATCAACCCTATTGCCCTTTACGTGAAGCATGAGTAGTTTACCTCAGACCTACGAGTCCATAGCTAGTAGCTAGATGGCTTCTTCTGTCTCTGTGATCTTCAATACCATGTTCTCCTCGATGTTCATGGAGTTCTATCTGATGTAATATTCTTTTGCGGTGTGTTTGTCGAGATCCGATGAATTGTGGATTTATGATCAGATTATCTATGAATATTATTTGAATCTCCTCTGAATTCTTATATGCATGATTTGATATCTTTCTATTTCTCTTCGAATTATCGGTTTCGTTTGGCCAACTAGATTGGTATTTCTCGCAATGAGAGAGGTGCATAGTTTTGGGTTCAATCTTACGGTGTTCTCACCCAGCGACAAAGTAGGGGTAGCGAGGCACGTATTGTATTGTTGCCTTGAAGGATAAAAAGATGGGTTTTTCATCGTATTGCTTGAGTTTATCCCTCTACATCATGTCATCTTACTTAAGGCATTACTCCATTCTTTATGAACTTAATACTCTAGATGCATGCTGGATAGCGGTCGATGTGTGGAGTAATAGTAGTAGATGAAGGCAGTAGTCGGTCTACTTAACAAGGACGTGATGCCTATATGCATAATCATTGCCTTGGATATCGTCATAACCTTGCGCTTTTCTATCAATTGCTCGATAGTAATTTTTTCACCCACCGTATTATTTGCCTTCAAGAGAGAAGCCTCTAGTGAAACCTATGGCCCCCGATTCTATATTCCATCATATATTTTCAGATCTATAAACCAAAAATCCCGAAAATACCTTGATGCAGTTTATTTAATTTTATTTAGTTTTACTTATTAGCAATCTTTTATACCTATCTCTATCATATCTCACCTTTGCAATTGACCGTGAAGGGATTGGCAACCCCTTTATCGTGTTGGGTGCAAGTGTTTGATTGTTTGTGCAGGTGCATAGATTGGAGACTTGCTTGTACCTCCTACTGGATTGATACCTTGAAATACTTTTGTCTACTTTGTTGCATCACCCTTTCCTCTTCAAGAGAAAAACCAACGCAAGCTCAAGAGGTAGCATATCCCTCTCTGGATAACCCGTGCGCATGGGCCTCCTGACCCCCGTGCGCACGAGGTCGAGTGTCAACTCTGTGGATACCCCGTCCGCATCGGGTCTGTGACCCCCGTGTGCACGGGGCCTAGGTTTTGGCACTAAAGGTCCCATATCCAGTGGTGTTCGTTAGGATCAAGAGCTTGAGAGTATAAACAAATAGAAGAATTCAAGTTATGGTTTCAAGACAAGAACATGGTAAGTGATGACCCACAAATATTGGGGATCCATCGTAGTCCGTTCGATAAGTAAGAGTGTCGGACCCAACAAGGAGCAGAAGGAAATGACAAGCGGTTTTCAGCAAGGTATTCTCTGCAAGCACTGAAATGATCGGTAATAGATAGTTGTGTGATAAGATAAATCGTAACGGGTAACAATTAGCAAATGTAAAAAAAGTGCAGCGAGGTGGCCCAATCCTTTTTTTAGCAAAGGACAAGCCTGGACGAACTCTTATATAAAGCAAAGCGCTCCCGAGGACACATGGGAATTGTTGTGAACTTAGTTTTCATCATGCTCAGATGATTCATGTTCGTTACTTTGATAATTTGATATGTGGGTGGACCGGTGCTTGGGTGCTGCCCTTCCTTGGACAAGCCTCCCACTTATGATTAACCCCTCTCGCAAGCATCCGCAACTATGAAAGAACAATTAAGGTAAACCTAACCATAGCATGAAACATATGGATCCAAATTAGCCCCTTACGAAGCAATGCATAAACTAGGGTTTACACTTCTGTCACTCTAGCAACCCATCATCTACTTATTACTTCCCAATGCCTTCCCCTAGGCCCAAATAATGGTGAAGTGTCATGTAGTCGACGTTCACATAACACCACTAGAGGAAAGACAACATACATCTCATCAAAATATCGAACAAATACCAAATTCACATGATTACTTATAACAAGACTTATCCCATGTCATAATCAAGATCAGAGGAGTACTAATTATCATTAAGGGTCTGAAAAAATAATCTTCCACCGGATAAACCAACTAGCATCAACTACAAGGAGTAATCAACACTACTAGCAACCAACAGGTACCAATTTGAGGTTTTGAGACCAATATCGAATACAAGAGATGAACTAGGGTTTGAGAGGAGATGGTGCTGGTGAAGTTGTTGATGGAGATTGACCCCCTCTTGGTGAGAGGATCATTGGTGATGAAGATGGCTTCAATTTCCCCCTCCCGGAGGGATGTTTCCCCGGCAGAACAGCTCCACCGGAGCCCTAGATTGCTTCTGCCTAGGTTCCGCCTCGAGGCGGCGGCGCTTCATCCCGAAAGCTTGCTTCTAATTTTTTCCAGGTCAAAACACACCATGTAGCAGATGATAGCCGTTGGAGGCCTGCTAGGGGGCCCACAAGGACGGGGGCACACCCTCCACCCTTGTGGCTGGCTGGTGGCTCCCCTCTGGTGCTTTCTTCGCCCAATATTTTTTATATATTCCAAAAATATTCTCCGTGAAGTTTCACTAATTTTGGAGTTGTGCAGAATAGGTCTCTAATATTTGCTCCTTTTCCAGTCCAGAATTCCAGCTGTCAGCATTCTCCCTCTTCATGTAAACCTTATAAAATGAGAGAGAAAAGGCATAAGTATTGTGATATAATGTGTACTAACAACCCATAGTGCATTAAGTATCAATATAAAAGCATGATGCAAAATGGACGTATCAGCTCCCCCAAGCTTAGACATCGCTTGTCCTCAAGCGAAAGCCAAAATCAAAAAATATGTCGACATGTTTAGAGATAGATGTGTTGATAAAATAAAATATGGACATGAGGGCATCATGATCATCTTTAGAACAGCAACATATAATGCCATATAGTTTGTTATGCTAAAGTAACAATTCGTTCACAAAGTAAAGTATGAATCAGAAACTTTATTGAAAACTAACAAACTATGATCTCAGTCATTGAAGCAATTGCAATTTGTCATAACATCGGAAAGAGTCAATTCAAGAGCTTTTCAGCAAGTCCACATACTCAACTATCATTTAATCTTTCACAATTGCTAACACTCACGCGATACTTATGGGTACAAAGTTTCAGTCGGACATAGAGAAAGATAGGGGCTTATAGTTTCGCCTCCCAACCTTTTACCTCAAGGGTAATGTCAACAATAGTACTTTATGATAACCTACATCCGAGTGGATATATATATATATCCGGATCTCTCTAACATATAGTGCTTGCCAAAGGAAAAAGTGTAAAAAGGAAAGGTGATGATCACCATGACTCTTGTATAAGGGTAGAAGATAAAAGTGAACGTTAGTCCCTTCGCAGAGGGAAGCAGAGGTTGTCATGCGCTTTTATGGTTGGATGCAGAAAATATTAATGCAAAAGAATGGCACTTTATATTGCCGCTTGTGATAAGGACCTTTATTATGCAGTCTGTCGCTTTTATTTCTTCCATATCACAAGTTTGTATAAAGCTTATTTTCTTCACACTAATAGGTCGTAGATATTTAGAGAGCAATTTTTATTTCTTGCACCGCTGACAACTTACTTGAAGGATCTTACTCAATCCCTAGGTAGGCATGGTGGACTCATGGCAAAACTGGTTTAAGGGATGTTTGGAAGCACAAGGAGTATCTCTACTTCAAAGAATTTGGCTAGCATAAGGGGGAAAGGCAAGCTCAACAAGTTGGATGATCCATGGCAATATAACTTCTATTCGGATATAAGCAAACATAACTCATTATGTTGTCTTCCTTGTCCAACATCAACTTTTTAGCATGTCATATTTTCATGAGTGCTCACAATTACAAAAGATGTCCAAGATACACTACAGGAAACAGCTACTTTGCCGTCTGCCACGGCGGACGGCAAAGGCTCGAAAGGCGGACGGCAAAGACCTTTGCCGTCAGCCGCGGACGGCAAAAGGCCCCGGCAAAGAAGGCTACGGTAAACAACTGCTTTGCCGTCTGCTTCCTGGCGGCGGACGGCAAAGAGCCTTTGCCGTCTGCGGCGGACGGCAAAGAGGGTGGACGGCAATAATTGCGCTGTCAGTCCGTTAAGTGGCTAACGGCAGACCTTTGCCGTCCGCCGCGGACGGCAAAATTTCTCTGGTCTTTGCCGTCCGCCTTATGATGTCATCTACACGTCACTAGATGGCAGGTTCTTTGCCGTCTGCCCTGATGGCAAAGTGTAGGTTCTTTGCTGTCTGCCACGGACGGCAAAGTCTTTGCCGTCTGCCACTGTAGGCAAACTGACCAAATGGGTCAGCTCCCAGGAAGCACAGTTGGCTGCCACGTGGCTTCTTTGCCGTCCGCGGCAGACGGCAAAGAGCTCTTTGCCGTCGGTGGCAGACGGCAAAGAGCCTGCATATTGTCTGTTTTTTCTGTTTTTTATTAAATCCCACAATTTGCACAGAAAATATATTAGTTTCATATCACATATCCAGCACATATCCAGCACATAAGTTTCATATCACATATCACATCAGTTTCATCCATACACATTGTTCATACATAAGCAAGTTCCATCCATACACATAGTTCCATCCATATATATATATTACAATGCAAAGTTTCATCAACATAGCAAGTTAGATGCAATGATCCATATCACATATTTCCATCCATCATAGCAAGCTAGATACAATGCAAAGTTTCATCAAAGGAAAAGCAAGCACTCCATCATAGCAAGCTAGCTTCCATGAAGTGAATGAAATCTGCAAAATGGTAAATAAGAAAGTTAGAAATAGGTGACTAGAACAAGAAGAAGACTAGAACAAGAAGTATATGTCATTTATGAGCTAACTTAGGTGAAATGGATCATATATGAGCTAACTAAGTTGAAATGGGTTGTTTATGATCTAACTTAGTTGAAATGGATCATTTATGAGCTAACTTAGTTGAAATGGGTCGTTTATGAGCTAACTAAGGTGAAGGGCATCGTTTTTGAGCTAAGTAAGGTGAAATGGGTCATTTTGGAGCTAACCTAGGTGAAATGGGTCATTTTGGAGCTAATCTAGGTGAAATGGGTCATTTTGGAGCTAACCTAGGTGAAATGGGTCATTTTAAAGCTAACGTAGGTAAAATGGATCATTTAGGAGCTCATCTACGTAAAATGGGTCATTTTAGAGCTAATTTAGTTGAAATGGATCTTTTTGAGCTAACTTAGTTGAAATGGATCATTTAAGAGCTAATTTAGGTGAAATGGATCGTTTTTTAGCTCACTTAGGTCAAATGGATCGTTTATGAGCTAAATTAGTTGAAATGGATCGTTTATGAGATAACCTAGGTAAGATGGGTCATTTTGGAGTTAACCTAGGTGAAATGGGCCATTTTAAAGCTAACGTAGGTAAAATGGATCATTTAGGAGCTAATCTAGGTAAAATGGGTCATTTTTGAGCTAACTTGGATGAACTGCATCATTTATAAGCTAACCTAGGTAAAATGGGTCATTTTGGAGGAAAATAAGCTAACTCTAGGTCATTATGGTAAGCATATTGGAGGAAATAAAGCTAAGTCTAGGTCTTTATGCATTTGTTAAGCAAAACACTAGAGAAACTTACCGTGATCAGGGAGGTGTAGGAGCGGGGTGGCTAGTGCCGCTACCTGGAGAAGGATCGTGCGATGCGTTTCTAGAGTTAAGCTGCAGCAAAGATCATTTCCAATGTCTCGTTAGCATTACGACACTCAAATGTTAAGACTACCAAGTAATGTCCATTCAAACTAAACTCACCGTGCTCCCAGGAGCAATCACTGGCATCGGCGGAGCGGGCTGACCGGACTTCTCGCACACAGACTGCACATTTGGTTTTCAGAACAGAGTCATACTAGTTAGTAATGAGACTCAAATGTTAAGACTAGCAAGTAATCTGCAGAAGAAACTTACCACAAGGAGCTCGTACATGGCCCTTGCCTGCATGTCATTCCGTGCCCTCTCCTCCTCCATCATCTTTCTCGTCCTCTCCTCCATCTCCCGCTGCCTCTCCGCCGCCTCCGCCAGAAGTTTCTCCGTTCTATCTCTCTCAGTCTGTATAGCAGCCTGCAACACCACTCACATGACCATTTGTAATCATTGATGGAAGCGCACACAATGTAATGGAGAAAGATAACTGAGTACGTATCACTAACCTTGATGGCGAGTTGCACTGGTCATTCACGAGGCCTTATCTCAGGAGCGGAGCTCGACTGGCGCGCCTTGATCTCCGGGAGAGTGCTAGGACAACGGATAAGTCCATCTCCAATGGCTATGGAGCCATGGGACCTCCCGCCACCAGATATCATCACCAGCTCTAGATCAATGGGACCCTGGCTCGGGTTAAAGTCCTCCCCTTTCCTCGCCTTCCCCTCATCTCTATATCTCACGAGCTTGTTGTGGGAGGAGATGTTGGTGAAGTTGTTTGCATCATCGAGGTCAGACTGAGAGAAAGCCTTGACTTTCTTGAAAGAGCCAGTGTGGGCCATGGCATACAGGTCGTACACCTCTGGCACCTTATCCGCCTTATTGTGGCGTGCCTGAAAGAGAGAAACAATGAAAATTAGTAATTAAAGGGCTCAAGCTAGCATGATGAATGAATTGCATGAATCATGAAGCAAACCACATACCCAGTTGCGCCCGAACTGATATAAGTTGGAGCTGCCTTGATGGTGTGGCACACCTTCCATTTGGGCACGTTTGTCCTTGGCCTGGTTGTGGAGGGCTAGCCATTATTGTGAGCACCACTCATCGACCAACACCTCCCAACAATCCATCCGATCCGCACACCATCTTGGAGGCGCCTAAGTTAGCAAATAGAAACTTGAGCGCTACGGCTAAGAATTACTAAATGAAGGAAGTTAAGTAGAAGGCCTTAAGAATTACCTTCATGTACTGCTCCTTACTCAGGAAACTTATCGCGGCACGCAGCTTGGTCTTTCTTGATACCCACGCAAGGCGTAGTAGTCTCGAACAGCCTGCACCCAAGCCTTGTGCCGTAAGTTCTGAGTAGGCGCTTGCAGACGTTCTGGATAACATTTGCGCTGTCCTCCTCGTATCCCTCCTCACACCTGTAGAATGTCTGCAATCAAATGAGACAATATTGATTAGTACAATTAATACTAGCTAGTGAAGATTTTGAAATGTGTAAAGGAGAAATTACCAGAACGTCCTGATCAACCATGTCTGCCCTCGTGTCGCACAAGACACCGTCGATAATGACATCCGGCGGGCCGGGGCAGCCCACGTAAGTGCTCCCAGCTCAACCCAAGCTCTGGAAGCCGACCCTCACCAGGCACCGTGACAAACCCCGGGAAGTTTTGCCGGCAAAGAACTCCAAGGACGGAGTTGGGCCGGCGGACACTTATGATGGTGGTCCCAAACCCCCTGCAGCATGGCAAGCCAACGCATTAGTTATTTGAAAGAAACGTGAATGGAGAAGGTACAAAAATATTAAATGCACTTACGTTACCTCTCCCCATCAGGGAAGATCAACCACTCTCTGCTCGCGGGGTCGCCGGCACGGACGGGAGTCGTGTAGCACCACGCTGGTACACGGTGCCACCCTCCTCCTCAAGATCAGTCGGCTCCCCAACATCACCAGCATGGCCCACTCGGCTTCCTCGGGCGTGGATCCGGCCAGGTACCCCATCCGGACGTGTGCTCCTCCGGGGTCTCGTGGGCTGAACTCTCGTGGGCCGAAGGCCAGTTCGACCCGAGGCTCATGGGCCCAAGACCCGTGGACCGGAGGCTCGTGGGCCCAAGACCCGTGGACCGGAGGCTCGTGGACCGGAGTCCGTGTAGCCTCCTCCTCGAACGAGTCCACCCTAGCAGTCACGTGCTCGGGTGAAACCAGCTGGGGGTGGCGGCGAGGAAGGTGCCCTAGCATCATCCTACCTCCTCTCCCACGCGACCACGTGCCCCACCTCCTCTCTTCCTACCTCGTCCCCTGCTGGGCAACCGCGGTCGACGAAGAAGGGCCCGGCGGTGTGGACATACTGTCGGAATCGAAGACCTCAGACCACGCGCCGACGAAGAAGGGGCCTTGGCGCGCTCCCGACCAGCGCCCACCACCTTTCAACACCTGCCATGACAAACAGTAAACGAAATTAGTACAACATAAAAAAAAGACCGACATGAATAATAATATGTGTATCACTTAAGTGTATCATCATCAAGTACAACATTTAAAAATTTAATACCTGACACTACTAATAATCTCGATCAGTATCATCAATAAATGCATAATCATCATCATCACTATAATCAATGACGGGCTCATAGGGTTTCAGTGGCATCAACATGTGCAAGGCCACCTTGACGTAATCGGTGAAGCAATGACAGGTCATCCGTAGCAGTAACCTCTTCTTGTTCCGGCTCTTCTTGTTCCTCCTCTGGGGTGATGTCGGATTCACTGTCGCTGTCTACTTCAATGTTTTGGGGTGAAGTATAGCGGTTCTTGAAACGCTTTTTGGAAAGACGTGTCTCTTGGAAGAATTCTCCTTCATATGTGTCTGGGTTAATGTGAGGTTCATAATCCTCTTCCTTTGGGGAGATAGTCTAGCACGTGGCGGCACTTCATAAACGACATCCCAACCTTTCAGATTTGGATTAGTTTGGCAGGCCCACGGTAGATAGAATACTTGGGTCGCCTGTTGAGCCGTAATATAGACATCAGGAACATCTAAATGGGTGCTTTGGTTGATTTCAACTAGCCCTATATGTTCATGAGTCCTTCTAGTCTCCTTCGGCTGAAACCAATAACATTTGAAGACTACGACATTCGGTGGGTTTTCACCATAGAATAGAAGTTCATAAATTGCTTCAACTCTCCCATAATACTCGGTACCTCCTTCGCCGATAGCAGATACACAACAATTTGTAGACTTTCGGTCGGCCATAGATAGCTCTTTGCCATAGGTACGAAAGCGATACCCGTTGATGTCGTATTTGTCAAATGAACGGACCTTATAGTCAAAACCATTAGCGACTTGTCTCAATTCGGCGTCCATAGACTCTGAATTAGCCTACAAGTTTAATATGAAAGGATTGTTGCATTACGCACAAATTAGCGAATGAAACCGGGATAGCCGCCTACAAATTAGCCTACAAGTCTAATAGAAATTACCGTTTGTTTGAACCAAGAGATGAAACCGGGATAGCCGCCTCCTTGCTTTGCGAGAAGCTCATACTCTTCGACAGAATCCTTTTGGATCACCGCTCCATACGAGAATAAGGCGACGTATCGACTGTATGAAATATCCAGGAATAAGAGCAGTTCAAAGGAAATAGAAGTTGCGAAACTATGTACCGAGAACTTACTCGATGTACGGCCGCACTTCTATCAGGTTGTTGAAGATATACAACGAAATGGTCCGCCATTGTTCGTTATCCAAAGATACTGGATTTGAAACACTGGCTGGTGCGAGATTCCCTTTGAATAGGCTGAGGTTGGATCCACCCTTTTTAGGGTCGTCAGCATTGTACCGAGGCTTCGGATTATGCAAATGACGATTTTTGGCTTCGTAGTGTGCTGTCACGAAGTTTGCCGCCTCCTCAGTGATGAATGCCTCAGCCATCGATGCTTCAATTCTACGTTTATTTTTACATTTTTGTCGAAGCGTCTTCTGCATCCTCTCAGTTGGGTAGCACCAACGATTTTGCACGGGCCCCCCCAATCTTGCCTCGGTCGGGAGATGCAAAATCAAATGTTGCATTGGATTAAAGAAGCCCGGTGGAAAGATCTTCTCTAACTTGCAGATCAACTCCGGCGCCAACTCTTCCATTTCTTCTAGCACGCCAGGCGATAGTTCTTTCGCACAAAGAACACGGAAGAAATAGCTGAGTTCTGCCAGTACTAGCCATTCATCCTCAGGGATGAAGCCACGCAACATCACCGGCATTACCCGCTCAATCCATATGTGCCAATCATGACTCTTGAGACCAAATATCTTCAATTTATCAAGACTGGCTCCCCTCTGTAGATTCGCTGCATACCCATCGGGGAACATCAACTGCATTTTCACCCACAAGATAATTTCCCTCATAGCTGGCCTTCCAAGATTGAACCATGCCTTTGGCTTCGTCCAGTTCTGCTTTCCTTTCGGTTCTTTCATGTTTTGTAACGGCCTATCACATAGCGCCTCCAGATCGACTCTAGCCTTAGTATTATCCTTTGACTTCCCATCTATGCCGAACAATGTACCAAAAAGTGCCTCGGCGATATTCTTCTCAGTGTGCATCACGTCGATGTTGTGTGGGCAAAGGAGGTCTTTGAAGTAAGGCAGATCCCATAAGCATGTTTTGTGAGTCCAGGCGTGCTTAGAATTATACCCCTTGAAGTACCCTGGACGCTCTGGATCTGGCTCGAGAGCGTTTAACTGATCCAGGGTCTGTTGGCCTGTCAATGCATGTGGTGCAGAGTTTTTGACAACTCTACCTCTGATGAAGTTCTTCTTGTCTTTCCTGAACTTATGGCGAGGATTCAGGAACTGTCTATGCATGTCGAAGCAAGAAAACTTGCGACCGGCCTGAAGCCAACGAAACTCAAGAGCTCCCTTGCATGTGGGGCACGGGAACCTTCCATGCACACACCAGCCAACGAATAGCGCATACGCCGGCAAGTCATGCGTCGAGTACATGTACCAGACACGCATTATGAAGTTCCGTTTGCTATAGGCATCGTATGTCTTGAACCCATTATCCCAGGCTTCTTGCAATTCGTCCTTAAGCGGTTGCATGTACACATTCATATTTTTCCCCGGATAGTTGGGCCCTGGAATTATCAACGTCAGGAAAATGTTCTTTCTTTGCATAATCTGTCCGGGGGGGAGATTGAGTGGAAAGACAAATACGGGCCAACAACTGTATTGGGCTGCCGTCATACCAAACACACTGAACCCATCCGTGCTGATGCCGACTCGAGGATGCCTCGGATCTGCCGCTTTGTCACCATGTAATTCATCAAACTTTTTCCACGCAACACCATCCGATGTGTGTACAATCATCAGATTCCCATCTGCATCTAGTTCGGTTCTTTTGCCCGTTTTGTGCCATGTCATCTGTCTGGCCGTCTCTTCGACCATGAAAAGACGTTGAAGTCTTGGTACGATTGGCATATACCGAAGAACACTAACGGGGATTTTGGTCTGTGTCTTCTCACCCATACCGTTGTCTACCACAACATACCTGGAAGACTTGCAAATGGGACAATAGTTCAAGTCCGCATAGTCAAGCCTAAACAAGACACATCCTTTCTCACAGGCATGTATCTTATCATAGGGCATCTTCAGTGCACGGAGGATTTTGTCCGACTGGTACAGGTTTGCAGGCATTACATGGCCTTTGGGTAGAAAGCGTCCAAATACTGTCATCATTGCATCGTAGCATTCTCTGCCCAAGTTGAACTGAGCCTTCAGAGCCATTACTTGTGAGATGGCATCCAACTGACAAAGCTCAGTGTGCTCATGGAGCGGACGTTTTGAAGACTCCAACATTTCATTGAAGGCCTTTGCAGATTCCTCCATCTCCTCGTCCGAATCCCGAGCATCATCAAAGTCTTGCACCATGTTTTCCATCCCGGTACCATGCTCGTCGGTGCGACGACGATCCACCTCAGCTCGGTCACGTTGGGCAGACTCACCATGAAATGTCCACACCGTATAATCGGGCGTAAAACCACTCTTCTGCAGGTGTTTGCCCATTTCAGCCTCTGTCCTCTTTTCCCAATTGCCGCACCGTAAACAGGGGCACCAGGTTTTCCTCTGGCCATTTGCAAATGCGGCTCGCACAAACCCCTTGGTTTTTGTGAACCATTCAGTGCTCCATTTGTTCTGACCAGTGTGACCGGTGTACATCCACGCACGATCACTCATCTTGACTTTCAGAGCTACTAGACACACAACAAATATATATATATATATAATTCAGCATGTATGTATTCATCAGTTGATCTACTTTGTCAATTTTATTACGTCCATGCAACCTACACTCTAATAGGTAATGATAGGTCCTAATCCCACCCGAGTATGTTTAGATTGGGTTCATTTTCCCATGCTATGCCCCGGATCCTACGCAAAATTTCGGCAGCACCTCCCCGCTGTTCTCCTGATACACGTCTCTGCAATAAACAGAGAGGATGTGTACCCGGAGAACAACAGGGGAGGCACTGACGAAATTTATGCGTCGGATCCGGAGCAAAGCATATGGGAAAACGAACCCAATCTAAACATACTCGGGCTGTCCATGGATAGCGTTGGACAATTCGAAAGAATCAAGGTTATAAATATGCAAATGCATGCATATTTATAACTATGACGCTTTCGAACGGGAGACACATATTGGTTACGCATACTGATGATTCAAGACACATATATATCTAGCTATCAAGTTTCATCGGAATAGATCAAATAATTAATGGGGGAGGAGGACATGTCATTTGTGCTCACCCACGAACGAAGGGGCAGAGCTCGTCAAACGCACGGCGAGGTCGTCGAACACCAAACCTCGCAGCGATGAAACAACTGCACATTTAAAACTACCCGATCAACACAATTATATATGATGTTTTTCATAAGAAAATCGAAAGATATATGACCTAACTAATAATTCACAAATATATGACCCCGTCGGCTTCTGGAAGGCCAAAGAACACCTTTTCGGGAGGTGTCGGGGGTCGGGGTGTCGTGTCGGTCTCGGGGTGCCGTGTCGGGGTCGGGGTCTCGGGGTCGGGGTGTCGGGTCGGGGTGCCGGGTCGGGGTCGGGGTGCCGTGTCGGTGTCGGGGTCGGGGTGTCGGGTCAGGCTCGGGGTCGGGGTGTCGGGGTCGGGGTCGGGGTCGGGGTCTCGGGGTCGGGGTGTCGGGGTGTCGGGGGTGTCGTGTCGGGGGTCGGGGTGTCGTGTCGGTCTCGGGGTGCCGTGTCGGGGTCAGGGTGTCGTGTCGGTCTCGGGGTGCCGTGTCGGGGTCGGGGTCTCGGGGTCGGGGTGTCGGGTCGGGGTGCCGGGTCGGGGTGCCGTGTCGGTGTCGGGGTCGGGGTGTCGGGTCAGGCTCAGGGTCGGGGTGTGGTGTCGGGGTGTGGTGTCGGGGTGTGGTGTCAGGGTTGGGGGGTCAGGGGGTCTTCTCATTCTTCTACTACTTCTACTTCTTCTCATTCTTCTACTTCTTCTCATCCCCCGTCTTCTTCTTCTTCTTTCTCCTCCTCCTCCTCCTCCTCTTCTTCTTCTTCTTCTTCTTCTTCTTCTTCTTCTCCTCCTCCTCCTCCTCCTCCTCCTCCTCCTCTTCTTCTTCTTCTTCTTCTTCTTCTTCTTCTTCTTCTTCTTCTTCTTCTTCTTCTTCTTCTTCTTCTTCTTCTTCTTCTTCTTCTTCTCCTCCTCCTCCTCCTCCTCCTCCTCCTCCTCCTCTTCTTCTTCTTCTTCTTCTTCCCCCTTCTACTTAACCTAAACCTAAACTAAAAACCTAAACTAATTAAAACTAAACTATTTAAACTAATTAAACCTAAACTAATTAAACTAAATAACCTACACTAATTAATTCTAAACTGAAAAAACTTAAACTAAAAAACCTTATCTAAACAGAAAAAAAACAAAAAAACAGAAAAAAATGGGATCGAGGGGCTCACTGTGGGGGGCGGCGACGGGTCGGGGAGGGGCCGGCGACGGGGGGCCGGGGCGGGGCGGTGGAGGAGGTGGGCGGCGGGGGCCCGGCCGGCGGGGGGCCAGGGCGGCGGGGGGCCGGGGCGGGGCGGTGGAGGAGGCGGGGCGGCGGGGGCCCGGGCGGCGGGGGCCGGGCGGCGGGGGGGCCGGGCGGCGGGAGGCCGGGGCGGGGCGGTGGAGGAGGCGGCGGGGGGCCGGGGCGGCGGCGGGCCGGGGCGGCGGTGGGGCGCGGGGCGGCGGGGGCCGGGGCGGGGGGGCGACGGGGCGGTGGGGGGCGACGGGGCGGCGGGCGGCGGCGGCGGGGTCGGAGGAGAAGGGCGCGCGAGGACGAAGTGAGTAACGGGAGGGGGGGTACCTGCCGTTAGGCAAGTGCCCTCTTTGCCGTCAGCCAGCCTTTGTCGTCCGCCTTTTTGCCTCTTTGCCGTCTGCTAGCGGACGGCAAAGAGGTGGGCCGTTAAGATTTTTTCAAACGAGCGGGGGGTGGGGGCCACCACACTCTTTGCCGTCTGCCAGCGGACGGCAAAGATTCTTTGCCGTCTGCTGGCGGACGGCAAAGAGGTGGCTGATGGCAAAGAGCTTCTTTGCCGTCAGCCTTTTCTTTGTCGTCCGCTTACATGTAGCTAATGGCAAAGAGCTTCTGTGCCGTCAGCTAGCAGACGGCAAAGAGCTGGCAGATGGCAAATTAGCTGATTCCAGTAGTGATAGTATATTTATATGTGAAGCCTCTCTTTATTTATTACTTCCTATTAATTGCAACAATGACCAAAACTATGTTTGTTAACTCTCAACAACTCTTATTCATCATAATGTTTATATGTGAAGTCACTACTTTCAATAAGATCAATATATGATCTTTTTATTTCTTTCTTTTATTTAATTCCCTCAAGATCATAGCAAGAAAGCAAAGGCCCTCAAATCAAAACTACTCTTTATTATATATAACTCACAGACTCGATTACATAGATAGAGATCGAAACAAAACTCGAAGCTAGAACATGCTAACAACTTTATTCTACTAGATCAAGATATAAACAAAAGGATCGAACTAAGAAAAACGATAAAGATAGAGATGTGATGGTGATACGATACCGGGGCACCTCCCCCAAGCTTGGCAGTTGCCAAGGGGAGTGCCCATACCCATGTATTTATGTCTCTTTCTTCGGAGGTGGTGATGATGGAGTTGTTGATGATGTAGGCTTCTTCCTTAGCTTGCGGTTGAGGATAGAATTTTCCGCCCTTAAGTCATCGATCTCCTGCTCAAGCCTTAATATGTTTTTACATAGTTCCTATTTGTTTTCCTGCAAGAGACGAAAAGGGATGAACTCGATTTTTGGTTTCTTTGCTTTGTTCGGGAGTCTTGACTTTTTGAACTCCACATGTATTTCCCATGGTTGGGGTAGTGGGACTTCCTCTTCATCGGAACTTGTCTCTTCCTTTCCCTTTGGATCATAGTATTCTTCTTCCTCTGTGCTCCAACCATAAGGCTCCAAATCCCCGTAAACCTTGGGATCTGCAATGTAATCAGCTACAAAGCTCTCTCCCTCTGAATCTTGGGACGGCATCTTGCTCTAAATCTGCTGCAGAGACAACTCAAAATGAAAACAGGGGATTTTGCCATGGTACGGTGGTCAAAACCTTCGGGAGATTATATAATGATTTTTTACCGACCATATGAAGTATTGTGCAAGAAAACAGAGTCCGGAGGGCACATGAGGTGGCCGCAAGGACGGGGGACGCGCCCAGGGGGGTAGGGCGCGCCCTCCACCCTTGTGGTGGCCTCATGTCTATTTTGGACTACTTTTAATTTTCCTAATTTTTTAAATATTCCAAAATGGAGAAAAATTGCTATTAGAACAGTTTTGGAGTCGGTTTACTTATCATACCACATACCTATTCTTTTTCGAAGTCTGAAACGTTCTGGAAGGTGTCCCTTATGTACTCCTCCGGGGCTACGATATCAATTATATTGGTCTCAACATTTATGGGAGTACCTGAGATATAATGTTTGATTATTTGACCGTTTACCACCTTTGGATTTGTGCCTTCGGCATTGTTGATTTTTATGGCACCGAAACGATAGACCTCCTTGATGATGCAAGGGCCTTCCCATTTAGAGAGAAGCTTTCCTGCAAAAAATCTTAAATGAGAGTTGTATAGCGAAACATGGTCACCTACATTAAACTCATGCTTTTGTATCCTTTTGTCATGCCATCTTTTAACTTTTTCTTTAAACAACTTGGCATTCTCATATGCTTGGGTTCTCCATTCATCAAGCGAGCTGATGTCAAATAACCTCTTCTCACCGACAAGTTTGAAATCATAATTGAGCTCTTTAATGGCCCAATATGCCTTATGTTCTAACTCAAGAGGTAAGTGACATGTTTTTTCATAAACCATTTTATACGGAGACATACCCATAGGATTCATATAAGCAGTTCTATAAGCCCATAATGCATCATCAAGTTTCTTAGACCAATTCTTTCTAGATCTATTAACAGTCTTTTGCAAAATCAATTTGATCTCTCTATTTCTCAATTCTACTTGACCACTAGACTGAGGATGATAAGGGCATGCAATTCTATGGTTAACATCATACTTAGCATGCATTTTACGAAAAGCACCATGAATAAAATGTGAACCACCATCAGTCATTAAATATCTAGGGACTCCAAACCTCGGAAAAATAACTTCTTTAAGCATCTTAATAGAAGTGTTATGATCAGCACTACTACTCCCTCCATTTCAGTTTACAACTCCTACGCGTATACCTAGGTTGCCAATTTTCATAATATAAACTATATAACACAAAAATTATACCGTTTGAAAATAGAACATCTGAAGTTTATATTGGTATATTTTTTGTAATATATGACTTGTGTTAGGTTGGTCAAATTGAAGACCTAGGGGTACGCGCACGCCCTGTAAACTGAGAGAGAGGGAGTAGTTGGAATAGCTTCTACCCACTTAGTAACGTAATCAACAGCAACTAAAATATGCGAAACATCAAATGGTTCAATAACAAGTGAATAATTCATAGGCATTTCCTGACGTCTACTAATATTGCCAATTCTCTGACATTCATCACAAGACAAGACAAACTTACAAGCATCCTTGAAGAGAGTAGGCCAATAAAAACCGGATTGCAATACCTTGTGTGCAGTTCTATCTCCAGCATGGTGTCCTGCGTAAGACTCGGAGTGGCACTTGCGTAGGATATGTCCCTGTTCATGCTCAGGTACACAACGTCTAATAACACCATCTACTCCTTTATAAAGGTGTGGGTCATCCCAAAAGTAATGTCTTAAATCATAGAAATACCTTTTCTTTTGCTGGTATGTGAAAATAGGTGGTATAAATTTACCAACAATGTAATTAGCATGATCAACATACCATGGAGCATTACGAGAAGCATTTATGACAATTAATTGTTCATCAGGAAAGCTATCATCAATAGGTAGTGGGTCATCAAGAACATTTTGTAACCTAGACAAGTTGTGTGCAACGGGGTTCTCAGCTCCCTTTCTATCAATAATATGCAAATCAAATTCTTGTAGGAAGAGAACCCATCTAATAAGTCTAGGTTTAGCATCTTTCTTTTCCATAAGATACTTAATAGTAGCATGATCAGTGTGAACAGTTACTTGGGAATCAACAATATAAGATCTGAACTTATCACAGGCAAATACAACTGCTAAAAATTCTTTTTCAGTAGTAGCATAATTTCTTTGGGCACTATCTAGAGTTTTACTAGCATAATAAATAACATTCAGTTTCTTATCAACTCTTTGCCCTAGAACAACACAAAAAATATAATCGCTAGCATCAGACATAATTTCGAAGGGTAGATTCCAATCAGGTGGCTGAACAATAGGTGCAGAAATCAAGGCTTTCTTAAGTATTTCAAATGCTTCTACACAATCATCATCAAAAACAAAAGGAACATCTTTTTGCAAGAGACTAGTGAGAGGCCTATAAATTTTAGAGAAGTCTTTAAAAAACCTCCTATATAAACCAGCATGACCAAGGAAACTTCTTATACCTTTGATATTGTAACATGCCAAATTTTCAATTTGGAATGTTATACATAGGTCATCATATGCATATCATATTTTATCTGCATTTCGTTTGTGATCCTAGAAATTCTAAGCAACTCAAGGACCAACGGAGAGAGTTGGGGATTTCATTCGTTTCATATTCGAATTCTCTCAAATATTGAAAAGAGGATCTCTTTGGTTTTAATTATTTTTCTCTCCAAAAATATTTCCAATATAAAAAATAAACGAGAGGAGATAATATGACTTCTCCAAAATATAAGAAATATTGGAGGAAAAATATCAGAATCAAATAAATAACTTTATTTGTGGTTTTATTGCTATTTTATTCGAATTAGAAAAATATGCATTTTTCAAAAAATTGCATTTTAGGCCAAGAAAATGTTCACTAAGTTCTAAATATTCTATTTAGATGGTGAAAATTGTTTTTGGCATTTTTAGAAAAAAAATTATTAGGATTTTCTCGGCGGAATCTTATTTATATAAAAAAAATTCTTCGCCCGACTGGGCCGAAGGCCCAGCCGGGCCGGGCCGCAGCCCACCTCCCCGCCGCCTTCTTCGCGAGCGGGAGGAATCCTGCCGCCGCACGCCGCCGAGGGAGTCCGAGCCGGACACCCCTCGCTGCCCCCTGCGGCACGTCGCCCCCCTCAGACCTTTAAAAGGCGCCGCCCCTGCCGCCTCCACGCCGTCCCACAGCCCGCCGCCGCAGCCACCCACCACCGTCCCGCGCCGCTGCCGCTGCTCGTTGCTGCCGTCGCCCGCGCCTCGCGCCGCCGCCGCTGCCGCCCACCGCCGCCCCGTAGCCGCCCGCCGCCGTCAACCGCCATCGCCGCCGCCGCGGATCTCGCCGGAGCCGCCGCCGTTGACCCCGTGTTGACCTGTCGGTTTTTCTCGGTTAAACCCCGGTTTTTTAGTTTTCCGGTTTAATTTCTTAGATCGGTTTTCGTTGGTTTATTTTATTTAGCGGACGTCCGTCCGTTCGTTCGTTTTAACGAACGTTGTTCGCCGGTTATGTTCAGACAGTGAACGTTCGTTTGTTAGTCTTTATTTTATTTTATTTTCGGCTAGGGACCTATCTGTGATTATTTTTATCGCAGATTAGCCCCTGATCTTCAAACCCTCGCCGTTTGTTAACCGTTTGTCCAAATCTAGTGAAACCAACCCCAAAATCTTCGTCTCGAACCCCTCTTTCTGGTTAATCAACTTGAACACGATTTTGACAATATAAAATTTGGTTTCAAGCAGATTTGATTTCGAAGTTCTTTTGATCGTAGTTTCAGTTTCGTAGCTCTAATTTGCCCGATTCTTATTGCAAATTGAATATTTTCAGTTGAACTTTTAGATTTGGATCTTGTTATTTGAGTTTTACCCTTGCATCTATGCTTGAGTGTTTATGTATGCTATTGTTTATTTGCGATAGATTTCCCAGAGTGCGAAGCGTGCTACTACGAGTCTCTAGGTTTTGCGGATCGTCGACAAGGCAAGTAACACATTGATCATACCCCTTTATTACCCAATTTTTATGCATTAGTTACAATCCTCAAACACTGCATTATTAGAATGTGATTAACTTGTGGGTATTTGGGAAATAGTTGATGAGGTAGAACCTATTACCTGTTTTACTATCAAACCCTTGCGAGTTACTTCTACGTATTGCTTATATTGCCATGCTATCCTTGTAGACGTGGATTGGGTTTGAGTGTATCCATGACAGATGTGAGATTATTAATTAATGGTTAACTTAAGGTGGCTACTTAAACACACATCTGGGTGGATTGGTTGCAGGCACCTGGGGATATACCAGTGTTGTCTTTTGGTTCGCCACCCAGGCCAAAGGGATCATAAGATTATTCATGCTAGAAACCTCTATGTGCAGCCACAAGCTATTATGGGCTCTAGCATAGTTGAGTATGTTGCATGACCTCTTTCAGTGGTGGGCTAGCAGATGTAGGGGAAAGTATGTGTAACTGTCCACCCAGAGTAAAGAGTAAATGTTTCTGAAAGACTGTGTCTCGGTCATCCGTTTCTCGAACACCATGTAGTGAGAGAAATCCAACGGAGGAGATCGAGTCTTTTGGGGAAAAGTGCAGAAACCTCTGCGGAGTGTACAAACTAATCATGGTTAGCCGTGTCCCCGGTTATGGACATCTTGAGTATCTGGTTCTTGAATTGTCATGTTGATCTCATCACTCTAAATTAATTTGTTGGGTTGTCAATTACTTCTTAATTGGGATTGAGATGGGGATTTACCTTCTCAATGTTTCAACCACCATGATAGTTAAATAAAACATATTCCTTTGCAGTTGGGAAAAATTGGCTTTTCGCAAAACATTATAACCATAGAGCCTCCACCAGCCATATATGCATGTAGTGATAGCATTCATCTGTTCATTGCTCTACTGTGTTATATTGCCAGCATATTCCATGTGCTGACCCGTTTCCGGGATGCAACATATCATGTTGCAGACATTTCAGACGAAGAGTAAGGTGCGCTAGGTCGTTGTCGTGCACTCAGCTATGCCGTTGGAGTTGATGGACTCACTTTATATACCAAGCCTTCCGTTGTTACCTTATTTAGATGGCCTTAAGCCATATTTATTGTAATAAGTTCTCTCTTGAGACTAACGATGTAATAAGTGTGTGACTGCTACTCTGTTATAAATCCATTCGAGTACTGTGTGTGTCAGCATTACCGATCCAGGGATGACACTTATGCACAGAGATTTGACTGTCTGAGGTCGGATCGCTACAAGATGGTATCAGAGCACACGCTGATTGTAGGACACGACCACTAAGGTGAGCCATAGGTCACTCTTGTCTACTCATTTCTGACTCCTCTCCATTTTCTACTCTTTAGGATGGCGGACTTAAGGAACAGGTTCGCACAACCGAATGAAGACACACCTTTTGGTTGACACTTGAAGGAAGTCACTAGGTACCTGAACATCGGAATACCAAGCTTCACCGGGACCTAAACCGCCACTTTACCAGAAGAGGAGCGTTGGATGATTCGAGTTCAAGTTCCAGGAAGGACGTTCACGCCAGTTACTGAGCCCATAGAGTTTTCCTTTGATGCACCAACCTGGAGTCTAGGTAAGAGCATGGCAGCCCACATCGCCATGGGACGCATTGGCGAAGTCTACCACAAGGATCTTAAGGACACCATTTATCAGATATGTGGGCGCCGAGATGAGCAATGGGAGATGATCAGCACCAGGAGGGACAGGTCCATTGCATCTTTCATCCAGGAATTAAACCAGCACATTCGTCGCCAGGAGAACTAGATGTGCGCAAGCATGATAGATTTGAAGAAGGTGATGACCAGGAACACAGAGCTAGAGGAGGAACTCAAGTCTACACGCGACGGATATGAGGAGGAAATTGCAATACTAGTGGAGAAGAATGATGACCTGACAAGGAAGCGAGGAGTATTCATGGGAGACCCCGCGCCAGGAGGAGATGACGACCATACCGAGGACTACATCATCATCGACGATACCGACTCCGACCCGGCGATAGTGATGATGATTATGAGACGAAGCTGGAGCGGATATCATAGAGTCTTCCACCGATCAAAATTTCTAGTAGACCACCATATGATTAGTAGTATTCCCCCATGTATATAGTAGTAGTCCCAACACTTCTGTACGATAGTTCTAGACCGATTGTATGCCCTTGTTTGAATTGATTTGGTGTGATATGATTGTGTTTGTCTCATGTGCATATGGGTAGTGCTTTCTCACTAGACCTCATTCTATTCTAATCTCTCCCCTCTAAATCTATCAGATGCCTCCGAGACGTGACACCGGATTTGTCTTCCCACCGGAGATCACTCAGTTGATTCAACAGCAGAATGCCTTGATACAGCAACTAGTCCAGAACCCAGGCAACAACAACAACAACAACCCACCACCACCTCCAGTTGACAACTTAGCCCGTTTTCTGAGGTTGCAGCCGCCGGTGTTTTCCTGTAGCACCGAGCCGATAGTTGCTGATGATTGGCTACGCAGGATAGGAAGGGAGTTGACCACCGCAGGTTGCACAGATGCAGAGAAGGTGCGTTTTGCCGCACATCAATTGGATGGACCAGTAGCCTCATGGTGGGAGAATTACACAGCCACTTTCCCTATAGCCAATATCACTTGGGATCAGTTTCAGCAAGCATTCCGCACTGCACATGTCTCAACTGGAGCTATGAACATGAAGAAGCGTGAGTTTCACAACTTGCGCCAGGGAAATCGTACTGTGGGGCAGCACGTGGATGAGTTCAGTAAGTTAGCTCGCTATGCCTTGGATGATGTGGCCACCGATGCCGCGAAGCAGGAGAAGTTTATGGAAGGGTTGAACGATGAGATGAGTATGCAGTTGATGGTGGCAACATTTGCAAACTACTAGGAGCTGGTAGACAGGGCTCTTATGATTGAAGGGAAGCAGCAGCAGATTGAGAGTTGAAAAAGGAAGTATGGACAAGGGAAGTACAATTCAGGAGCGCAGCAGAAGCCTCGTTTTACCCCGAACTCGGGAGGATATACCCATAACCATGAAGGCCATAATCATAATGGAGGAAGTTCACATAACCACAGTGGCCCCAAGAATGGAAACGAGAATGGAGCAGGCAGCAATCAGAACCGCTCTAACCCAGCCATACCCGCCAAGAAGGATCAAAGTCACATTACTTATTTCAAGTGCAGGAAGACCGGACATTATGCCAATGAGTGCCCTGAAACAAAGGATGGAAATGGCAATGGAAGCGCTGGGAAGAAGCCCAACCCTTTCAATAGAGGACAAGTGAACCACGTGAACATGGTGGAGGTTGAAGAGCAGCCAGATGCAGTTATCGGTAAGTTTTTGGTTAAGTCATTTACTGCAATCGTTCTTTTTGATACTGGTGCATCGCATCCATACATTTCAAGGGGATTTGTGGATAAGTATAAGTTGCCCACCAAAGTTCTTAGAACATCTATCTTAGTAAGCTCGCCAGGAGCGGAGTATATGGCAAGCCAAGGATGTTTTCAGATGCCATTGACCATAGGTAGGCATGTTTTCCCCTCAGACTTAATAATTTTGGAGTCACAAGGATTGGATGTGATACTAGGAATGGATTGGCTATCGATGTATGGAGGAAACATCGATTGCGCCAGTAAGTCAATTCTGCTCACCACACCGGAGGGAAAAAGGATCAAGTATGTATCCAGGCATGCGCCAAGGAGAACCCAAGTAAATTCCCTCTCAGGAGTTGTTCAGGAGGAAGTGCCTATAGTGAAGGATTACCCAGATGTATTTCCAGAGGAACTACCAGGCATGCCGCCGGATCGAGACATTGAATTTTTGATAGAGTTGTTTCCAGGCACCAGACCGATATCGAAGAGACCATACCGTATGCCCGCAAATGATCTGGAGGAGATTAAGAAGCACATTAAGGAGTTATTGGAGAAAGGTTACATTCGACGAAGTTCATCACCATGGGGAGCCCCAATGCTCTTGGTTGAGAAGAAGGATGGATCATTAAGAATGGTTGTTGATTATCGTGCGCTGAATGAAGTGATGATCAAGAACAAGTACCCACTACCGATGATCAATGACTTGTTTAACCAGCTGCAAGGAGCTAAAGTATTCTCCAAGATCGATCTGCCATCAGGATACCACCAGCTGAAGTTTCGAGAACAGGATATACCTAAGACATCCTTCACCACGAGGTACGGGCTATATGAGTATACGGTTATGTCATTTGGATTGACTAATGCCCCTGCCTATTTCATGAGTATGATGAATAAGGTGTTCAAGGAGTTCTTGGATAAGTTTGTTATGGTGTTCATTGATGATATTCTGGTATACTCAAAGTATGAAGAGGAACACAAGGAGCATTTACGTTTAGTTCTCGAGAAGCTCAGGGAACATCAGTTATATGCCAAGTTCAGCAAATGTGAGTTTTGGTTGAAGGAAGTTGGATTTCTTGGACATGTTATATCAGGAGAAGGTATAGCAGTATACCCTACCAAGGTTCAGTCAGTCACTGTGTGGTTGGCACCCACCTCAGTAGGAGAGATCCGTAGTTTTCTTGGACTCGCGGGATATTATCGGAGATTCATTGAGAATTTTTCTAAGATTGCGAAGCCTATGATGGAGTTGTTGAAGAAGGACACCAAGTTTAAATGGACTGAAGAATGTGAGGCAAGTTTTCAGGAGCTGAAGAAACGTTTGGTTACAGCCCCAGTGCTGATTCTGCCAGATATAAGCAAGGATTTCCAAGTGTATTGCGACGCTTCTCGCTTAGGACTTGGAGGTGTACTTATGCAAGACGGAAGAGTTGTTTCATATGCCTCACGTCAGCTTCGACCGCATGAGTTGAATGCCACGCATGATTTGGAGTTAGCAGCTGTAGTGCATGCGCTCAAGACCTGGAGACATTTTCTTATTGGAAACCGTTGTGATGTGTACACGGATCATAAGAGTTTGAAGTACATTTTCACGCAGAAGGAGCTAAATATCAGGCAAAGGAGATGGTTGGAGCTTACAAAAGATTACGATATGATTTTGCATTATCATCCAGGCAAGGCCAATGTCGTAGCAGACGCTTTGAGCCGGAAGAGTTATGCCAATACCCTCATAAGCGGAGGTTTACCAAAGTAGTTAGCCGAAGATCTCAGGGAGCTTCGTTTGGAGATAGTTCCTCGAGGTTTTGTTGCGGCATTGGAAATTCAGTCAACGTTATTGGGAAAGATTTGAGAAGCACAGAAGGATGATAAGGAAATTACTGAGATAAAGGAGAAGATGAGCAAAGGTAAAGCCAAGGGTTTTCGCGAGGATGAGCACGACACCCTGTGGTTTGAGGACCGTGTTTATGTGCCCAATAATGCAGAGATCAGGGAGCTGATATTTCAGGAAGCCCATGACTCGCCATACTCGATACACCCCGGAAACACCAAGATGTATTTGGATTTGAAGGAGCATTTCTGGTGGACGGGTATGAAGAAGGATATTGCCGAGTATGTAGCCGTATGTGATGTATGTCAGAGAGTGAAAGCAGAACATCAGAAGCCAGCAGGATTACTGCAGCCCATGCCGATACCCGAATGGAAGTGGGATAAGCTTGGCATGGATTTTATCACTAGATTACCCAGGACCCGATCGAGATATGATTCTCTTTGGGTAGTAGTGGATCGTTTGACCAAAGTGGCTCACTTTATCCTAGTGAAGACCACATATACGAGTGCAAAGTTTGCCAAGATATATATGACCAGGATCGTATGTCTGCATGGAGTTCCGAGGACCATCGTATCAGATAGAGGAACACAGTTTACTTCAAAGTTTTGGCACCTGCTGCACCATACTTTGGGAACCAGGCTAGAGTTCAGTACGACCTTCCATCCGCAGACAGATGGACAGACCGAGAGAGTCAACCAGATTCTGGAGGACATGTTGAGAGCTTGTGCGCTAGATTATGGATCTAGTTGGGATGATAACTTGCCCTACGCAGAGTTCTCATACAACAACACCTACCAAGCCAGTTTGAAGATGGCACCTTTCGAAACTTTGTATGGAAGGAGGTGTAGAACACCGTTGATGTGGGATGAAGTTGGAGACTGTCAGTTGTTTGGACTAGATTTGATTAAAGAGTCTAAAGAGAAGGTTAAGTTGATTCAGGATAGACTGAAGGTAGCTCAGTCCAGGCAGAAGAGTTATGCAGATTCAAAGCGCAAAGAGGTAGTCTATGAAGTCGGAGACAGAGCATATCTTCGTGTATCACCACTGCGAGGAGTTAAACGCTTTGGAGTTAAGGGAAAGTTAGCCCTGAGATTTGTAGGACCATATCGAGTTTTGGAACGTATGGGAGTAGTAGTCTACAAGTTGGAGTTACCCGAAGGATTGTCAGGAGTTCATGATGTGTTTCACATTTCCCAGTTGAAGAAGTGCCATGCTGAGATGGCCGATATCCCTCGGAGAGATATAGTGCCACTGGAAGCAATTCAGTTGGATAGTGATTTGACCTATGAGGAGAAACAAGTCAAGATTCTCGAGTTTGCCAGCCGAGTCACACGCAGCAAGGTTATCATGTTTTGCAAAGTTCAGTGGAGCCAGCATACCGAGGATGAAGCCACCTAGAATGAGAGGAAGATCTACGGAAAGACCACCCACACCTATTTTCTAGCCAACCCGAATCTCGAGGACGAGATTCATCTTAAGGGGGTAGGTTTGTAACATCCCAAATTTTCAATTCGGAATGTTATACATAGGTCATCATATGCATATCATATTTTATCTGCATTTCGTTTGTGATCCTAGAAATTCGAAGCAACTCAACGGCCCACGGAGAGAGTTGGGGATTTCATTCGTTTCATATTTGAATTCTCTCAAATATTGAAAAAAGGATCTCTTTGGTTTTAATTATTTTTCTCTCCAAAAATATTTCCAATATAAAAAATAAACGAGAGGAGATAATATGACTGCTCCAAAATAAAAGAAATATTGGAGGAAAAATATTAGAATAAAATAAATAACTTTATATGGAGTTTTAGTGCTATTTTATTCGAATTAGAAAAATATGCATTTTTTTAAAAAATTTGCATTTTAGGCCAAGAAAATGTTCACTAAATTCTAAATATTCTATTTAGACGGTGAAAATTGTTTTTGGCATTTTTAGAATTTTTTAATTAGGATTTTATCGGCGGAATCTTATTTATAGACAAAAAACTCTTCGCCCGACTAGCCCGAAGGCCCAGTCGAGCCGGGCCGCAGCCCACCTCCCCGCCGCCTTCCTCCCGAGTGGGAGGAATCCCGCAGCCGCACGCCGCCGAGGGAGTCCGAGCCGGACACCCCTCGCTGCCCCCTGCCGCACGTCACCCCCCTCGGGCCTTTAAAAGGCGCCGCCCCCACCGCCTCCATCCCGTCCCGCAGCCCGCCGCCGCAGCCACCCACCGCCGTCCCGCGCCGCTGCTGCCGCCGCGCGGCCGCCCACGCCTATCGCCACCGCCGCCGCCACCCACCGCCGCCCCGCAGCCGCCCGGCGCCGTCAACCGAACCCCGTGTTGACTGGTCGATTTTTCTCGGTTAAACCCCGGTTTTTTTAGTTTTCCGGTTTAATTTCTTAGATCGGTTTTCGTCGGTTTATTTTATTTAGTGGACGTTCCTCCGTTCGTTCGTTTTAACGAACGTTGTTCGCCGGTTAGGTTCAGACAGCGAACGTTCGTTCGCTAGTCTTTTCTTTTTATTTTATTTTTGGCCAGGGACCTATCCGCGATTATTTTTATTGCAGATTAGCCCCTGATCTTCAAACCCTCGCCGTTTCTTAACCGTTTGTCCAAATCCAGTGAAACCAACGCCAGAATCTTCGTCTCGAACCCCTCTTTTTGTTTAATCAACTTGAACATGATTTTGACAATTTTCAATTTGGTTTCAAGCAGATTTGAATTTGAAGTTCTTTTGATCGTAGTTTTAGTTCCGTAGCTCCGATTTGCCCGATTCTTATTGCAAATCGAATCTTTTCAGTTGAACTTTCAGATTTGGATCTTCTTATTTGAGTTTTACCCTTGCATCTATGCTTGAGTGCTTATGTATGCTACTGTTTGTTTGCGATAGAATTCCTGGAGTGCGAAGCGTGCTACTACGAGTCTCTAGGTTTTGCGGATCGTCAGCAAGGCAAGTAACACATTGATCATGCCCCTTTATTACCCAGTTTTTATGCATTAGTTACAATCCTCAAACACTGCATGATTAGGATGTGATTAACTTGTGGGTATTTGGGAAATAGTTGATGAGGTAGAACCAATTACCCGTTTTACTATCAAACCCTTGGGAGTTACTTCTACGTATTGCTTATATTGCCATGCTATGCTTGTAAACGAGGATTGGGTTCGAGTGTATCCATGATAGATGTGAGATTGTTAATTAATGGTTAACTTAAGGTGGCTACTTAAACACACATCTGGGTGGATTGGTTGCAGGCACCTGGGGATATACCAGTGTTGTCTTTTGGTTCGCCACCCAGGCTCAAAGGGATCATAAGATTATTCATGCTAGAAACTTCCGTGTGCAGCCACAAGCTATTATGGGCTCTAGCATAGTTGAGTATGTTGCATGACCTCTTTCAGTGGTGGGCTAGCAGATGTAGGGGAAAGTAGGTGTAACTATCCACCCAGAGTAAAGAGTAAATGTTTCTGAAAGACCGTGTCCCGGTCATCCGTTTCTCGAACACCATGTAGTGAGAGAAATCCAACGGAGGAGATCGAGTCTTGTGGGGAAAAGTGCGCGAACCTCTGCAGAGTGTACGAACTAATCATGGTTAGGCGTGTCCCCGGTTATGGACATCTTGAGTATCTGGTTCTTGAATTGTCATGTTGATATCATCACTCTAAATTAATTTGTTGGGTTGTTAATTACTTCTTAATTGGGATTGAGACGGGAGTTAGCTTCTCAATGTTTCGACCACCATGATAGTTAAATAAAACATATTCCTTTGCAGTAGGTAAAAATTGGCTTTTCGCAAAACATTATAAACATAGAGCCTCCACCAGCCATATATGCATATAGTGATAGCATTCATCTGTTCATTGCTCTACTGTGTTATATCATGTTGCAGATGTTTTAGACAAAGAGTAAGGTGCGCTAGGTTGTTGTCGTGCACTCAGCTATGCCGTTGGAGTTGATGGACTCACTTTATCTACCAAGCCTTCCGCTGTTATCTTATTTAGATGGCCTTAAGCCATATTTATTGTAATAAGTTCTCTCTTGAGACTATCGATATAATAAGTGTGTGATTGCTACTCTATTATAAATCCATTCGAGTACTGTGTGTGTCACCATTACCGATCCAGGGATGACACTTATGCACAGAGATTTGACCGTCTAAGGCCGGATCGCTACAAGATGGTATCAGAGCACACGCTGATTGTAGGACACGACACTAAGATGAGCCATAGGTCACTCTTCTCTACTCATTTCTGACTCCTCTCCATTTTCTACTCTTTAGGACGGCGGACTCAAGGAACAAGTTTGCACAACCGGATGAAGACACACCTTTTGGATGACACTTGAAGGAAGTCACTAGGTACCTGAACATCGGAATACCAAGCTTCACTGGGACCTACACCGCCACTTTACCAGAAGAGGAGCATTGGATGATTCGAGTTCAAGTTCCAGGAAGGACGTTCACGCCAGTTATTGAGCCCATAGAGTTTTCCTTTGATGCACCAACCTGGAGTCTAGGAAAGAGCATGGCAGCCCACATCGCCATGGGACGCATTGGCGAAGTCTACCACAATGATCTTAAGGACACCATCTATCAGATATGTGGGCGCCGAGATGAGCAATGGGAGATGATCAGCACCAGGAGGGACAGGTCCATTGCATCTTTCATCCAGGAATTAAACCAGCACATTCGTCGCCAGAAGAACCAGATGTGCGCAAGCATGATAGATTTGAAGAAGGTGATGACCAGGAACATAGAGCTAGAGGAGGAACTCAAGTCTACACGCGACGGATATGAGGAGGAAATCGCAATACTAGTGGAGAAGAATGATGACCTGACAAGGAAGCTTGGAGTATTCATGGGAGACCCCGTGCCAGGAGGAGATGACGACCATCCCGAGGACTACATCATCATCGACGACACCGACTTCGACCCCGACGATAGTGATGATGATTATGAAGACGAAGCTGGAGCAGATATCATGGAGTCTTCCACCGATCAAAATTTCTAGTAGACCACCATATGATTAGTAGTATTCCCCCATGTATATAGTAGTAGTCCCAGCACTTTTGTACGATAGTTCTAGACCGATTGTATGCCCTTGTTTGAATTGATTTGGTGTGATATGATTGTGTTTGTCTCATGTGCATATGGGTAGTGCTTTCTCACTAGACCTCACTCTATTCTAATCTCTCCCCTCTAAACCTATCAGATGCCTCCGAGACGTGACATCGGATTTGTCTTCCCACCGGAGATCACTCAGTTGATTCAACAGCAAAATGCCTTGATACAGCAACTAGTCCAGAACCAAGGCAACAACAACAACAACAACCCACCACCACCACCTCCAGTTGACAACTTAGCCCGTTTTTTGAGGTTGCATCCGCCGGTGTTTTCCAGTAGCACCGAGCTGATAGTTGCTGATGATTGGCTACGCAGGATAGGAAGGGAGTTGACCACCGCAGGTTGCACAGATGCAGAGAAGGTGCGTTTTGCCGCACATCAATTGGATGGACCAGTAGCCTCATGGTGGGAGAATTACACAGCCACTTTCCCTATAGCCAATATCACTTGGGATCAGTTTTAGCAAGCATTCCGCACTGCACATATCTCAACTGGAGCTATGAACATGAAGAAGCGTGAGTTTCGCAACTTGCGCCAGGGAAACCGTACTATGGGGCAGTACGTGGATGAGTTCAGTAAGTTAGCTCGCTATGCCTCGGATGATGTGGCCACCGATGCCGCGAAGCAGGAGAAGTTTATGGAAGGGTTGAACGATGAGATGAGTATGCAGTTGATGGTGGCAACATTTGCAAACTACCAGGAGCTGGTAGACAGGGCTCTTATGATTGAAGGGAAGCAGCACAAGATTGAGAGTCGAAAAAGGAAGTATGGGCAAGGGAAGTACAATTCAGGAGCCCAGCAGAAGCCTCGTTTTACCCCGAACTCGGGAGGATATACCCATAACCATGGAGGCCATAATCACAATGGAGGGACACAATGAACATGACTTACCCGTTGGCTATCAGCAATAGGAAATTATACATGCCTCTAGAATCTTTAGTATTTCATTTATTACCACTTCCTTCATCTTTGGGTTTAACCGTCGTTGATGATCAACAACTGGTTTAGCATCACGTTCGATATTAATTTTGTGCTGACATAGAGTGGGACTAATGCCCTTAAGATCATCAAGAGTATATCCAAGAGCTGCATGGTGCTTCTTTAGAGTTTTCAATAATTTCTTTTCTTCATGCTTTGAAAGGTTAGCACTAATAATAAGAAGATATATCTTCTTTTCATCATGATAAGCATATTTCAAAGCATCAAGTAATTGTTTAAGCACAAACATGAGATCACCCTTGGGTGGAGGAGGATCCCCGAGGATTTCAACAGGCAAATTGTGTTTCAAAATAGGCCCTTGATTAAATAGTACTTCATCTATTTCCCTTCTTTCGTTCGTAAACATATCATTTTCATGGTCTAGCAAATATTGTTCTAAAGGATTAGCAAGAGGCATGGCAATAGAATCAATACCAATAGGTTGTCTACGAAATTTAGAGAAACTAAAGTCACGAGACATATCCCCTAAACCAACAGTGACAATATCTTTCTCGCAGTCTATCTTAGCGGTCTACCAAATATAATGGGACAAAAATTTGAAGGAAATGTGCCCTAGAGGCAATAATAAAATTGTTATTTACATTTCCTTATATCATTATAAATGTTTATTATTCATGCTAGAATTGTATTAACCGGAAACTTAGTACATATGTGCGAATACATAGACAAACAGAGTGTCCCTAGTATCACTACTGGAATCAGCTAATTTGCCATCTGCCAGCTCTTTGCCGTCTGCTAGCTGACGGCAAAGAAGCTCTTTGCCATCAGCTACCCAAAAGCAGACGGCAAAGAAAGGGCAGACGGCAAAGAAGCTCTTTGCCATCTGCCAGCTCTTTGCCGTCCGCCAGCAGACGGCAAAGAATCTTTGGCGTCCGCTAGCGGACGGCAAAGAGTGAGGTGGCCCCCACCCCCCGCCCGTTTGGGAAAAACTTAACGGGCCACCTCTTTGCCGTCCGCTAGCAGACCGCAAAGAGGCAAAAAAGGGGACGGCAAAGAGCTCACTACCTAACGGCCCGTACCCCCCGCCCGTTACTCACTTCTTCTCTCCCTCGCCATTTCTCTCGACCCACCCCGCCGCCGCCCCCCGCCGCGCGCCGCCGCCGCCCCGGCTCGCCGCCGCCCTAGGGCCCCGTCGACCCCACCGCCCCGTCGCCCCCCGCCCCGGCCCCCCCCCCCCGCCCCGCACCCCACCGCCCGAGCCCGGCCCCCCGCCGCCCCGTCGCCCCTGCCGCCCCGGCTCGCCGCCGCCCCGGGGCCCAGTCGCCCCCACCGCCCCGTCGCCCCCCCGCCCTGGCCCCCCGCCGCCCCGCGCCCCACCGCCAGGGCCCGGCCCCCCGCTGCCCCAGGCCCGGCCCCCCGCCACCCCAGGCCGCCTCCTCCATCGCCCCGCCCCCCTGCTCCACCGGCCTCCTCGACCCCCCAGGTGAGCCCTCCTTTTTCTGTTTTTTTTCTGTTTTTTTTCCTTTTTAGTTTTAGTTTTAGTTTAGATTTAGTTTTAGTTGTAGTTTTAGGTTTAGTTTTAGTTCTAGGTTTAGTTTAGTTTGAGGAAAGAAGAAGAAGAAGAAAAAAGAGGAGAGGAGGAGAAGAAGAAGAGGAAAAAGGAAAGGAAGAAGAAGAAGAGGAGGAGGAGAAGAAAAAAGAAGAAGAGGAAGAAGAAGAAGAAAAAAGAGGAGAGGAGGAGAAGAAGAAGAGGAAAAAGGAAAGGAAGAAGAAGAAGAGGAGGAGGAGAAGAAAAAAGAAGAAGAGGAAGAAAAGGAAGAATAGGAAGAAGAAGAAAAGGAAAAAAGAGGAAAAACCCCCGACCCGACACGGCACCCCGACCCCGACCCGGCACCCCGACACGACACCCCGACCCCTAGACCCCGACCCCGACACCCCGACCCCAACCCCGACCCGACACCCCGACCCCGACCCGGCACCCCGACCCGACACCCCGACCCGACACCCCGACCCGACACCCCGACCCGGCACCCCGACCCGACACCCCGACCCCGAGACCCCGGAGGAGCGCACGTCCGGATGGGGTACCTGGCCGGATCAGCCAGAGGAGCCGAGTGGCCATGCTGATGATGGCGGGGAGCCGACTGATCTTGAGGAGGAGGGTGGCACCGTCTACCAGCGTGGTGCTACACGGCTCCCGTCCGTGCCGGCGACCCGCGAGCAGAGGTGGTTGATTTTCCCTGATGGGGAGAGGTACGTACGTGCATTTAATATTTTTGTACCTTCTGCATTCACGTTTCTTCAAATAACTAATGCGTTGGCCTTGTCATGCTGCAGGGGTTGGGACCACCATCATAGTGTCCGCCGGCCCAACTCCGTCCTTGGAGTTCTTTGCCGGCAAAACTTCCCGGGGTTTGTCACGTTGCCTGGTGAGGGTCGGCTTCCAGAGCTTGGGTTGAGCTGGGAGCACTACGTGGCTGCCCCGGCCCCGCCAGATGTCATTATCGACGGTGTCGTGTGCGACACGAGGGCAGACATGGTGATTAGGATGTTTTGGGTAATTTCTCCTTTACACATTTCAAAATCTTCAACTAGCTAGTTATTAATTGTACTAATCAATATTGTCTCATTTGATTGCAGACATTCTACAGGTGTGAGGAGGGATACGAGGAGGACGCGGCAAATGTTATCCAGAACGTCTGCAAGCGCCTACTCCAGAACTTACGGCACGAGGCTCGGGTGCAGGCTGTTCGAGACTACTACGCCTTGCGTGGTATCAAGAAGACCAAGTCGGCGTGCCGCGATAAGTTCCTGAGTAAGGAGCAGTACATGAAGGTAATTCTTAAGGCCTTCTACTTAAGTTCCTTCATTTAGTAATTCTTAGCCGTAGCGCTCAAGTTTCTATTTGCTAACTTAGGCGCCTCCGAGATGGTGTGCGGATCGGATGGATTGTTGGGAGGTGTTGGTCGATGAGTGGTGCTCAAAAGAATGGCTAGCCCTCCACAACGAGGCCAAGGACAAACGTGCCCAAATGGAAGGTGTGCCACACCATCAAGGCAGATCCAACTTATATCAGTTCGGGCGCAACTGGGTATGTGGTTTGCTTCATGATTCATGCAATTCATTCATCATGCTAGCTTGAGCCCTTTAATTACTAATTTTCATTGTTTCTCTCTTTCAGGCACGCTAGAATAAGGCGGATAAGGTGCCAGAGGTGTACGACCTGTATGCCATGGCCCACACTGGCTCTTTCAAGAAAGTCAAGGCTTTCTCTTAGTCTGACCTCGATGATGCAAACAACTTCACCAACATCTCCTCCCACAACAAGCTCGTGAGATATAGAGATGAGGGGAAGGCGAGGAAAGGGGAGGACTTTAACCCGAGCCAGGGTCCCATTGATCCAGAGCTGGTGATGATATCTGGTGGCGGGAGGTCCCATGGCTCCATAGCCATTGGAGATGGACTTATCCATTGTCCTAGCACTCTCCCGGAGATCAAGGCGCGCCAGTCGAGCTCCGCTCCTGAGATAAGGCCTCGTGAACGGCCAGTGCAACTCGCCATCAAGGTTAGTGATACGTACTCAGTTATCTTTCTCCATTACATTGTGTGCGCTTCCATCAATGATTACAAATGGTCATGTGAGTGGTGTTGCAGGCTGCTATACAGACTGAGAGAGATAGAACGGAGAAACTTCTGGCGGAGGCGGCGGAGAGGCAGCGGGAGATGGAGGAGAGGACGAGAAAGATGATGGAGGAGGAGAGGGCACGGAATGACATGCAGGCAAGGGCCATGTACGAGCTCCTTGTGGTAAGTTTCTTCTGCAGATTACTTGCTAGTCTTAACATTTGAGTCTCATTACTAACTAGTATGACTCTGTTGTGAAAACCAAATGTGCAGTCTGTGTGCGAGAAGTCCGGTCAGCCCGCTCCGCCGATGCCAGTGATTGCTCCTGGGAGCACGGTGAGTTTAATTTGAATGGACATTACTTGCTAGTCTTAACATTTGAGTGTCATAATGCTAACGAGACATTGGAAATGATCTTTGGTGCAGCTTAACTCCAGAAACGCATCGCACGATCCTTCTCCAGGTAGCGGCACTAGCCACCCCGCTCCTACACCTCCCTGATCACGGTAAGTTTCTCTAGTGTTTTGCTTAACAAATGCATAAAGACCTAGACTTAGCTTTATTTCCTCCAATATGCTTACCATAATGACCTAGAGTTAGCTTCTTTTCCTCCAAAATGACTTAATAAGCTTACTGACCTCATAAACCATCCATTTTACCTAAGTTAGCTCTAAAACGATATGTACTTAGCTAACTTATGTCAAAAATTGCATAATTAGCTCATAAACGACCCATTTCACCTAGGTTAACTCATAAACGACCCATTTCACCTAGGTTAACTCATAAACGACCCATTTCACCTAGGATAGCTCATAAACGACCCATTTCACCTAGGTTAGCTCATAAACGACCTATTTCACCTAGGTTAGCTCATAAACGACCCATTTCACCTAGGTTAGCTCATAAACGATCCATTTCACCTAGGTTAGCTCATAAACGATCCATTTCACCTAACTTAGCTCATAAACGATCCATTTCACCTAAGATAGCTCATAAACGATCCATTTCACCTAGGTTAGCTAATAAATGGCATATACTTCTTCTTCTAGTCTTCTTCTTCTTCTATTCTTTTTCTTCTAGTCTAATTCTTCTTCTAGTCTTCTTTTTCTAACTTTCTTATTTTTCATTTTGCAGGTTTCGTTCACTTCACGGAAGCCAGCTTTCTATGATGGATTGCTTGTTTTTTCCTTTGATGCACTTCTTGTATTCTGCTCGCTTGCTATGATGAAACTAGATTGCTATGATGAAACTTTGCATATTGTAATATGTATGGATCGATGGAACTATGTGCAACCTACTATGTATGTATGGATATATATGTGCTGGATATTTATTATGTTGGATATATATGTGCTGGCTCCTGTGATATATTTGCTGTGATATATTTCCTGTGATAATTGTTGGATATAAGAAAAACAGAATAAAAAGAGGCAGTGCAGGCTCTTTGCCGTCCGCCGCGGACGGCAAAGACACCTTTGCCATCGGTGAGCAGACGGCAAAGGGGGCACGTGGCGCCCACCTGTGCTTCCTGAGAGATGGGCCATTTGGCAAATTTGCCTACCGTGGCGGACGACAAAGCTAAGCTGATGGCAAAGACTTAGCCTTTGCCGTCCGTCGTGGCAGACGGCAAAAAACAGCAGGCGCTGACGCATTGCTGACATCAACTGGCGGATGGCAAAGAGGTGCTCAAATTTGTCGTCCGCTGGCGGACGGCAAAGGCCGCCGTTAGCCGCCTAACGGACTAACGCTGGCGGACGTCCAGTATTTTTGCCGTCCCTCCTCTTTGCCGTCCGCCGCTGTAGGCAAAGGACTCTTTGCCGTTCGCCATAAAAAGCAGACGGCAAAGGACCTGTTTACCGTAGCCTACTTTGCCGGAGCCTTTTGCCGTCCGCGGCTGACGGCAAAGGCCTTTGCCGTCCGCCGTTCGAGCCTTTGCCGTCCGCCGTGGCAGACGGCAAAATAGTTGTTTCCTGTAGTGTATGCCTCTACTTGACTAGATTGTTTATCAAAGATGGTTATGTTTCCTAGCCATAAACATATGTGTTGTCATTTGATGAACCAGATCACATCATTAGAGAATGATGTGATGGACAAGACCCATCCGTTCGCTTAGCACTATGATCGTCTAGTTTGTTGCTATTGCTTTCATCATGACTTATACATGTTCCTCTGACTATGAGATTATGCAACTCCCGAATACTGGAGGAGCACTTAGTGTGCTATCAAACGTCACAACGTAACAGGGTGTTTATAATGATGCTCTACAGGCGTCTCCGATGGTGTTTGTTGAGTTGGCATAGATCGAGATTAGGATTTGTCACTCCGATTGTCGGAGAGGTATCTCTGGGCTCTCTCGGTAATGCTCATCACTATAAGCCTTGCAAGCAATGTGACTAATGAGTTAGTTGCGGGATGATGCATTGCGGAACGAGTAAAGAGACTTTCCGGTAACGAGATTGAACTAGGTATGGTGATACCGACGATCGAATCTCGGGCAAGTAACATACCGATGACAAAGGGAACAACGTATGTTGTTATGCGGTTTGACCGATAAAGATCTTCATAGAATATGTAGGAACCAATATGAGCATCCAGGTTCCGCTATTGGTTATTGACCGGAGATGTGTCTCGGTCATGTCTACATAGTTCTCGAACCCGTAGGCACTACAAAAAAAGACACATCCGTGACATTTTGGGCCGAACGAATTTTTTCTGTCATACTTATGACACTTCTATGACGATAATTGTGACAAAACCCGTTACCATCATAGATGTGGTGGGCTCCTACTTCTATGACAAAAAATCATGACAGAAAATGGGCTTTTCGTCCTGGGCGGGCCGGAGACGCAGCTGCATGACATTCTTTGGGTGTCCATGATGGAGAAAACCGTGGTAGAAGCGAGGGCGAGGAAAATATCGGGGGAGTTCCCGGTTACGGTGGGTGGTCGGGGGCCGAGCGATGCATGTTTCTCTCGTATGTACGCATGTGTGTGCGAGGCGTTGCGCTCTAACTGAACCCGAGCGAGGCGTTGGGATCTAACTGAACCCGAGCGATTGCACTGTAGGCTACCCGTTACTGAACCCGAGCGATCGATCGATGCCTTGCTGTTAACTGAACCCGAGTGATTCCTTCGCTACTGCTGCTAACTGAAGCCGATCGAACACTGCTGCCTCCTTCCCTGGATGAACAGTGAGCGTTGTTGAGGGGGTTTGGATGAACAGTTCCCGGTGGGGGGGTTGGATGAACAGGACCCCGTGGTAGTAGAGGCCGTTTCCGCTAGATGAACAGTACCCCGATCGATCGAGCCGGTGGATGAATAGGACCCCGTGGAGGTCTGGATGAACAGGACCCCGTGGAGGGCTGGTTGAACAGTAGCCGGTGGACGGACTGGTTGAACAATAGCCGGTGGAGGGCTGGATGAACTATAGCCCGTGGAGGGGTGGTTGAAAAGGATCCCGTGGAGAGGGCTGGCTGAACAGTAGCCGGTGGAGGAGCGGTGGAGGCTGGATGAACAGGAGCCCGTGGATGAATAGTCACGGGTGGAGGCTGGAGGAGGTCGACGATGGATGAACAGGAGCCCGTGGAGGCAGTCGACGGTGGATGAACAGTTTCCCGTGGAGTCTCATTTTGCGGTATGCCACACCCCTCCCGATGAACAGGACCCCCTGTTTCGACCGTAGTGCTCCAACACAAGTCCGTTTCCTATGCTTTGCGGTACGCCACACCCATCCCGATCAACAGGACCCCATTTCGACCGTAGGAGGTCCTTTCCTCCGTTTTGCGGTACGCCAGGCCCCTCCCGATGAACAGGATCCCATTTCCATCGTGGCCGGTCGAACACAAGACCGTTTCTTCCGTTCTACGGTACGCCATGCCTCGTTTCCATCGGCTATTCCATCCAAGCCGGTTGGCTCCCGATGAACATGACGACGCATTCCGTTTTGACCCAGCCGGTTGCCTCCCCATGAACATGACGACGACGCAGCTTCTCTGTTCCGACCCAGCCATGTACACAAGCCCTGGCCATACATATGCGCGAGTAGGCATTCGAGACCCCGCCCTTATGTACGTACGTGGCCGTATTTTATTTCTTGCACCCTGGCCACTCTACCTACGTGTACATGCTACGTGTGCACCTCTACTATGACACATGCGCACCTCTATTACAACACGTGCCCTTCCTTACACGGCCACGGTTCATCGCTGCAGCCTGCAGATAGACCGATCATATGTATGTACACGTTCGCGGCCAGAATGACAACGCTACGAACGCTTCGACCGGGTGGGTCCCAACTGTCAGGCAGTTCCTTGCATGCGAAGATGTGGCTGGTGGGCTGGTTGAACAGGACCCCGTGGAGGGCTGGTTGAACAGGACCCCGTGGAGGGCTGGTTGAACAGTAGCCCGTGGAGGGCTGGTTCAACAGGACCCCGTGGAGAGAGCTGGTTGAACAGTAGCCGGTAGAGGAGCGCACGGTGGAGGCTAGATGAACAGGAGCCCGTGGATGAATAGTCGCATGTGGAGGCTGGAGGAGGTCGACGGTGGATGAACAGTAGCCCGTGGAGGCTGGAGGAGGTCGACGGTGGAGATGAACAATATCCCGTGGAGTCCCGTTTTGCGGTACGCCACACTCCTCTCGATGAACAGGACCCCCGTTTCGACAGTAGCGCTCCAACACAAGTCAGTTTACTCTGTTTTGCGGTATGCCACACCCCTCCCGATCAACAGGACCCCGTTTCGATCGTAGGAGGTCCAACAGAAGTCCGTTCTCTCTGTTTTGCGGTACGCCAGACCCCTCCCGATGAACAGGATCCCATTTCGACCGTGGCCGGTCGTACACAAGGCCGTTTCCTCTGTTCTGCGGCATGCCAGGCCTCGTTTCCATCAGATGTTTCTTCCAAGCCGGTTGGCTCCCGATGAACACGACGACGTATTCCGTTCTGACCCAGCCGGTTGCCTCCCCATGAACACGATGACTGCGTAGCTTCTCCGTTCCGACCCAGCCATGTACACGAGCCCTGGCCGTACGTATGTAGGCATTCGAGACCTCGCCCGTATGTACGTACGTGGCCATATTTTCTTTCTTTCACCCTGGCCCCTCTACGTACGTGTACATGCTACGTGCGCACCTCTACTATGACACATGCGCGCCTCTACTACGACACGTGCCCTTCCTAACACGACCACGGTTCATCGCTGCAACCTGCAGACAGACCGATCGTATGTACGTACACGTTCGCGACCAGAATGACAACGCTACGTACGCTTCGACCAGGTGGGTCCCAACTGTCAGGCACTTCCTTCCGTGCGAAGATGTAGCTGGTGGGTCCCAGCAGTCAGGGGGAGAATATTTTTTTGCCCGTAATATGGACGCACTTCCTTGCGTGCGAAGATACAGCTGGTGGGTCCCAGCAGTCAGGGAGGAAACATTTTTAATTCATGAAATATGGTGGCCCGTCCGGTGGGTCCCTGCTGTCAGGTGGAGGAATAATTATTTTGCGCGCAAGAAGGAGGCACTTCCTTGCTGCGGCCGTGGACCCAGCTGTCAGCCTCTCAACGTACAATACTCTTCCAATGGAAGTCGTTCGTTGACCACATTGACCATGCAGCGCCGAGAGCACCAAGGCGGTGGACGACGGCGAGGCCTAGGAAGGGAACGCCATGGAGCCGGCTGGGGAAGATGCGGCAGTGGATGCCCACGTGGAGAGGAGTACGAGGGTTCACTGGTTCTGCTACGGTGTGAGGCTGTCGTCGCCGCAGGGCCTGGCCAGCAGTGGGAGTAGTAGGGGGCGGTGAGGCCTCCGCGGCAGCACAGCCGGCCACGGGAGGCAAGAGCACGCGGTGGTTTGGACAGCTGGAGCAAGAAAATCAGAGGTTCAAGAAGCACGACGACCGTTGGATGTTAACAATCCAGCGGTCACTGGTGATAGAATCGTTTGTTGACTAAGTTGACAAAGCCATCCGTAGGCGTCAACTTAGTAGGCCCACAAGTCAGCCTCCCACTATGGTGGGTCCCAGCTAGCAGGGGGAGTATTCATTTTTTTGTGCGTAATAAGGAGGCACTTCCTTGCGTCTGAAGATATAGCTGGTGGGTCCGAGCTGTTAGCGGGAGTATTCATTCTTTTTGGCGTAATAAGGAGGTACTTGCTTGCATGCGGCCATGGACCATGTGGGTCCCAACTGTCAGCCTCTCCATGTACGTCCCTCTTCCGATGTTGTCGTTTGTTGACAACGTTGACCACGCCGTGCCGAGAACACCAGCGCGATGGACGACGGCGAGACCCAGGAAGGGAATGACCCAGAGGCGGTGAAGCCACGACAATGGAGGGATGTGGGTGAGTAGAGGGATGGCCTGGCCAGCGGTGGGAGTAGTAGGGGGCGGTGAGGCCTGCGCGGCAGCACAGCTGGCCACGGGAGGCGGGAGCAGGCGGTCCCGCCGGCGCTGGATTTGGCGGCTGGAGCAAGAAGATCAGAGATTGAAGAAACACGATGGCTGTTGGATTTACATCCAATGGTTACGTTTGCTAGAATCGTTTGTTGTCGTATATAATAAGTAAAAAAAATCTTGCATACCCGTCAACTTAATAGGCCCACAAGTTAGACCATTCCCTATTTTTTTAATAATTTATATATAGCTCATTGCAACTTCTTAGGCAATTTATTGCAGTCCGTTTTTTGTTGGCAAGGGCCAGGGTTAAAAATTTAAACGAAATTTCGCATATTTCTGTGGGTTCCAAACTATTTTTAATACCGAAATGTCGAGCCAGATTTAAAGTACTTTGAATATATATTTGAATTAGGTTAAAGCCCAGTGAAATTGGAATCTGAAAATGTGAAAAAATTCAGAAATTATAAAGTAATTGCCAATTTGTCATCTATTTTTTATATTTACAGCCCATTTCATATTACTTTCAAGATTTGTAGGCGTCTTGAAAGAGTTGCAGCCCATCAAGGCATAGAAAATAAGTAGGCCTGGATTTGGTATTCTTCAGAAAAAATAAACTGGGCTCATTTTCACAAACAAAAAATAGCTGGGCTCGTCATGTGGTGAACATAAAATATAAGCCTGGGCTAGACGGGCCACAACCCAGTTGAAACCCTGCTCCGTCACAACAATAACAAAAAAAATACTACTCGTGTAGCTACGTCCCAGGTGTCAGCCGATCTTGTGCTGTTCTCTTGTCTATTGACTATATACGCTGACAATGTCGTGGGTCCTAGATGTCAGGAAACCACTAGCAGGAAGCATTTTCTTTTTCCATACGCTGCCAATGGAGTACATATATATATAACAAAAAAATGAGGAACTTCCTTGCGTCCGGCCATGGACATGGTGGGCCCCTACTGTCATCCTCTCCACGTACAGTCCTCAGCCGATTCCTCTTGTTTGTTGACCATGTTGACAACGCGAGAGGGCGGCGCCGCATCAAGCGCAGCAAAGCGCGTGGAGGACGACGGCGAGGCCTCGGAGGTCGGAGTTAATTATTTAAGAGACGGTGGGGGCGGTGATGCGTGCGCCAAGGCACAGCCAGCCGTGGGAGGCGGAAGCAGGCGGCCCCGCCGGCGCTGGTTTGGTTTTGGTGGCTGGAGGAAGACATGACTTAAGAAACACGACAGACTGTAAAAGCAGCAGGAGTACTTAACAACCTTAACTGAAACCAGCTGGGGCACTTAAAAACCATAGCTGAAAGCAGTATGAGTACTTATACAGGTTCAACCGTACAAAGCACGCCTCGAACAGTGCTACTTTGCCTACAGTTAACCAAAGGGCGAGGCCGCCAAGCCCAGGACAAGGCCCAGGCACCAGCCCACGCATCCACAACCTTCTAAAAGCGGCTTCATCTCGCAATGTGGTCAATAAATAGGATGTTCGCTTTAGAGCCATGGAAAAGCAGGAACATAATCTTCTGTCCTATTCTCCAAGATGGACGGGCCTTCATTATTTGAGACCACCCATGAATAAGTATCTTTTCACCTCCAAGGGGAATGGAATAGGTCGACATAAACATCATGTTGTGACCAAGCGCAAGTCTGACCGGACCATGGTCAGGCATCTGTATAGGAACAATAGACCTGGGCAGTTCATGTTTCAAGAAGATCACAGCTGTAAAATTGTGCATAAGCAAGAGTTTATGAACAACATATATAACTGAAAACAGCTCGTCCATAAGTTTCTCAACACAGTTGGACCTGTTCAACGAGTGCACCAGTGGCACACATATCCCACGTGGCCTTCCGCCATTGAAACGCCCCACAAGGACCTCAAGACGATCAATAAAGTGTAGGAACTTCTGGATGTCGTCCAAGTCAACTTCAGTGCCATGAGTAACAGCCGAGTTCTTATAGAATAAAAAACGAGTAGCCTGCTTAACTTTGAAAAACCTACACATGCCACCATTCATAAGAAAATATTAGTTAGAAGTAGCATCTTCGTGAGAGATTCGTTGCTACTTCTAAAGTTAAATTGTGATTAGTTAGACAGAATAGGTGGATGTAATCGAGGCAAGAAGCAAGAACCAGATACAAAACTAACATGGATGAACAATTGGAACGACGTCGGGGTGGAAGATCGCAGTGAAGATGAGACCAGGTTCTGCTATTTTCATCAACATTCTTGTGCCAACTTTCAGTCCGTAACACTTGAGAAAGTTTATCGAAGTTCGTCCATAAAAAACAGCGATCTTCTTGGTTCATGAACCCAACTCGAAACTTATATCCATGGCATTTCTTCAATGTGACCATTAAACTGGTGTATTCAGTTATGGCAAGGCCGAGCATCTTGAGTACATGTGTTCTGGCAGAGCAAGGAATGCACTGCAGGAAAAAAAAGGTGAGAACACAATGTATTCCCTATATCCAAATATAGAAATAATTTCCTCCTTCACGTCAGTGTTGACCATGGTACTAGTACCTTTTATCCAAATATAGCAATCCAAATTTCCAAATAAGTCAACAGCATGTTCAAAAAACCCCACCCTCCCGGATAGAAAAGAGGATTCTAGGAACATACTGTGCGCGTTTTAAAATCCTGTGTTAAGATGAGAAGGAACAAGTGTGGCGTCTCGCCGAGGGCGGAGAAACCTGCAGGGTCCTCGCACTTTGGGCACTGCAAATGAAACACGCTAGATTCAGTAGGAAGAAAAATGCATCAACGGCGGCGGCTGCCATCCTAGGAGTACCCGCGACCAAGGGACTTGGATTTATCGGGGATGGATGAAGAATTCGTACCAGGTTCTCCATGAGAAAACCCTATGCAATCGCCGAGCGGGGGTTTTCTCTGAACAAGTAGACGAGGGAGAAGGGGATTCTGGCCCAATGAAATATTGCCGCTTCGTCCGTCCAGCATACTGCTAAAGCTGGAAAGTGGTTTTTTTTTGTGATTTGATGGCTCATTGGGCATTACTGCGGTGCTACGACCGGGGTGAGTCTACCGTGTAGTTGTGCACTCTAATTTGGTGCATATGGCACGTGGACCCCGTTGTCGGATGCCCCACATATCAGCGAAAGGAAGTAGAAAGATAGGAGTAACTAGTTACACACAAATATATTTTTGACAGAGAGATACTCCCTCTGTAAAGAAATATAAAGATCTTTTATATCACAACTTTATACATAAGAAAAATCAAGGGGAATATATATAACATATATAATTATTAAAACAGAGTTTTTTAACACGGTATAGACGAGTTGGTGATGATGGTGTGCCTGCCATCCTGCAATACAGGCCGTTTGATTTATATCTGACGGATAGGAAGGAAACTATGGCAATTTTGCAAAAAGGTACCCACACACCTCTCCACACTACAAAAAAAGACACATCCGTGACATTTTGGGCCGAACGAATTTTTTTTCTGTCATACTTATGACACTTCTATGATGATAATTGTGACAAAACCCGGTATCATCATAGATGTTGTGGGGTCCTACTTCTATGACAAAAAATCATGACAGAAAATGGGCTTTTCGTCCTGGGCAGGCCGGAGACGCAACTGCATGACATTCTTTGGGCCATCCATGATGGAAAAAACCGTGGTAGAAGCGAGGGCGAGGAAAATATTGGGGAGTTCCCGGTTACGGTGGGTGGTCGGGGCCCGAGCGATGCGCGTTTCTCTCGTACGTACGCGTGTGTGTGTGGCATTGGGCTCTAACTGAACTCGAGCGAGGCGTTGGGCTCTAACTGAACCTGAGCGATTGCACTGCAGGCTAGGCGTTACTGAACCCGAGCGATCGATCGATCCGTTGTTGTTAACTGAACCCGAGTGATTCCTTCGCTACTGCTGCTAACTGAAGCCGGTCGATGCTGCCTCTGGATGAACAGTGAGCGTTGTTGGGGGGTTTGGATGAACATTTCCCGGTGGGGGGTTGGATGAACAGGACCCTGTGGTGTTGCCCCTGGATGAACAGGACCCCGATAGATCGAGCCGGTTGGGGGGTGGATGAATAGGACCCCGCGGAGGGGTGGATGAACAGGACCCCGTGGAGGGCTGGATGAACAGGACCCTGTGGAGGGCTGGTTGAACAGGACCCGGTGGAGGGCTGGTTGAATAGTAGCCCGTGGAGGGGTGGTTGAACAAGACCCCGTGGAGAGGGCTGGTTGAACAGTAGCCGGTGGAGGAGCGCGCGGTGGAGGCTAGATGAACAGGAGCCCGTGGATGAACTGTCGCATGTGGAGGCTGGAGGAGGTCGACGGTGGATGAACAGTAGCCCGTGGAGGCTGGAGGAGGTCGACGGTGGAGATGAATAGTATCCGATGGAGTCCCGTTCTGTGGTACGCCACACTCCTCCCGATGAACAGGACCCCCGTTTCGACCGTAGCGCTCCAACACAAGTTCGTTTACTCTGTTTTGCGGTACGCCACACCCCTCCCTGTCAACAGGACCCTATTTCGACCGTAGGAGGTCCAACAGAAGCCCGTTTCGTCCGTTGTGCGGTACGCCAGACCCCTCCCGATGAACAGGATCCCGTTTCGACCGTGGTCGGTCGAACACAAGGCCGTTTCCTCTGTTCTACAGTACGCCAGGCCTCATTTCCATCGGTTGTTCCATCCAAGCCGGTTGGCTCTCGATGAACAGCACGCATTCCGTTGCCTCCCGATGAACACAACGCATTCCGTTGCCTCCGCACGAACACGACGACGACACAGTTTCTCCGTTCCGACCCAGCCATGTACACGAGCCCTGGCCGTACGTGTGCGCGAGTAGGCATTCGAGATCCCGCCCGTATCTACGTACGTGGCCGTATTTTCTTTCTTGCAGCCTGGCTGCTGTACGTACGTGTATATTCTATGTGCGCGCCTCTACTACGACACGTGTGCGCCTCTACTACGACACGTGCCCTTCCTTGCACGGCTACGGTTCATCGCTGCATCCTGCAGACAGACCGATCGACCAGTATGTACGTACACGTTCGCGACCAGAATTACAACGCTACGTACGATTCGACCAGGTGGGTCCCGACTGTCAGGCACTTCCTTGCGTGCGAAGATGTAGCTGGTGGGTCCCAACATTCAGGGGGCGAATCAATTTTTTTGCCCGTAATATGAACGCACTTCCTTGCGTGCGAAGATGTAGCTAGTGGGTCCCAGCAGTCAGGGGGAAATGTTTTTTTCGTGAAATACGGTGGCTCGTTCGGTGGGTCCCTGCTGTCAGGTGGAGGAATCATTATTTTCCGCTTAATAAGGAGGCACTTCCTTGCTGCGGCCGTGGACCAAGCTGTCAGCCTCTCCACGTACATTACTCTTCCGATGGAAGTCGTTCCTTGACCACACCGTGCCGAGAGAACCAGGGCGGTGGACGATGGCGAGGCCTAGGAAGGGGACGACGTGGAGCCGGGGAAGACGCGGTAGTGGAAGCCCACGCGGAGAGGATTACGAGGGTTCACTGGTTCGGCTACGGTGTGTGGCTGCCGTCGCCGCAGAATAACAGGGGGTGTGGGTGAGTAGAGGCGGATGGCCTGGCCAGCGGTGGGAGTAGTAGGGGGCGGTGAGGCCTCCACGGCATCACAGCCGGCCACGGGAGGCAGGAGCACGCGACACGACCGGCACTGGTTTGGGCGGCTGGAGCAAGAAGACCAGATGTTGAAGAAGCACTACAGTCGTTGGATGGACATCGTACGGTCACTGGAGCTAGAACCATTCATATTGACTAAGTTGACAAAGCCCTCCATCCCCATCAACTTAGTAGGCCCACAAGTCAGCCTCCCACTCAGGGGGGTATTCATTTTTTTGTGCGTAATAAGGAGGCACTTCCTTGCGTGCGAAGATATAGCTGGTGGGTCTGAGCTGTCAGCGGGGGGAACTTTTTTTCGTGAAATACAGAGGCCCTTCCGGTGGGTCCCAGATGTCAGGTGGAGGAATCATTATTTTGCGCGTAATAAGGAGGCATTTCCTTGTGTGCGGCCGTGGACCCAGCTGTCAGCCTCTCCACGTACAGTCCACTTCTGATGGATGTCGTTCGTTGACCACGTTGACCACGCCATGCCGAGAGCACCAGGGCGGTGGACAACCGCGAGGCCTACGAAGGGAACGACACGGAGCCGGGGAAGACACAACAGTGGCTGCCCATGTGGTGGGGAGTACGAGGGTTGATCGGTTCAGCTGCCGTCGCCGGAGAATAACAGCAGGTGTGGGTGAGTAGAGGGATGGCTAGGCCAGCGATGGGAGTACGGTGGGGCGGTGAGGCCTGCGTGGCAGCACAGCCGGCCGCGGGAGGAGGGAGCAGGCAGTCCCGCCGGCGCTTGTTTGAGCGGTTGGAGTAGGAAGAGCAGAGATTGAAGAAGCACGACGGCCATTGGATGGACATCCAACAGTCACTGCTTGTGCGTCAAACTTTTTTTAGGAAAGCCTCAAATCTGTGGGAAATAGCATACATCCCATCTGCCATTATTTATAATAATTTACTGCCCATTTGCTAATTCTTAAGGTTTTTTTGGAGCCCATATTCTTTTGCTTAGCATTACAGCCCATATTGTGGCCACGGTTAAAAAATTATACGAAATTTTGCATATTTTGGTGCGGTCCGAACTGTTTTTAATCCCGAAATTTCGAGTCACATTCAAACTGATTTTGAAAATAAATGTATATCAATATAAAAATCTAACAAAATGTCCACGCATAAAAATCAATGCAATTTAAAATCTCGAAATATAAAAAGAAATTTGAAACTAATTGCCTGTTTGATGTGTTTTAAAAATGTACAACCCATTTCTCATTACTGATAGGCCATTTTCTCGACCAGCCGAATGAAGGTCTCCTCGTCTTGAAAGTTTGCAGCCCAGCAGGCCTGACAAAGCGACTTACTTGACAAATCACAAAAAAAACTGGTCTAGCCATTTTCAGAAAGAACAAAAAAACTACTGGGCTGGTCTGTGGTAAACATAAAAGAAAAGGCTATCTAGACATGCCAGAGTGCCCCGCACAGCCCAGTTGACACCCTGCTTCCGTCTCAAAAACAAATTAGATAAATGCCACTCCAATTATGGCGATTCATAAAAATGCCACTGCAATTTTCAAACTTTGAAAAATGCCACTGCAATTTTTGCAAACTTTGAAAAACGCCATTGCAATTTGCAAACTTTGAAAAACGCCACTCCAGACTTCGAAAAATGCCACTGGAAATGGCATGAAAAGGCATTTTTCAAAGTTTGGAAATTGCAGTGGCATTTCTCGGAATCACCAGATCTGGAGTGGCATTTATCTAATTAACCCAAACAAAAATAACTGGGCGAGCTGCTGGGTCCCTGGTGTCAGCCGCTCGTTGTGCAATTCTCTCGTTTATTGACTACGTTGACAATGGCATGGGACCCAGATGTCGGAAATCCATTAGGAGGAGCCATTTTTTTATTGGCTTGAAATAAGGACGCACTTGCTTGCGTACTGCCATGACTTTGGTGGGTCCCTGCTGTCATCCTCTCAATGTACAATCATCTCCTGATTGTGTACGCGTCAACCTGGTAGGCCCACAAGTCAACCTCTAAACCCGTGGAGGACAAATACAACCCATTAAAAAAAATAACAGCCCATTCTATATGTTCAAACGGAAAGTTCAACATTCAGAGCAAAGTAACAGGTCTGGTCCAGATATAGAGTACTGAACTGCCACTTTGACAACCATCATAGCCAAGTTAACTATCTACTCCCACTAATACTCTAGTAGTGTACAAGTACTAACTTACTCTTAGCTAACTAGACGATGTTGGCCGCCATTCGCGGTACACGCTAAATGCCGGCACCGACGTCCTCCTCCTCACCTCGGACTTGCCGGAGGTGTGATAGGGCACGTTGCTCGTGCGCGTTGGCCCGTTCCATGCCGGCATGGTCCACTGAAGCTTCGGCTTCTAAGCGGGAAACCCACTTGACGAGCTGGTAGTTAAATTCGGCGTCGCGCACGCGTGCGTGCCCGACAACCTCTAGGGCTATTTGCTGGGCGTCGGCCTCCATGTAGTCGGCCCAATCGCGGGTGCTCTGCTTGCGACTCAAAGCGGCGGTGCGCTGCTGCTCCATGCCTCGCCGGCGGCGCAAATCGGTGATACGCTGCTCCTCCGCCAGGCGGGCGCGCTCCAACAAGTCCTCGACCTTTGCATTGCCATCTAAAGACCGATAGAATGCCTCCTCCCTCTGTCTTCCTTCCGGTGAAAAACTGAACACTAGTTCCGGCGGTGACCGCCTCCGGCGTCGCCTATTGTGGACGAGCGGGGGCATGGCGGACGTGGCGGGAGCGAGGATAAGTGGCGAGCAACGTTGGGCCAGTGGGGGCTTATGAGGATAGGGCGAGTTGGGTGATGGTGCTGTCGGTGTCAAAACCGGCAGATCTCAGGTAGGGGGTCCCGAACTGTGCGTCTAGGATCGATGGTAACAGGAGACGGGGGACATGATGTTTACCCAGGTTCGGGCCTCTCCATGGAGGTAATACCCTACTTCCTGCTTGATTGATCTTGATGAATATGAGTGTTACAAGAGTTGATCTACCACGAGATCGTAATGGCTAAACCCTAGAAGTCTAGCCTATATGACTATGGTAATGTGTATGTCCTTTCCGGACTAACCCCTCTGGTTTATATAGACACCGGGGGGATCTAGGGTTTACATAGAGTTGGTTACATAAGAAGGAATCTTCATAATCGGTCGCCAAGCTTGCCTTCCACGCCAAGTAGAGTCCAATCCGGACACGGGTACAGTCTTCGGCCTTCATGTCTTCACAACCCATCAGTCCGGCCCAATGGATAACAGGCCAGACGCCCAAGGACCCCTTAGTCCAGGACTCCCTCAGTAGCCCCTGAACCTGGCTTCAATGACGAGGAGTCCTGCGCGCAGATTGTCTTCGGCATTGCAAGGCGGGTTCCCCTTTTTTCCGTACTCCAAGATAGTCTTCGGATGCGATAATTGTATCCAGACCTGTTACACACACCATACAATACCACAGAGAGAATATATTTTTACACGAGTTCCATCCACTAACAACTTTTCGTAGCACGATAGCACGTTCGACCGGTCATAATTCCAAATCATTTTTGTGTTTGACGCCCCACGTCCCGAGACGCAGTTGCCATTGGCACGTCTTGTCAAAGCAAAGATCGTGTCCCCTTATTGCGGGATCCTCATCAATGCAGGCATGGGTAACCCAACCGTGCCGTTTACACAGCCCTTGGGAATAGGCGGATCTTAAGGCGGGCGAGGAGGCGTTTAATATTTGCTGCCTCTATAAGGGGATAAGGATTCCCTCTTCCTCTCTCATGCCTTCTCTCTGTCTCCGCCTTTCCAATCTCGTGCTCCAGCGCCCAAGTTCTTGTCTCCTTTCCACTCAAGCAACCATGTCTGGATCCGGAGGTCAGGGCAAGTGGATGGTCTCCGCCATCAAGGAGGAGGACATTACTGACCTTACGGCGGCCGAATATTTGGCGAAGGTGATCGCCCACCGTCTGCCAGCCGAGGGACAAGTTGTCCCCACGCCGAAGCCCACCGAGAGGGTAGTATTCATCCCCCATTTCTTCCGCGGGCTAGGGTTTCCACTCCACCCTTTCGTCCGCGGGCTGATGTATTATTACGGGATAGATTTCCATGACCTGTCCCCGAATTCCTTCCTCAACATCTCGGCGTTTATCATCGTGTGTGAGGCCTTCCTCCATATCCAACCCCACTACAGGTTGTGGCTCAAAGTCTTGAAAGTGAAGCCAAAGGTGGTGGACGGCCAGCACGCGGAGTGCGGAGGACCCATGGTGAGCAAACTGCCCAACATCTCCTGGCCGATAGGTACTTTTGTGGAGACAGTAATGGAGTGGCAGAGACAATGGTTCTACATCACAGAATCCCGCGGCACTACCTGGGCCGCGGCTGCCGAATTCCGCTCCGGTGCTCCCATGCGACTCACCTCCTGGGTCGAGAAGAGTCCGGACTGGTGTTCGTCCGATGAGCTGGTAGCGTTGCAGATGCGCATCCAGAGCATGATAGCCAAGGACGTCAAGCTCGTCGATGTGATCCAGGTGATGCTAGTTCGCCGGATTCTTCCATGCCAGTGCAGAAGTCGCCCTCTGTGGGATTTCAATCCAAAGAAGAATCAGACCCTGGTGAGGCTCTTCGAGACCACTCACGAAGATGCCTGGAAGTTGCTCTTTAAGGGCAATGAGAAACCGCTGGCCACGGATTCAGACTGTGGTCACGATTGTAAACACCCCGCCAGTGAGGTATGTTATTTTTGACGTATCTCTAACTTAATTGTTTCGAGGATGACGTCTGAGCGTTTATTATTGCTTTTTCAGGACTGGATGGAGAGGGCGAAGCGGATCCAGTGTCTGGCTCCGCTGCCTGAAGAACCGGTCATCCCGCGTCTAGCAAAGATGCTGGTGCCGGCGCCATATAAGGCGCCGGAGAAGAAGGCCAAGAAGAAGGCCAAGGGGGCCAAGAGTGGCCCTCGTCGCAAGGGCACTTCAGACGTGACGTCCGAAGATGACGAAGTTCATTCCTCTGTCCCTGAGGACAACGATGAGGAAGAGGAGGAGGAAGTGGAAAACAACCCTCCCCCTGGGGAGAGGAGGAAGAAGAGGGCGGCTTCGGTGCATCTGGAAGCGGAAACGCCCAAGAAGGGGAAGGGCGTCCCAGCGGTCAATACCGCGTGGGACGTTGACAGTACTCCGGAACGACGCCCCCGCACCAAGCCCCAGGCCGCATCGTAAGTGACATGGCTTGCTCATGCGCACCTCCGGCCCTTTCTCTTCCTTATTTTGCCATAGTTAACTGTAGTATTGCAGTCCGACCCGCGACCTTATCCAGCGATCCTCATCCGGAAGGTCGTTGGCTTCGTCGGAGATGGCGAGCATGTCGCCACCGCCTGCTTATTCCCCCGGGGCCAGGCACGACACGGAGGTGTTTTCTCGGAGGATCGCTCCGAACCAGGGAGGTGCCCAGGACGCTGTCCGGGAGGCGCCACGAGGCGAGACCTCCACATCCGGACACATGGGGGAGCCGAGCCCCATGGAGACTGGTAAAGAGGGCCGCATCCAGTTCGGCCCCCAGCCGAATACGATTCCGGAGACTCATATGGCTCCGGTGTCAGGCGAGCAACCCCCTTTGAAGGAGGGGGGTGCGTCGCTTCCACCGGTGGCCCCTGTCCATCCAGCGGCACCAGATAACCTGATGGAGGCGCTACGAGGCGCCTCCGTCGTGGACGAGCACCATGTCCTTATGGGTGCGGTGATCGAAAAGGTTCAGTCCGCCAAGAGCGGACTGAACGAAGCCTGAACAACCTGTTGATAGGTTTTGAGGTAAGAAAGAGAAAAACCATGTGTAGACAGTAGCCCCTGAGACACTGTCCGGTGTTCGGCGAGAAGAACCGGACAGAGGATCAATCCTTTGTTATAGGAGACTAACTTAATATGTATCTATAAGCAGGCGTCACTGTTGGCCGCAACCTCGCATGCTGCCGAAGTCTCTGAACTGAAGCAGAGGCTGGAGCGGACCGAGAACGAGCTCGGCGAGGTTAAAATTTGGCTCCAGGAGAAGCAAGGTGAATGACTGTCGGTGTCAAAACCGGCGGATCTCGGGTAGGGGGTCCCGAACTGTGCGTCTAAGGCGGATGGTAACAGGAGGCGGGGGACACAATGTTAACCCAGGTTCGGGCCCTCTTGATGGAGGTCATACCCTACTTCCTGCTTGATTGATCTTGATGATATGAGTATTACAAGATTTGATCTACCACGAGATCGTAGAGGCTAAACCCTAGAAGCTAGCCTATGATTATGATTGTTGCTGTCCTACGGACTAAACCCTCCGGTTTATATAGACACCGGAGGGAGCTAGGGTTAGACAGAGTCGGTTACAAGGGAGGAGATCTACATATCTGAATTGCCAAGCTTGCCTTCCACGCAAAGGAGAGTCCCACCCGGACACGGCACAAAGTCTTCAATCTTGTATCTCATAGTCCAACAGTCCGGCCAAAGGCTATAGTCCGGCTGTCCGAGGACCCCCTAATCCAGGACTCCCTCAGTAGCTCCTGAACCAGGCTGCAATGACGATGAGTCCAGCGCGCAGATTGTCTTCGGCATTGCAAGGCGGGTTCTTCCTCCAAATTCTGAGTACCAGTCAAGTAGTGTCCGGCTTCCCATAAATGTTGCACTCTTTGGCTTCTGCGCCCAATAATGGCTATCCTCCACGTGTCGAGCGAACGCGAGAAGTCGGGGAGTTTTTACACTTGCCACCCTAACCATGTGAATAAATCGTCTATTTAAAGAGACGGGGATTCCCAGATCCAGATCACAGCATCCTCCCTCTGCAAGTGTCCATCAGAGCGCATCTGGAAAGATCCATCCCATCATGGCCAGCCATCGCAGCTCCTCCTCTCGCTCCTGTAGCCCTAAGCCAGGCAATTGGAAGAAGTGTTCCGTCCCCCATAGCCAATTAGTAGAGCTACAGATCCAGGGGTTTCTCCCTCCAGCGTATATGGTCCCCGTTTGAGCCGGACTAGCCACTTACAACGGCGGGGAGCAAGCAGAGAACTTTCCCAACCCATCCATGGGGGAGCGGGTATGCCTTGTCCCTTACTTATTAAGGGGACTTGGATTTCCAATCCACCCGTTCCTCCGCGGGCTCCTGGAGTTCTACGGCCTCCAGCTGCATAACTTTACTCCCGCCTCCATATTACATATCGCTGGCTATGTGGCCCTTTGCGGGCTGTTTCTGGGCTGCGAAGCTCTTTCCGAGCTATGTAAGAGGCTATTTTGCCTCGTACCCCGTACACAGGATGGGTCAATATATCAAGTGGGCGGAACCGAGATATGGCACATCGCCGGGACCGGATACCTGTCCGGTACTCCGAAGAAGACATCCGAAGACTGGCCTTCGGAGTGGTTTTATATGGAGGACGTCCCCCTTCCGGACCCTGTTGGATGGGCCTTCCTGAGTTCGACAACGCCCCTTTGAAGAAACGCCGCAGCTGGCGCCCTCGGAGCCCCCAGGAGGAAGATAGCGGAGAAGTCCTTTACCTGATGGGCCGGATAAAAACGCTGGCCAAATCAAGATTGACAATAATCGAGGTTATGTCAATATGTGTAATGCGGGGGGTGCATCCACTTCAATATCGGGGACAACCCATGTGGCACTTCAATGGACAAGACGATGCCACCCGCTGCGGTCATAAGGGACCAGACTCCATCGCTGCTCTAGCGAAAATACTGTTCGATCTATATAAAGGAGATGAAGAGGAGTTCATCCACATTAAGCCACGGGATGGATTCTCCATGTACAACCCCCAAACTAGGTGAGCTGCTACTTTTTACTCCGATCCTTCCCGCATTCTTTGTCCTAAGTATTAACCTTGCTATTTCATAGCAGGAACTGCGAAAAGCAGTGAGGGATATCCACCGCCCGTCTCCACAACCAGAGGACCCTGACCGGGCCCTCGACCCCGGACTCGAAGAAGATCCGGACATATTTGTGGAGCTCATCGACAGGACGTTCTATCGATTGAGCCGCGATGGTGCCTTGGTGGCCATCATAGACGATTATCCTGGACTGCTCCCTGTATCGCGTGTAAGTAAAACCGGAGTCCCAACTTCCGAGAAGGATCCCTTTTTTCGCACTTCACCTACCGCACACATATGGTGTCTTACAGGGAAGGTCCTCGGGATGCCATGCCGAACCCGCAGTGACTCACCAACAAGGGGAACCGAAACCGGGTAGGCTTAAAAGGAAGGCAGTCAGGACTGAGACGCCGCCGCAGAGGTATGAAAAAGAACCCCGCTCCATGGTTGTCGTCTTTTAAAATATAATAACGTCCATGGTTCCGGCAGAAAAAATGCTCGCCGGACCATATCCGGAGAGCCTGCCGGCCACGCATCCACCAGCCGGGCTCCAGAGCCGGACTTAGAGGCAGATGCTAACGTGGGGCCAACAATGGATGTCCCTCCTGCAGAGGATGCGGATAGGCTATCCGCTACGAATTCCGAGGTGGAGAGTGCCATCAATCACAGGCGTCGCCGGGCCATACTCCGTGACGCTTGTTTCTCTCAAGAGGCGTTCGATGCCTTCAACTCAGGAGACGCGTACATCCGAGCTGCTCAAAATGGTCTTGCCAGAGCCACAGACCAGTATGTAAAGGATATACGGGTAAGAAATGCTGATAATTATGTATATCAGTAGCCCCTGAGACTTGGAACAGTTGACACAACTGATTTAAGGATCATTATTTGTGTAGGTTCTTACGGAGAAGAATACCCAGTTGTCTCGAGAGCTGGAAGAGTGCAAGGCCCAGCTATGGGCCGAAGTTGCCGCAATGAAGGAGTCCGAGAAGGCCCCCTCTGGTAACACTTGTCTCTATAAAAAATAATGACATGTACCGGTTAGTATGCGGCATGCATGCAAATCTAACAATAGATTCTGCAGATGATCCCAGAATGAATCCGGAGGTCGTGCGAGGGAATGAGCAACATGCTCAACAATAGTTAAAGGCTGGCGAGCGTGTGCTTAAACATGTTAGGCGGGAGAAGAATGATCTCCAAGATGCCAATATCCGGCTGGGCGTTGAACTGAAAGATGTTCGGGCCCAGCTTGCTGACTCCGTAAAGGAGAATAGGAGGCTTCGACGCGGCATGTTCAGGCCCAGCTTGCTAACAGAGTTATATCTGTAGGTATGCTGACGGGTCGTCCCGCAGAGGAAATGCCCGGGTCTGCAGGTGATCTTCTGCCAGAGCTCTCACAACTTGTCGGAGTAAATGGCCACGGGTAGCCTAACCGACTCCCCCCGGCTCTTCGAGAAATTACCAGGCCATTCAAGCCTTCAAGCATACAAAGCATAGGGCCGCCTTACCCCGACCGGCTATCCCCAGGGCCGACTCCCAGAAGGCGACCCAGTCTCAGAAACCTCCCCCAAGAAAGATACGAGATAGCCGACTCCAGGGAGCCGGCCCCAAGAGGACCGACTCCCAGAAGCCAGCCATGAAGAAAGCCGACTCCCGGAAGCCGGCCATGAAGAAAGTCGGCTCCCAGAAAGCCGGCCGAGACTGCGCTTGGTGAGACTGTACCCACGTAACGGGCATGGCCACAGGGCGCCGTACGGGCCAGCCATCCCTCGTCCGGCGCGACACTGTAGCCATGTTGGCCTCAATGTCACCCACGACAGGTGCCAGTAAGGCCCGTGGGCGGCGGGCCCCTTTGCCAGAGAGACATCTGAAGACGGCCCGGCCTCCTGTAGTCGGCCAGGGATGTGGCCGGCTCCCAATAGCCGGCTACCTCCCTCCCTCGAAGCAGGCGCCCCATTAAGGAGACAAAGACGAGTTAAGGCTACAGTGAGAGCTCGCAAGGCGGCGACACTGTAGCCATGCTTACCTCGACAAAGCCCTCGTCATCAGAGGCGAGGCAACAGTAACCAGCCGCCGACAAAGCCCCCAAGCGGTGGGGCCGGCGTGCCGGCCGAGAAGCCGGCAGCCGGCGGGACCCACCAGTCGGCGGGCCCTAATGACCGGCGGATAAGCCGGCGAGCATAGACACTGACGGCTGGGACCCGCGCCCAGCCGGATTACCATTGTATCCCTGGGGGGTAGGCCTATATAAACCCCCCGGGGCACCCATGCAAAGGGGGGATCTCATAGAGTTTCACACACCCCATAGAGAGAAAAGGAGAGCTAGGCTTGCCCTTCTTCTTCCTCTAGCCAGACAGCTCAAGGAGCACTTGTAGCTATTTGTATTGATCTAGTGATCATGCGGAGACCCCGCAGAGCATGACTAGGGGTGTTATCTCCACGGAGAGCCCCAAACCTGGGTAAGATCCGCCAGCGTGCATGTCTTCGCCTCATCCCGTTTCCAGGCACCGGCGATGTCTTACTGGCTCCCACAATGATAAGCCACCCGTTGGCATATGTTGCACCTACCACCCGACATTTTGCGACCACCGTGGGGCCAGGTGCACCGTCGTCCGGAGACCTGTTCTGGACGAGAACCCTTTTCCTCCCCCGCGAGCGCAGCCAGCCTGCTGCACCCGATGGCGCTTGCCCCGACGCGCTGGAAGGCGTTGACGACGCCTGCGCAGCGAGATGCCTCGCCGATCTTTTTGGCGAGACTCGCATCTCCGACGAGCCCGCGTCCGACGCGGGCACGGACTACCCCGAGAATCGCCTTGTCAGCCTCCTCGACCAACTTCACGTCTCCAGCGAGCCTGCTGTAGACTTGGAGTCGGTCGGCTCCACCGACCCGATGCTTGTCGACTCCGACACGGCATCGCTCGACGCCTACCCCTCCGACGTGGTAGTCTTCGACGACCCTCTCCCTCGAGCTGATAGCGGCAGCAACGCTGTCACTGAGGTGCTGGTCATCAGCCACGTCGCCGACTCGGGCGAGAACGCCCGCGACGCCCAGCAAGCGGCGATGCATGACTTGTCCGTCCCCATCCCGGCCGACACCGACACCGAGACCCTGGAGGCATGCCGCCTGGCTCTCATCGCGGAGGGCCAAAAGATAGCCTCCATGATACGCCTCACCGAGGCCCACCAGCGCGAAGTCAACCGCGCCGCCTTCGGTACGCCGCCTCATGGCGGGCCGAGCCGAGCTGGCCTCGTCAAAAAGCACGGGGCGGCCATCGCCAGCATGCTGGGGGCAGACCGCCCCGTCTACGCCACTCCGCTCGAGAATCTGCGAGCCGCTCAGGCGGCCGCTGACGAGCTCCCCTACATGACAAGGCGCATCCAGCAGCTGATCGACGCGGCCGCAGAGCGGCATGAAGCCGGTGCCCGCACTGAGAGTCCTCCCCCACGCCGAGAGCGCGCCGCGACATCTCGGTCACCGACTGCGAGCGGCACCCGCGCTAGAAAAGACAAGGAGCCCGCTGCTAGCCGCAGCCGGACTCGGATTACCATCGAGCGTGACGCGGAAGCCGCCCTCGAGCAGTGGAGCACCAAGGCAATCCGCCTCCTCCCCCGCCTCGGGGGGAGAGATATCCCACCCCGCCACTTGTCACACATCCGACTCTTGGTGGCTGACTAGGCCACCGCGAAGGAGTCGGCGAGAACGACGCCCGCCACCGGATCGACCGCCCAGCTCGATCCCTGGCGTTAGAAGAAGAAGACGATGTCGGCCCGCCATGCTTTGGCCCCCTTATTCGCGACGAGCCCTTCCCCTAAGGGTTTTCGCTCCCCAGAGACACGCCCAAGTACAACGGCTCTATGAAGCCGGAAGATTGGCGCATCGACTACTCCACCGCTGTCAGCATAGCGAACGGCAACAGGCGCGTAGCCGTGAAGTACGTCCCTCTCATGCTGCAAGGCACGGCACGCACCTGGCTCAATAGCCTCAAGCCCTATAGCGTCAACAGCTGGCTAGACTTCACGGAAGTCTTCGTCCGCAACTTCACCAGCACGTACAAGCGGCCTCCCAAGCCCCGCGAGCTCTCCCTATGCGTCCAAGGGCCCGACGAGTCGACCCGCGACTACCTCACGCGGTGGGCCGAGCTCCGCAACTTCTGCGAGGGGGTGCACGAGATGCAGGCCATCGAATACTTCACCGCCAGGTGCCGAGAGGGCACCCTGCTCAAGCACCGACTCCTCTGCGATGAGCCGGCTACCCTCGACGAGCTGCTGGTCATTGCAGACAAGTACGCCACAGCTGACTCCTCGATGAAGACCGAGCTCCGAGTAGGCGCCTCTGGGAAGGTGCTCGCTCCGGCTCCTAAGACGCCGGCTGGCGACTCCAATCGGCGCCCCTACCAGAACGACCACAAGCGCAAGGCCCCTATGCCGCCTTCCACCAGTCTTCAGGTGGCCACGGTCGAAGCCGAGCAGCCCAAAGAGCGGCCCGCTCCCAAGAAGAAGGGCGGCAGGCCGGCTTGGCAGCCGGCCTTCTCCTACGAGCAGACTCTCGATGCCCCCTGCAAGTTCCACAGCGGCGCGAAGCCGTCCAACCACACGACCCGAAAGTGCCACTGGCTCACCCGGATCTCCAAGGGCGAGGGGCTGGTGCCGCCTCCACCTCCCGGCCCGCCGCCTCCAACCCCCCAGCAGCCGGCTGCTCCACCAGCAGTCGGAGCCATTCAAGATGAGTTCCCTGATGAGCACGCCGCCTATGTCGTCTTCACGAGCCAGGTTGAAGACAAGCGCAGCCGGCGCCGACAGCACCATGAAGTCAACGCGGTCGCCTCCAGCAACCTCGAGTTCATGCATTGGTCGGAAAGGCCTATCAACTGGAGCCGGGCCGATCACCCAGAGGTGATGCCGTCCCTTGGCTCCTACGCATTGGTGTTGGATGTAACCCTCGCAACAGAGAGGCGGGCTGCCTGATTCTCCCGTTTTCTGATTGATGGCGGGAGCAGTATCAACATACTGTACCGCGACACCATGGATAAATTGAACCTCAAGGCGAAGCAGCTCATGCCAAGCCGGACCGTTTTCCATGGCATCGTACCCGGACTGTCCTGTTCCCTGATCGGCAAGATCAAGATGGATGTTCTCTTCAGAGACAAGGATCACTTTCGCCGGGAACCGATCTGGTTCGAGGTAGTGGATCTGGAAAGCCCTTACCACGCTTTGCTCGGCCGATCTGCTCTAGCCAAGTTCATGGCTGTGCCCCAGTATGCCTACCTGAAGATGAAGATGCCGAGCTCAAAGGGGATCATCACAGTGGCCGGCGACTACCAGATGTCCATCGAGTGCGCTGCAGCCAGCAGCCGACTGGCCGAGTCCCTCGTAGTGGAAGAAGAGAAGAAGATGCTAGATCGAGTTGTGGCCATGGCCGGCAAGCAGCCGGCCTTGTCCCCCAACCCCAAGGAATATGATGCACAGGGCTCCTTCCAACCGGCCAAGGAGACGAAGAAGATACCTCTGGACCCGGAGAACCCGGAGAGGTTTGCAGTCATTGGTGCAAACCTGGACAGTAGATAGGAAGGCGAGCTCGTCGACTTCCTCCATGAGAATCGAGACATCTTTGCATGGTCCCCAAAGGACATGCCGGGTGTTCCGAAGGATTTCGCCGAGCACAAATTACACGTCCGAGCGGATGTGAAGCCGGTCAAGCAGCCCCTCCGCAGACTGTGAGAAGAGAAGAGAAGAATCGTAGGAGAAGAGAAGAGAAGAATCGTAGGAGACGAGATAGCCCGGCTCCTCGCCGCCGGCTTCATTATGGAAGTGTTTTTTCCAGAGTGGCTTGCCAACCCAATCTTGGTGTTGAAGAAGAATAACAAGTGGCGTATGTGTATAGACTACACCAGCCTCAACAAGGCCTGCCCCAAAGATCCGTTTGCTCTGCCACGGATTGATCAAGTAATAGACTCCACAGCCGGATGCGAGCTGTTGAGTTTTTTGGACGCCTACTCAGGATGCCACCAGATTAAGTTGGACCTAGCAGACCGCCTGAAGACCGCCTTCATCACACATTTCGGAGCCTTCTGTTACCTGACTATGACATTCGGCTTGAGGAATGCCGGTGCCACTTTTCAGCGTTGCATGCAGAAATGCCTCCTCAAGCAACTCGGCAGAAATGCCCACATCTACGTAGACGATATTGTGGTGAAGACAGAGAAGCGCGGCACCCTACTGGAAGACCTCAAAGAAACATTTGCCAACTTGCGCCGATTCCAGATCAAGCTCAACCCCGAGAAATGCGTGTTCGGAGTACCAGCCGGCCAGCTTCTAGGCTTTCTGGTCTCCGAACGTGGCATTGAGTGCAACCCTATGAAGATCAAGGCCATTGAGAGAATGGAGATTCCCACCAAGTTGCGAGATGTGCAGAAGTTCACCAGGTGCCTGGCCTCCCTAAACCTCTTTATTAGCCGGCTAGGAGAGAAGGCTCTCCCCCTGTACCGACTCATGAAGAAATCCACTCATTTCGAGTGGAATGACCAAGCAGACCAAGCCTTCCATGAGTTGAAGAAGATGCTGACCACTCCACCTGTCCTGGCGGTGCCGACTGAGAAGGAACCCATGCTCCTCTACATTGCCGCAACTAGCCGAGTGGTCAATACAGTCGTCGTGGTCCAGCGCCCAGAAGAAGGCCGAGCCCAGCTAGTCCAGAGGCCGGTATATTATCTAAGCGAAGTACTATCCAGCTCAAAGCAAAACTACCCACACTACCAGAAGATGTGCTATGGAGTATACTTCGCCGCCAAGAAACTGAAACCCTACTTTCAAGAGCATCCCATCACGGTCGTGTGCACCGCCCCGCTTGCCGAGATCATAGGCAGCCGGGATGCATCCGGCCGGGTGGCTAAATGGGCCATTATGCTTGCACCTTACACAATCTTCTACCAGCCCCGCACCGCCATCAAGTCCCAAGCATTGGCCAACTTCCTCATCGACTGGGCCGAGACCCAGTACCTACCGCCGGCTCCCGACTCTACTCATTGGCGGATGCACGTCGACGGGTCCAAGATGCGCACCGGCTTGGGAGCCGGCATCGTCCTCACCTCTCCCAAAGGCGACAAGCTCAGGTACACGCTACAAATTCACTTTGCCGCCTCCAACAACGTGGCTGAATATAAGGCACTCATACACGGGCTCCGGCTAGCCAAAGAGCTCGGCATACGCCGGATCCTATGTTATGGCGACTCAGACTTGGTGGTCCAGCAGTCATCTGGCGACTGGGACGCCAAGGATGCAAACATGGCGAGCTATCGATTCCTCGTCCAGCAGATCAGTGGGTACTTCGAAGGGCGCGAGTTCCTTCACGTGCCATGGGCCGACAACGACCAAGTAGATGCCCTGGCACGGATCGGCTCCACCCGACAGGCTATACCAACCGGTGTCTCTCTCCAGCGCCTCCTCAAACTGTCTATCAAGCCGTCTCCAGAGTCGGACTCTATCTTCGTACCGCCTGCCCCCGATGCAGCCGGATCCGACTGGAGGAACCCAGCAGGCGGCTCGAGGACTTCGACAAGCGACCCGGAGATTACCGTAGTCGCACCCGGCTGGGGGCTTCAGAACCCGGCCCGGGGACTGCAGCAGTCGGCCCGGGGACTGCAGCGACACAAGAAGCGGTGGCCAACTCCAGTTCCCCACCACCCAACCCACCCACCCGAGTCACAGTGGCCGTACTGACAGTAGAAGAAGTCACAGCTCCATCATGGGCCATGCCCATCCTCAACTTCCTAGTCAACAAAGAGCTGCCGACTGATGAGATCTCGGCAAGACTAGTGCAACACCGAGCCGGAGCATATGCAATAATAAACAGAGAACTTGTCAAGCGCAGCGCCACTGGAGTCTTCCAGCGCTGCGTCGAGCCAGAGAAAGGTATGGCAATCCTCAAGGATATCCACCAAGGCGAATGCGGCCACCACGCAGCCCCAAGATCACTTGTGGCCAAAGCCTTCCACCATGGTTTCTTTTGGCCGACTACTTTGGAAGATGCCAAAGAGATAGTCAAAAGCTGCAAAGGATGCCAAGTCTTCAGTTCCAAGCAACACCTGCCGGCTTCTGCACTCAAGACAATCCCCCTCACCTGGCCCTTTGCCGTCTGGGGGCTGGACATGGTGGGCCCATTCAAGACAGCCCGTGGCGGCTTGACACATCTACTTGTCGCCGTGGACAAATTTACCAAGTGGATCAAAGTGAAGCCGATCAAGAAGCTGAACGGGCCGACTGCCGTGACATTCATTGCCGACATCACTACTCGGTATGGCGTGCCGCACAGCATCATCACCGACAATGGCATAAACTTTGCCAAAGGAGCACTGGCACGTTTCTGCGCGACACAGGGCATCCGACTGGACTTAGCGTCCGTTGCCCACCCGCAGTCAAACGGCCAGCTCGAGCGAGCAAATGGACTCATCCTCTCCGGCATCAAGCCCCGACTGGCCGTACTACTGGAGTGATCAGCCGGCTGCTAGCTCGATGAGCTGCCGGCTGTCCTCTGGAGTCTACGTACTACCCCAAACAAGTCAACCGGCTTCACTCCGTTCTTCCTTGTATATGGTGCCGAGGCTGTCATCCCAACTGACATCGAGTTCGACTCACCTTGGGTCACCATGTACACGGAGGCGGAGGCCAAGGAAGTGCGAGAAGACGGCGTCGACCTGCTGGAAGAAGGCCGGCTGTTAGCACTCAGCCGGTCCACCATCTACCAGCAGGGTTTGCGCCATTACCACAACCGAAAGGTCAAGCCAAGATCTTTTCAAGAGGGCAACCTTGTGCTTCGGCTGATCCAGCGAACAGCCGGCCAGCACAAGCTCTCGGCCCCTTGGGAAGGCCCTTTCGTCATCAGCAAGGCACTAGGCAATGACTCCTACTACCTGATCGACGCACAAAAACCAAGAGCACGCAAGAGGGATGATTCCGGCAAGGAGTCGGAGCGACCATGGAACGCGAACCTCCTGAGAAGATTTTACAGTTGAAAGCAGTATGTACCATGCTAACGTTTTTATTAAATATGAGACAAACGGCCCCCCCGAGGAGCACTCGGGGACTGCCCTCCTTTATCTAAGAATGACGAGCGTCATACTCATGAATGTATTATTACATTTGATTTTCTGTCTGGCACCGGGTTCGACTAGTCGGCCCGGGGACTGGCCGCCTTAAGTTATATTAAAAGTTCTACCTGAAGTCAGACAAGTAGTGTGCCGGCACCCGAGCCCTCTCTTGTTGAAAGTCGCAGCTCGAAGAACCGATTGTCCGACTGGCAAGAGCCAAAGGCATAAAGGATGCCCACACGAAAAACGGCTAAGGACTAACGAACTTATATAATGCAAAGACGGCCTCCAACCACGCCTGCCGGCTGTCAAAACAGCCGGCTGGCCGGCCTCCCAATCACTTCGCTATAATCCAATAAAGCTATAGTAATTGCCCTCCCAAGCACTTCCCCAGCCACAGATTGCAGAGCAGCTGTCTGGCTGGGAAGGCGGCAACCAAGGGAGGGCGGCAAAGCAAACAGCAGAAGGACGAAAAGCAAAGAACAAGGGAAAGCCAAACGCATGCATAATTATATTTATACATAAGGCCCCAAACAGGCCGGCAGTCAATATAGTTTGAATACACCCCAGTAGGTGGAATTGTGCAAACTTAACAAAACACTGTTCCGAGAATGGTGAAACAGGAAAGTAGAGGCATCAGACTAGACTAAGGGCGCAGCAGGGGAGCCGGGCTGGTCGGGGGAGACGGCGCCACCGGCTGGAGGAGTGGCCGGCTGGCGGGTCTCGGCTTAATCATCGCCGGCTGCAGGCGGCGCTCCCATGCGTGCCTTGTTGCTGGAGGCACGGTCAAGTTGAGGCTGACCGGCCGCTCCACCATCCGGCGTGGCGTCTTCACCCTCCTCCTCCTCCTCCTCGCCCTCATCGCTGGAGTCGATCTCCTCCGCCGAGTCCTTGCCATCTGCCGGGTTCAGCCCGAACCATCCTCCGGCTGGGCAACGCCGTTGTCGTCCACCTCAGGAGTGAAGGCGCTGGTGTCGGTGTAGTCGACAATCGCCGAAGCCCGCTGGATGATAGCCGGCCGCGCCGGCTCCAGCTCTGTGTCGGCCTCCTGCCGCTAGGTGGCTAGCTGGTCCAGACTCAGCTCGGGATACCAGGCCTTGGCGAACTCCAGCGCCCGCCTGGCGCCAGACCGAGCCGCAGAAGCCTTCCAGGCCTTGAAGCGGCCGACCGCCACCTCCAGCCAGTCGGCAGTCCGAGTGGGGGTGCGGGGAATCACCTCACCAGGCCAGAGAGCGGCCAACACCTGTGCCCCAATGCGCTGAAGCCGGCGGAGCATGCGATGAGCCGGCTGGAGGCGGGCCTGAATCGCCAAGAGCTGCTCCTCCAGCGACCGGCGAGCGTTTGGCGCGATCTCGGCGCTAGCCTGCCTTCATGCCTCACGGTGGGCCTCGACGACCTGGTTGGCGGTGGTAGAGTATCCAGGGAAGTACTCTGCGCAAAGAAGAAATAGAAAAAGGAGAAAAACACCAAGTCAGAAAATGAGCTAAAACGGCAAGCGGCAAGCAAGGACGAAGAGGAAGGCGGCCTACCGTCAACCAAGTCTTCGATCTGGCCATTGTTGGAAATATGCCCTAGAGGCAATAATAAATGGTTATTATTATATTTCTTTGTTCATGATAATTGTCTATTGTTCATGCTATAATTGTGTTATCCGGAAATCGTAATACATGTGTGAATACATAGACCACAACGTGTCCCTAGTAAGCCTCTAGTTGACTAGCTCGTTGATCAACAGATAGTCATGGTTTCCTGACTATGGACATTGGATGTCATTGTTAACGGGATCACATCATTAGGAGAATGATGTGATGGACAGGACCCAATCCTAAGCGTACCTCAAAGATCGTGTAGTTCGTTTGCTAGAGCTTTTCCAATGTCAAGTATCTTTTCCTTAGACCATGAGATCGTGCAACTCCCGGATACCGTAGGAGTGCTTTGGGTGTGCCAAACGTCACAACGTAACTGGGTGACTATAAAGGTACACTACGGGTATCTCCGAAAGTGTCTGTTGGGTTGGCACGGATCGAGACTGGGATTTGTCACTCCGTATGACGGAGAGGTATCTCTGGGCCCACTCGGTAATGCATCATCATAATGAGCTCAATGTGACTAAGGAGTTAGTCACGGGATCATGCATTGCGGTACGAGTAAAGAGACTTGCCGGTAACGAGATTGAACAAGGTATTGGGATACCGACGATCGAATCTCGGGCAAGTAACATACCGATTGACAAAGGGAATTGTATACGGGATTGATTGAATCCTCGACATCGTGGTTCATCCGATGAGATCATCGTGGAACATGTGGGAGCCAACATGGGTATCCAGATCCCGCTGTTGGTTATTGACCGGAGAGGCGTCTCGGTCATGTCTGCATGTCTCCCGAACCCGTAGGGTCTACACACTTAAGGTTCGGTGACGCTAGGGTTGTAGAGATATGAGTATGCAGAAACCCGAAAGTTTTTCGGAGTCCCGGATGAGATCCCGGACGTCACGAGGAGTTCCAGAATGGTTCGGAGGTGAAGAATTGTATATAGGAAGTCCAGTTTTGGCCACCGGGAAAGTTTCGGGGGTTATCGGTATTGTACCGGGACCACCGGAAGGGTCCCGGGGGTCCACCGGGTGGGCCCACTTATCCCGGAGGGCCCCATGGGATGAAGTGGGAAGGGACCCAGCCCTTAGTGGGCTGGGGCGCCCCTCATGGGCCTCCCCCTGCGCCTAG
>NC_057802.1:389143587-389144556 GCF_018294505.1 Triticum aestivum
TCCCCTTGGCCGCCGCCCCCCATGTAGATGGGTCTTGGCCGGCGCCCCCCTCCCAGTGGGCCTATATAAAGGGGGGGAGGGAGGGCAGCAACATTGCAGCCTTGGGCGCCTCCCTCCTCCCCTGCTACACCTCTCCCTCTCGCAGAAGCTCGGCGAAGCCCTGCCGAGATCCCGCTACATCCACCACCACGCCGTCGTGCTACTGGATCTCCATCAACCTCTCCTTCCCCCTTGCTGGATCAAGAAGGAGGAGACGTCGCTGCACCGTACGTGTGTTGAACGCGGTGGTGCCGTCCGTTCAGCACTCGGTCATCGGTGATTTGGATCACGGCGAGTACGACTCCATCAACCACGTTCATTGGAACGCTTCCGCTCGCGATCTACAAGGGTATGTAGATGCACTCCTTTCCCTCGTTGCTAGTATACTCCATAGATGGATCTTGGTGATGCGTAGAAAATTTTAAAATTCTGCTCCGATTCCCAACAGTGGCATTGTAACACCCTGAGAATCATGCTACAGTAACCCCCTGTGATTAAGCTAATCATGTTGCTAAACAGGGCTTGATCGCATTTGAATCACCTTCCTTTCAAACTCCTAGCTCAAACTTCAAATATAATTAAAGTGAAAATAAAAGTTTTCAAAAATTCAAACAAAAATGTTCAGTGGGTGCTAAATAATACACTGGTAATTATGGTGGAGAAAACACATTTTTATCAAATGTCTAAATACTTTTAAATGAAATAAAACAGAAAAGGGAATAAGCAAATAAAGAGAAAACAGAAAACAGAACCCAGGCAGAGAAAAAGAAAAAAAAAGGGGAAAAAGGCCCGCTTCCCCCCCACTGCCCCCCCGGCCCAAACTGGGCCGCAGCCGCGCCCCCGGCCCAGCCCACCTCCTCCCTCGCCCCTTCCCTGTTCCCCCGACCGGGTCGGAACAGGGGCGCGCTGCCGCCCGACCGCCTCGCCGGC
>NC_057802.1:389145276-389198056 GCF_018294505.1 Triticum aestivum
CGACCTGCTGCTACTAAGCCACCCACGGGCCTTTCTTGCGCCGCGCGGTGAGCTCCTCTACCTCCTCCCCCTCTCCGTTAGCTCGCTCGCGCTCCGTAGCTGCTTCCCCGCGCGCGCCCGAACGCCACGCCGCGGAGCTCGCCGCCGGCGTGTCTCCGGTGACCAAATGGTCACGGGCTCAAGCTCACAGCGCTCCCCACCGCACGTAGAAGCTCCCCAGCCCCTCCGCTTGCTCGACCGCCTGCCGTAGCCCTGTTTCCGTCGGGCACCCGTGCGCGCCGCCGCCTCCGCCGCTCGCCGGCGCCGATTCCGGCCGAGTCCGGCGAAGCCCCGGCCACCCCTGGATGCGGCGCTGCGAGTTCTTTCGAATGGGCCTAGCCCCGTTCCTCCCCGAGCCCCGTAGCGCAATTCCGGCCAACTCCGGCGAGGGACCGCCGCGGTTTTGGTCGCCGGAGTTGCGCCGGCGCCGGCCGCCGACGCGGCACACCTGGGGCCACCCCCTGGGTCACTGCCAGTGGCCCCTACGGGCCGCAGTTGACTGGGTTGACCTAGTCAACTGCTGACTGGGCAGGCCCAGTCACTGACATGCGGGCCCCGCCGCAAAAATTAAAAAAAGAAAATATTTTATAAATAAAAATAATTAGTTTAATTAATCTCTCACTGACAGGTGGGCCCAGTAGTTAATTAACTAAAAACTAATTAGTTTAATCCTCTGTTAACCCACTGTCTATGACAGGTGGGTCCCCCTTGTCAGTTTGACCAGTCAACCCGGACTGTTGACCACTGACGTCACTCATACGTCATGCTGACGTCATATCCCTTTTTCTGTTAATTAAATACTTCCAGAAATTCAAATAAACTTTGAAAATTCATATATTTTAAACCGTAACTCGGATTAAAATGTTTTCTATATGAAAGTTGCTCAGAACGACGAGACGAATCCGGATATGCATTCCGTTCGTCCACCACACCTCCCTAACCTATCGAGCTAGCAACTTTCCCCCTCCAGTCCGTCTATCCGAAAACGCGTAACATCGGGAATACCTCCCGGATGTCCCCCCCCTTCACCGGTACCACCTACTGTCGCGTTAGGACACCCCTAGCACCGCTCACTGTCATGTCACGCATCGTCATGCTTGTGTTTGCATTGTATTTACTGTTTCTTCCCCCTCTTCTCTCCGGTAGACTACGAGACCGACACTGCTGCTGCCAGTTCGACTACGGAGTCGACGACCCCTCCTACTTGCCAGAGCAACCAGGCAAGCCCCCCCCCCTTGATCACCAGATATCGCCTACTCTCCTCTATACTGCTTGCATTAGAGTAGTGTAGCATGTTACTGCTTTTCGATATCCTAGTCTGATGCATAGCCTATCCTTGCTACTACTGTTGATACCTTTACCTGCAATCCTACATGCCTAGTATAGGATGCTAGATTTCCATCAGTGGCCCTACATTCTTGTCCGTCTGCTGTGCTACACTATCGGGCCGTGATCACCTGGGCGGTGATCGCGGGTATATACTTATATATTATATACATGACACATGTGATGACTAAAGTCGGGTCGGCTCGTAGGAGTACCCGCAAGTGGATCTTTGTGGCGGAGCGACAGGGCAGGTTGAGACCGCCTAGGTAAGAGGTGGGCCTGGCCCTGGTCGGCGTTCGTGGATACTTAACACGCTTAACGAGATCTTGGTATTTGATCTGAGTCTGGCCATTTGGTCTATACGCACTAGCCATCTACGCGGGAGTAGTTATGGGTATCCCGGCGTCGTGGTATCAGCCGAAGCCTTCGTGACGTCAGCGACTGAGTGGCGCGCGCCGTGTTGGACCGCTTTGACGTAACCGCCGTGATCGTGTGGGTTGCTAGGTCTGCTCGCGGCCGCGTTCGCAACGTGCAGGTGTGCATAGGGCGATGGGCCCAGACCCCTGCGCGCTTAGGATTAGACCGGCGTGCTGACCGCTCTGTTGTGCTTAGGTGGGGCTGCGACGCGTTGATCTTACGAGGCCGGGCATGACCCAGAAAAGTGTGTCCGGCCAATTGGGATCGAGCGTGTTGGGTTATGTGGTGCACCCCTGCAGGGAAGTTTATCTATTCAAATAGCCGTGTCCCTCGGTAAAAGGACGACCCGGAGTTGTACCTTGAGCTTATGACAACTAGAACTGGATACTGAATAAAATACACCCTTCCAAGTGCCAGATACAACCCGGTGATCGCTCTCTAACAGGGCGACGAGGAGGGGATCGCCGGGTAGGATTATGCTATGTGATGCTACTTGGAGGACTTCATCCTACTCTCTTCTACATGCTGCAAGGTGGAGTTGTCCAGAAGCGTAGTCTTCGACAGGACTAGCTATCCCCCTTTTAATTCTGGCATTCTGCAGTTCAGTCCACTGATATGCCCCTTTACACATATACCCATGCATATGTTGTGTAGCTCCTTGCTTGCGAGTACTTTGGATGAGTACTCACGGTTGCTTTTCTCCCTCTTTTCCCCTTTCTATACCGGATTGTCGCAACCAGATGCTGGAGTTCAGGAGCCAGATGTCACCGTCGACGACGACACCTACGACACTGGAGGTGCCTACTACTACGTGCAGGCCGCTGACGACGACCAGGAGTAGTTAGGAGGTCCCAGGCAGGAGGCCTTGCCTTTTCGATCGTTGCTACCTTTGTGCTAGCCTTCTTAAGGCAAACTTGTTTAACTTATGTCTGTACTCAGATATTGTTGCTTCCGCTGACTCGTCTGTGATCGAGCACTTGTATTTGAGCCCTCAAGGCCCCTGGCCTGTATTATGATGCTTGTATGACTTATTTATGTTTTAGAGTTGTGTTGTGATATCTTCCCGTGAGTCCCTGATCTTGGTCGTACACATTTGCGTGCATGATTAGTGTACGGTCAAATCGGGGGCGTCACAAGTTGGTATCAGAGCCGACTGCCTGTAGGAATCCCCCTTTCCACACTCCTTGGCCGAAGTCGAGTCTAGACATTACAAAACTTTTACTAACATGGTTGTGTGTCTTACGGGCCCACGTCGCCATTGGGTGGTACTAGGATCTTTTACTCCTCGACCTTTACTCTGGGACTCTGAACTCTCTTCTACTCGGGTTAAACGAATTTACTAACTCTAACACTAGGATCCCGTGACCACATTCACCCCAAAGTTGGTTAAGCCATAGTTGTTTCTTAGAGTAGTATTTTGAACAATTCACACACTGTCATTTGACTCCTTTGAAACGTCTTTGCTTTCAGATGGAACCCACGAGGCAGGTCGTTCGCCACACGACGGCCATTGGTGCCTCGGGATCACCTGCGGTGCTAGCTGAGATGATGACCTATCTGGGTTATCGCTGGCACCCTGAGTACACCGTCTACGAGGAGTACCAGGACTTTAACCAGGAGCAGTACCGTGCCATCGTCCACCTCTACTCTCGGGAGTATGACTCCACTACTGTGCTGCACACCGCACATGGTGTTGGTGTGACCATCGACATGGCTGTCCACGATGCTGCCTATGCTGCTCTGACACGTCTTCATGGAGAGTATCAGGAGTTGGACACCTCCCCTTTCAGGCACATTGCTATCGCCTCTGATGTTGGTGCGGAGGGATACTATACTGCTGCCTACTCCACTGTCACCCGAGAGCCCTTCTACCATCAGCACCTTGTTCTGCATGCTGATGGGCTGGATCGAGCTAACCGAGCTCTTCGCCACGAGATGTACACCACCCGTCAGCACCTTTACCGTGCTCTGACGCTGCTGCACCCCTTTGTCCGATCTGGACAGGTACCGCGTACTGCGATCTACCCAGCCAGGACCGTGATGCCCCACGGTGTCGGTTGGCCAGAGGTGGGAGGCTACTCTCCCGCACTTGGCCCTCTTCTGCCACCTGAGCGTCGGGCTCTACACCTGAGTATCCGCGGCCCCCAGTCTGCTGACGTGGAGGGCTATCCGTTGCCTCACTACCAGCTGTCGGGCTACGATTACCTCCACAGTACCTCTTGGGACTGATGTAGGCTTGTTTGTAGTGTTAAAGGCATTCGCCGCGAGCCTGTGTGCCGCCTATGATGTTTTAGTCTATGTACTGAACTCTGTGTACTGAACTCTATGCATGACCCCTTTTGTAAGCTATTCCGACTACTATGTAGTAGCTATCGTGCTCCTTTCATTATGCATGTTTCATCATGAATGATTCTTGTCATTGCAAATTTTCTAAATGCTGAACTACCCCTGTTATATATTAGCAGGATGGTTAGACCAGGTGGTCGTGGTCGTGGTGGCGATGCCCCACCACCACCTGAGTACATGGCTGGTATGATCCAACAGTTTGAACTGAACCGCCAATTCATGGAAAATATGATGGCTCAGTTTCCTCGCCCCAATTTGAACCAACAGCCAGCTCAAGTGACTCTTCAAGATTTCATACGCCTCAACCCAACCATCTACCGCAGCTCAACTCAGCCTCTGGATGCTGATGACTGGCTCCGTGACATCACCTATGAGATGGAGTCTGCTGATGTAGCCCCTGCCAGCTATGTCAATTTTGCTTCCTTCTTCTTGAAGGGACCCGCAGCTCAATGGTGGGACAGCCACAGGCGTACTCTGCCAGCTGGAACAATCATCACATGGCCAGACTTCCAAGCTGCTTTCCGTGCCCGCTTCATTCCTCAGGGAGTCATGGACCGGAAGAAGCGTGAGTTCCGCAACCTCACCCAAGGCAACAAAACTGTCGAAGCTTATCAGCGGGAGTTTCTGGACTTGTCCCGCTATGCTGAAGAAGACATTGCAACTGATGCACGCAGACAGGAGAAGTTCCGTGATGGACTACAAGCTGACATCAAGCTCGCACTTCTAGTGCATGACTTCGCCGATTTCGCCACCTTGGTGAATAAGGCCATCAATGTCGAGACTGGTCTGCAGGAATACCAGAGCTCTCAGAGGCGCAACCGTGACACGGGCTCATCTTCGGGCTCGCCCTCACAGAAGCGTAAGATATGGATCCCAAACAGCATGTATCGTCCAAATGCACCTGCTCCCAGGAAATCTTATGCTACACCGCGTCTGCCTCCTCCACCATCTAAGCAGTCAAAGCTACCAGCTCCCCCACCTGGGGCTCCTGTTCCCACTCCCGATAATGGTCTGTGCTTCAAGTGTGGTCAACCGGGTCACTTTGCCAGGAACTGCTATCAGAACCAGAATCAACTGGCCCTTCCAGCAGCTGGCCGTGGTAACAACCAGCCCCGCAACAACAATGCTAAGTCTCATGGTCGCGCTCATGCCAACCACGTTGATCTCAGTGAAGCTCAAGACCAGCCTGCTACTGTGATGGGTACACTCCTCGTAAATTCAGTACCAGCATCCGTTTTATTTGATACAGGAGCATCCCATTCATTCATATCAGCAGAATTTGCATTCCTGCATGGCATTAATTACGAAGAGATAAACACTCCGCTAGTGGTACACACCCCTGCGGGCCAATGTCAAACCACTATGGTTAGTCACGATGTTACTGTTGAAATTGAAGGACTGGAATTTCTTGTCTCTCCCATCGTACTGAAGTCCTGTAGCATTGATCTCATTCTGGGAATGAATTGGTTAAAAGCGCATACTGCTTCAATCGTTTGCACCACTAAGACCGTCCATCTGCTACACCCTTCAGATGAGATAGTTACTTACCAAGCCCATCTGGTGCAAAATGCCGAGGCAAGGCTCTATGCATTGAATGCATTGAACGCTGCACCACTCGAGGGCATTGAAAACATTCCCGTCGTGCGTGAATTCCTCGACGTCTTCCCTGAAGAACTTCCAGGGATTCCCCCTGCTAGAGCTGTCGAATTCATCATCGACTTGAAACCAGGCACCACTCCTATAGCAAAGCGACCCTACAAAATGCCGCCGCATGAACTCCTTGAGCTTAAGGAGGAAATCGACAAGTCTCTTCGCAAAGGATTCATTCGCCCAAGTTGCTCTCCTTGGGGAGCACCTTCTCTCTTTGTCAAGAAGAAGGATGGGACAAACCGGTTAGTTCAAGACTACCGTCCTATAAACCAAGCTACCATTCAGAATAAATACCCTCTTCCTCGGATCAATGATCTGTATGATCAACTGGTGGGTTCGTCAGTGTTCTCTAAGCTCGACTTGAGGTTGGGCTACCACCAGATCCCTGTTCGCGAAGAGGATATCCCAAAGACCGCCTTCGTGACTCGCTATGGTTCATACGAGTACACCGTCATGTCTTTCGGTTTAACCAATGCTCCAGCCACCTTCTCTCGTCTGATGAACTACATATTCATGGATTACCTCGACAAGTTCGTCGTGGTTTATCTGGATGATATCCTGGTATTCTCCAAGAACGAAGAAGAACATGCTGAACATCTTCGTCTTGTGCTGGAAAAACTACGAGAACATCAACTATATGCCAAGTTCTCTAAATGTGAATTCTGGCTACTGGAAGTAACCTATCTGGGGCATGTCATCTCTAAGGATGGTATTGCCGTCAACCCCGAGCGAGTTCAGGCTATTCTTGATTGGACTCCTCCCAAGAACGTTAAGCAAGTCAGAAGTTTTCTCAGTCTCGCCAGCTATTGCCGTCGATTCATCGAGAACTTCTCTAAGATCGCCAGGCCTCTGACTAACCTGTTGCATAAGGGTGTCAAGTTCCAATGGACAGACAAATGTCAGGAAAGTTTCCAGGCACTCAAAGACAAGTTGACTTCTGCCCCAGTTCTAGATCCACCTGAAACTAAGAAGGACTTCGTCATCTACTGCGACGCTTCCCGTCAAGGATTAGGCTGTGTCCTAATGCAAGACCGCAGAGTGATTGCTTATGCCTCTCGACAATTGCGCCCTCACGAAGAGAACTACCCAGTTCATGACCTCGAACTTGCTGCAGTCATTCATGCGCTGAAGCAGTGGCGACATTACCTTCTCGGTAATCGTTGCGAGATCTTCACTGACCACCAAAGTCTGAAGTATCTGTTTACTCAGCCAGATCTGAACCTCCGCCAGCAGAGATGGATGGAGCTTGTTGCAGACTTTGACTTGGGTATTTCCTATACGCCAGGCAAGGCTAATGTAATGGCTGATGCCTTGAGCCGCAAGTCTTACTGCAACCACCTCCAGGTTCACAAAGTTCAGCCCTCGCTTGTTGAAGAATTTAGGAAGCTGAACCTCCATATTGTTCCTCCGGGTGCACTCGCTCCCCCTCCTAAGGAGTTTCGCAAGATGAACCTCCACGTTGTTGCCCAGGGTTCCCTCAATACCCTAGTTGCTAAACCAGATCTCGAGGACAGCATCAAAAGGCTACAGAAGTATGACTCTGAAGCCTACAAGATTAAGCGCTACCTCGCAGAAGGAAAGCCCTCATTCTTCACCATTTCTGAAGATGGCACCCTATACTTCAAGGGCCACCTAGTGGTGCCATGTGCAGAGAAAAACCTGGATATGACACAGGAAGTTATGAAAGAAGCTCATGATACGCCTCTGTGTATCCATCCTGGTAGTACAAAGATATATCAAGACATCCGACAGAGATTCTGGTGGTCTAATATGAAGCAAGACATTGCTCGTTATGTTGCTGAGTGTGACGTTTGCCGTCGTATCAAAGCAGAACATCAAAGGCCTGCTAGAACTCTGCAACCTATCTCTATTCCTGAATGGAAATGGGACCATGTTGAGATGGACTTCGTCACTGGATTTCCCAAATCACAGAAAGGTAATGATGCTATTCTTGTCGTCATTGACCGGCTTTCCAAAGTTGCACATTTCCTGGCAGTCAAAGAAACGATCACTGCTAGCCAGTTGGCAACGCTCTATATGTCCAGGATTGTTTCACTCCACGGTATTCCATTGGTTATCAGTTCAGACCGTGGTAGCTTATTCACTTCAAGATTCTGGGCAAGTTTCCAAGAAGCAATGGGAACTCATCTGTCATTCAGTACTGCGTTTCATCCTCAATCGCAAGGACAAGTTGAACGCGTCAACCAAGTTCTCGAAGACATGCTTCGAGCTTGCGTTATTTCCTTCGGCAAGAAATGGGAGGAATCTCTCCCGTATGCCGAGTTCTCTTATAATAATAGCTATCAAGCTAGTCTGAAGATGGCCCCCTTCGAAGTGTTATATGGACGAAAGTGCCGAACCCCCCTGAACTGGTCAGAAACTGGGGAACGTCCACTCATCGGACCGGATATTATCCAAGATGCCGAAGAACAAGTCCGCATTATTCGCGAGAACCTCAAGACTGCTCAGTCACGTCAGAAGAGTCAGTATGACCGTCATCATAAAGACATGGTCTATCAACCTGGCGAAAAGGCTTATCTTCGAGTCACACCTATGAAGGGTGCTCACCGCTTCGGGATCAAGGGCAAACTAGCTCCTCGCTATATTGGCCCATTCACTATTCTCGAAAGGCGTGGAAAAGTGGCATACCAACTGGAGCTACCGCCGAACCTTTCTCAGGTTCACGATGTGTTCCATGTGTCACAGCTCCGCCGTTGCTTCAAGGATCCAATCCGAGCTGTGGATCATGAAGTGCTCGAATTACAGCAAGACCTCTCCTATAAGGAGCATCCGGTCCACATTCTCGACCAAGCTGAACGCCGCACACGTCAGAAGGCGATCAAGTTTCTCAAAGTCCAGTGGTCGCACCATTCTGAAGATGAGGCCACTTGGGAACGAGAGGATCGTTTGCGCGAAGAATACCCCGCACTGTTTCCTTCTACCTCCTAAATCTCGGGACGAGATTTCTTGTAGTGGAGGAGATTTGTAACACCCTGAGAATCATGCTACAATAACCCCCTGTGATTAAGCTAATCATGTTGCTAAACAGGGCATGATCACATTTGAATCACCTTCCTTTCAAACTCCTAGCTCAAACTTCAAATATAATTAAAGTGAAAAATAAAAGTATTCAAAAATTCAAACAAAAATGTTCAGTGGGTGCTAAATAATACACTGGTAATTATGGTGGAGAAAACACATTTTTATAAAATGTCTAAATACTTTTAAATGAAATAAAACAGAAAAGGGAATAAGCAAATAAAGAGAAAACAGAAAACAGAACCCAGGCAGAGAAAAAGAAAAAAAAGGGGAAAAAGGCCCGCTTCCCCCCCACTGCCCCCCCGGCCCAAACTGGGCCGCAGCCGCGCCCCCGGCCCAGCCCACCTCCTCCCTCGCCCCTTCCCTGTTCCCCCGACCGGGTCGGAACAGGGGCGCGCTGCCGCCCGACCGCCTCGCCGGCACCGACGCCGGAGGGGATAAGGTCGCCAGCTCCCCCGCCTCCTCGGGCCTCCCTCCCACTCACCCCGCTCTCCCTCTCGGCCCCCGCGCCTCCCTCTTCCCTCCCCCGGATCCGCGCCGCTCTCCTCTGCCCCACACCCGACGCGCTCGTCGCCGTTCCCGTCGTTCACGCGGCCACCGTGCCCCACTCGCCACCTCGCCGTGTCGTACGACGTCGCCGCCCTCGACTACACCCCCTCCGCCTCTCCGTCGAAGCTCGGAGCCACTACAACGACCTCTCCGAGCTCGCCTTCATCTTCGGACGCCGGCGACCCCCTTCTTCCCCGGCGACGACCTGCTGCTACTAAGCCACCCACGGGCCTTTCTTGCGCCGCGCGGTGAGCTCCTCTACCTCCTCCCCCTCTCCGTTAGCTCGCTCGCGCTCCGTAGCTGCTTCCCCGCGCGGGCCCGAACGCCACGCCGCGGAGCTCGCCGCCGGCGTGTCTCCGGTGACCAAATGGTCACGGGCTCAAGCTCACAGCGCTCCCCACCGCACGTAGAAGCTCCCCAGCCCCTCCGCTTGCTCGACCGCCTGCCGTAGCCCTGTTTCCGTCGGGCACCCATGCGCGCCGCCGCCTCCGCCGCTCGCCGGCGCCGATTCCGGCCGAGTCCGGCGAAGCCCCGGCCACCCTGGATGCGGCGCTGCGAGTTCTTTCGAATGGGCCTAGCCCCGTTCCTCCCCGAGCCCCGTAGCGCAATTCCGGCCAACTCTGGCAAGGGACCGCCGCGGTTTTGGTCGCCGGAGCTGCGCCGGCGCCGGCCGCCGACGTGGCACACCTGGGGCCACCCCCTGGGTCACTGCCAGTGGCCCCCACGGGCCCCAGTTGACTGGGTTGACCCAGTCAACTGCTGACTGGGCAGGCCCAGTCACTGACATGCGGGCCCCGCCGCAAAAATTAAAAAAAGAAAGTGTTTTATAAATAAAAATAATTAGTTTAATTAATCTCTCACTGACAGGTGGGCCCAGTAGTTAATTAACTAAAAACTAATTAGTTTAATCCTCTGTTAACCCACTGTCTATGACAGGTGGGTCCCCCTTGTCAGTTTGACCAGTCAACCCGGACGGTTGACCGCTGACGTCACTCATACGTCATGCTGACGTCATATCCCTTTTTCTGTTAATTAAATAATTCCAGAAATTCAAATAAACTTTGAAAAATTCATATCTTTTAAACCGTAACTCGGATGAAAATGTTTTCTATATGAAAGTTGCTCAGAACGACGAGACGAATCCGGATATGCATTCCGATCGTCCACCACACCTCCCTAACCTATCGAGCTAGCAACTTTCCCCCTCCGGTCCGTCTGTCCGAAAACGCGTAACATCGGGAATACCTCCCGGATGTCCCCCCCCCCTTCACCGGTACCACCTACTGTCGCGTTAGGACACCCCTAGCACCGCTCACTGTCATGTCACGCATCGTCATGCTTGTGTTTGCATTGTATTTACTGTTTCTTCCCCCTCTTCTCTCCGGTAGACTACGAGACCGACACTGCTGCTGCCCAGTTCGACTACGGAGTCGACGACCCCTCCTACTTGCCAGAGCAACCAGGCAAGCCCCCCCCTTGATCACCAGATATCGCCTACTCTCCTCTATACTGCTTGCATTAGAGTAGTGTAGCATGTTACTGCTTTTCGATATCCTATTCTGATGCATAGCCTATCCTTGCTACTACTGTTGATACCTTTACCTGCAATCCTACATGCTTAGTATAGGATGCTAGATTTCCATCAGTGGCCCTGCATTCTTGTCCGTCTGCTGTGCTACACTATTGGGCCGTGATCACCTGGGCGGTGATCGCGGGTATATACTTATATATTATATACATGACACATGTGATGACTAAAGTCGGGTCGGCTCGTAGGAGTACCCGCAATTGGATCTTTGTGGCGGAGCGACAGGGCAGGTTGAGACCGCCTAGGTAAGAGGTGGGCCTGGCCCTGGTCGGCGTTCGCGGATACTTAACACGCTTAACGAGATCTTGGTATTTGATCTGAGTCTGGCCATTTGGTCTATACGCACTAGCCATCTACGCGGGAGTAGTTATGGGTATCCCGGCATCGTGGTATCAGCCGAAGCCTTCGTGACGTCAGCGACTGAGTGGCGCGCGCCGTGTTGGACCGCTTTGACGTAACCGCCGTGATCGTGTGGGTTGCTAGGTCTGCTCGCGGCCGCGTTCGCAACATGCAGGTGTGCATAGGGCGATGGGCCCAGACCCCTGCGTGCTTAGGATTAGACCGGCGTGCTGACCGCTCTGTTGTGCTTAGGTGGGGCTGCGACGCGTTGATCTTACGAGGCCGGGCATGACCCAGAAAAGTGTGTCCGGCCAATTGGGATCGAGCATGTTGGGTTATGTGGTGCACCCCTGCAGGGAATTTTATCTATTCGAATAGCCGTGTCCCTCGGTAAAAGGACGACCCGGAGTTGTACCTTGAGCTTATGACAACTAGAACTGGATACTGAATAAAATACACCCTTCCAAGTGCCAGATACAACCCGGTGATCGCTCTCTAACAGGGCGACGAGGAGGGGATCGCCGGGTAGGATTATGCTATGCGATGCTACTTGGAGGACTTCATCCTACTCTCTTCTAGATGCTGCAAGGTGGAGTTGTCCAGAAGCGTAGTCTTCGACAGGACTAGCTATCCCCCTTTTAATTCTGGCATTCTGCAGTTCAGTCCACTGATATGCCCCTTTACACATATACCCATGCATATGTAGTGTAGCTCCTTGCTTGCGAGTACTTTGGATGAGTACTCACGGTTGCTTTTCTCCCTCTTTTCCCCTTTCTATACCGGATTGTCGCAACCAGATGCTGGAGTTCAGGAGCCAGACGTCACCATCGACGACGACACCTACGACACTGGAGGTGCCTACTACTACGTGTAGGCCGTTGACGACGACCAGGAGTAGTTAGGAGGTCCCAGGCAGGAGGCCTTGCCTTTTCGATCGTTGCTACCTTTGTGCTAGCCTTCTTAAGGCAAACTTGTTTAACTTATGTCTGTACTCAGATATTGTTGCTTCCGCTGACTCGTCTGTGATCGAGCACTTGTATTCGAGCCCTCGAGGCCCCTGGCTTGTATTATGATGCTTGTATGACTTATTTATGTTTTAGAGTTGTGTTGTGATATCTTCCCGTGAGTCCCTGATCTTGGTCGTACACATTTGCGTGCATGATTAGTGTACGGTCAAATCGGGGGCGTCACAGGCATCATGAGCCAGGCCTATGCGTAGTTACTATGCACGAGTAGAACACAAAGCAGTTGTGGGCGTAGATGTTGCCAATTCTTCTTGCCGCTACTAGTCTTATCTTGTTTCGGCGGTTTTGTGGGATGAAGCGGCCCGGACCGACCTTACACGTACGCTTACGTGAGACAGGTTCCACCGACTGACATGCACTAGTTGCATAAGGTGGCTAGCGGGTGTCTGTCTCTCCTACTTTAGTCAGAACGGATTCGACGAAAAGGGTCCTTATGAAGGGTAAATAGAAATTGGCAAATCACGTTGTGGTTTTACGTAGGTAAGAAACGTTCTTGCTAGAAACCTATAGAAGCCACGTAAAAACTTGCAACAAGAATTAGAGGACGTCTAACTTGTTTTTGCAGCATGTCCTATGTGATGTGATATGGCCAGAAGATGTGATGAATGATATATGTGATGTATGAGATTGATCATATTCTTGTAATAGGAATCACGACTTGCATGTCGATGAGTATGACAACCGGCAGGAGCCATAGGAGTTGTCTTTATTATTTTGTATGACCTGCGTGTCATTGAATAACGCCATGTAAATTACTTTACTTTATTGCTAAACACGTTAGCCATAGAAGTAGAAGTAATTGTTGGCGTGTCAACTTCATGAAGACACAATGATGGAGATCATGGTGTCATGCCGGTGACGAAGATGATCATGGTGCCCCGAAGATGGAGATCAAAGGAGCAAAATGATAATGGCCATATCATGTCACTATTTGATTGCATGTGATGTTTATCATGTTTTGCATCTTATTTGCTTAGAACGACGGTAGTAAGTAAGATGATCCCTTATAATAATTTCAAGAAAGTGTTCCCCCTAACTGTGCACCGTTGCGAAGGTTCGTTGTTTCGAAGCACCACGTGATGATCGGGTGTGATAGATTCTAACGTTCGCATACAACGGGTGTTGGCGAGCCTAGCATGTACAGACATGGCCTCGGAACACACGCAATACACTTAGGTTGACTTGACGAGCCTAGCATGTACAGACATGGCCTCGGAACACGGAGGACCGAAAGGTCGAGCATGAGTCGTATAGAAGATATGATCAACATGGAGATGTTCACCGATCTTGACTAGTCCGTCTCACGTGATGATCGGACACGGCCTAGTTAACTCGGATCATGTTTCACTTAGATGACTAGAGGGATGTCTATCTGAGTGGGAGTTCATTGAGTAATTTGATTAGATGAACTTAATTATCATGAACTTAGTCTAAAATCTTTACATTATGTCTTGTAGATCAAATGGCCCACGTTGTCCTCAACTTCAACGCGTTCCTAGAGAAAACCAAGCTGAAAGATGATGGCAGTAACTATACGGACTGGGTCCGGAACCTGAGGATCATCCTCATAGCTGCCAAGAAAGATTATGTCCTAGAAGCACCGCTAGGTGAAGCACCCATCCCAGAGAACCAAGACGTTATGAACGCTTGGCAATCACGTGCTGATGATTACTCCCTCGTTCAGTACGGCATGCTTTACAGCTTAGAACCGGGGCTCCAAAAGCGTTCTGAGAAGCATGGAGCATATGAGATGTTCGAAGAGCTGAAAATGGTTTTCCAAGCTCATGCCCGGGTCGAGAGATATGAAGTATCCGACAAGTTCTTCAGCTGTAAAATGGAGGAAAATAGTTCTGTTAGTGAGCACATACTCAGAATGTCTGGGTTACACAACCGCTTGTCTCAGCTGGGAGTTAATCTCCCGGATGATGCGGTCATTGACAGAATCCTTCAGTCGCTTCCACCGAGCTACAAGAGCTTCGTGATGAACTTCAATATGCAAGGGATGGAAAAGACCATTCCTGAGGTATATTCAATGCTGAAATCAGCGGAGGTGGAGATCAGAAAAGAACATCAAGTGTTGATGCTGAATAAAACCACTAAGTTCAAGAAGGGCAAGGGTAAGAAGAACTTCAAGAAGGACGGCAAGGGAGTTGCCGCGCCCGGTAAGCCAGTTGCCGGGAAGAAGTCAAAGAATGGACCCAAGCCTGAGACTGAGTGCTTTTATTGCAAGGGAAGTGGTCACTGGAAGCGGAACTGCCCCAAATACGTAGCGGACAAGAAGGCCGGCAACACTAAAGGTATATGTGATATACATGTAATTGATGTGTACCTTACCAGTACTCGTAGTAGCTCCTGGGTATTTGATACCGGTGCGGTTGCTCATATTTGTAACTCAAAACAGGAACTACGGAATAAACGGAGACTGGCAAAGGACGAGGTGACGATGCGCGTCGGGAATGGTTCCAAGGTCGATGTGATCGCCGTCGGCACGCTACCTTTGCATCTACCTACGGGATTAGTTTTAAACCTCAATAATTGTTATTTAGTGCTAGCTTTGAGCATGAACATTGTATCTGGATCTCGTTTAATTCGAGATGGCTACTCATTTAAATCCGAGAATAATGGTTGTTCTATTTATTTGAGAGATATGTTTTATGGTCATGCCCCGCTGGTCAATGGTTTATTCTTGATGAATCTCGAACGTGATGTTACACATATTCATAGTGTGAATACCAAAAGATGTAAAGTTGATAACGATAGTCCCACATACTTGTGGCACTGCCGCCTTGGTCACATTTGTGTCAAGCGCATGAAGAAGCTCCATGCAGATGGACTTTTGGAGTCTCTTGATTACGAATCATTTGACACATGCGAACCATGCCTCATGGGTAAGATGACCAAGACTCCGTTCTCCGGAACAATGGATCGATCAACCAACTTATTGGAAATCATACATACCGATGTGTGCGGTCCAATGAGTGTTGAGGCTCGCGGAGGATATCGTTATATTCTCACTCTCCCTGATGACTTAAGTAGATATGGGTATGTCTACCTAATGAAACACAAGTCTGAAACCTTTGAAAAGTTCAAGGAATTTCAGAGTGAGGTTGAGAATCAACGTGACAGGAAAATACAATTCTTACGATCAGATCGTGGTGGAGAATATTTAAGTCACGAATTATGTGCACACTTAAGGAAATGTGGAATCGTTTCACAACTCACGCCGCCTGGAACACCTCAGCGAAACGGTGTGTCGGAACGTCGTAATCGCACTCTATTGGATATGGTGCGATCTATGATGTCTCTTACCGATTTACCGCTCTCATTTTGGGGCTATGCTTTAGAGACTGCCGCATTCACTTTAAATAGGGCTCCGTCGAAATCCGTTGAGACGACACCGTACGAATTATGGTTTGGGAAGAAACCTAAGCTGTCGTTTCTAAAAGTTTGGGGATGCGATGCTTATGTCAAGAAACTTCAACCTGAAAAGCTCGAACCCAAGTCGGAAAAATGCGTCTTCATAGGATACCCTAAGGAAACCATTGGGTATACCTTCTACCTCAGATCCGAAGGCAAGATCTTTGTTGCCAAGAACGGATCCTTTCTGGAGAAAGAGTTTCTCTCGAAAGAATTGAGTGGGAGGAAAGTGGAACTTGATGAGGTGATAGTCACCCCTTCCGAACCGGAAAGTAGCGCAGTGCGGGAAGATGTTCCTGTGGTGCCTACACCAACTGGGGAGGAAGTTAATGATGGTGATCATGAAGCTTCGGATCAAGTTACTGCTGAACTTCGTAGGTCCACAAGGACACGTTCCGCACCAGAGTGGTACGGCAACCCTGTCCTGGAAATCATGTTGTTAGACAACGGTGAACCTTCAAACTATGAAGATGCGATGGCGGGCCCGGATTCCGACAAATGGCTAGAAGCCATGAAATCCGAGATAGGATCCATGTATGAAAACGAAGTATGGACTTTGACTGACTTGCCCGATGATCGGCGAGCCATAGAAAATAAATGGATCTTTAAGAAGAAGACAAACGCGGATGGTAATATGACCATCTATAAAGCTCGACTTGTCGCTAAGGGTTATCGACAAGTTCAAGGGGTTGACTACGATGAGACTTTCTCACCCGTAGCAAAGCTAAAGTCCGTCCCAATCATGTTAGCAATTGCCGCATACTATGATTATGAGATATGGCAGATGGACGTCAAAACGGCATTCCTTAACGGCTTCCTTAAGGAAGAATTGTATATGATGCAGCCGGAAGGTTTTGTCAATCCTAAGAATGCTAACAAAGTATGCAAGCTCCAGCGCTCAATCTATGGGCTGGTGCAAGCATCTCGGAGTTGGAACATTCGCTTTGATGAGATGATCAAAGCGTTTGGGTTTACACAGACTTATGGAGAAGCCTGTGTTTACAAGAAAGTGAGTGGGAGCTCTATAGCATTTCTCATATTATATGTGGATGACATACTATTGATGGGAAATGATATAGAATTCTTGGAAAGTATAAAGGCCTATTTGAATAAGTGTTTTTCAATGAAGGACCTTGGAGAAGCTGCTTATATATTGGGCATCAAGATCTATAGAGATAGATCAAGACGCCTCATTGGTCTTTCACAAAGTACATACCTTGACAAGATATTGAAGAAGTTCAATATGGATCAGTCCAAGAAGGGGTTCTTGCCTGTATTGCAAGGTGTGCAATTGAGCACGGCTCAATGCCCGACCACGTCAGAAGATAGAGAGAAGATGAGTGTCATCCCCTATGCCTCAGCCATAGGGTCTATTATGTATGCCATGCTATGTACCAGACCTGATGTAAACCTTGCCGTAAGTTTGGTAGGAAGGTACCAAATTAATCCCGGCATGGAACACTGGACAGCGGTCAAGAATATCCTGAAGTACCTGAAGAGGACTAAGGATATGTTTCTCGTTTATGAAGGTGACGAAGAGCTCGTCGTAAAGGGTTACGTCGACGCTAGCTTCGACACAGATCTGGATGACTCGAAGTCACAAACCGGATACGTGTATATTTTGAATGGAGGAGCAGTAAGCTGGTGCGGTTGCAAGCAAAGCGTCGTGGCGGGATCTACATGTGAAGCGGAGTACATGGCGGCCTCAGAGGCAGCACAGGAAGCAGTCTGGATAAAGGAGTTCATTACCGACCTAGGGGTGATTCCCAATGCGTCGGGCCCGATGACTCTCTTCTGTGACAACACTGGAGCTATTGCCCTTGCGAAGGAGCCCAGATTTCACAGGAAGACCAGGCATAGCAAGCGTCGCTTCAATTCCATTCGTGAAAGTGTTCAGAATGGAGACATAGATATTTCTAAAGTACATATGGACCAGAATGTAGCAGATCCGTTGACTAAACCTCTCCCTAGAGCAAAACATGATCGCCACCAGGACGCTATGGGTGTTCGATTCATCACAATGTAACTAGATTATTGACTCTAGTGCAAGGGGGAGACTGTTGGAAATATGCCCTAGAGGCAATAATAAATGGTTATTATTATATTTCTTTGTTCATGATAATTTTCTATTGTTCATGCTATAATTGTGTTATCCGGAAATCGTAATACATGTGTGAATACATAGACCACAACGTGTCCCTAGTAAGCCTCTAGTTGACTAGCTCGTTGATCAACAGATAGTCATGGTTTCCTGACTATGGACATTGCATGTCATTGATAACGGGATCACATCATTAGGAGAATGATGTGATGGACAGGACCCAATCCTAAGCCTAGCTCAAAGATCGTGTAGTTCGTTTGCTAGAGCTTTTCCAATGTCAAGTATCTTTTCCTTAGACCATCAGATCGTGCAACTCCCGGATACCGTAGGAGTGCTTTGGGTGTGCCAAACGTCACAATGTAACTGGGTGACTATAAAGGTACACTACGGGTATCTCCGAAAGTGTCTGTTGGGTTGGCACGGATCGAGACTGGGATTTGTCACTCCGTATGACGGAGAGGTATCTCTGGGCCCACTCGGTAATGCATCATCATAATGAGCTCAATGTGACTAAGGAGTTAGTCACGGGATCATGCATTGCGGTACGAGTAAAGAGACTTGCCGGTAACGAGATTGAACAAGGTATTGGGATACCGACGATCGAATCTCGGGCAAGTAACATACCGATTGACAAAGGGAATTGTATACGGGATTGATTGAATCCTCGACATCGTGGTTCATCCGATGAGATCATCGTGGAACATGTGGGAGCCAACATGGGTATCCAGATCCCGCTGTTGGTTATTGACCGGAGAGGCGTCTCGGTCATGTCTGCATGTCTCCCGAACCCGTAGGGTCTACACACTTAAGGTTCGGTGACGCTAGGGTTGTAGAGATATGAGTATGCAGAAACCCGAAAGTTTTTCGGAGTCCCGGATGAGATCCCGGACGTCACAAGGAGTTCCAGAATGGTTATCGGTATTGTACCGGGACCACCGGAAGGGTCTCGGGGGTCCACCGGGTGGGGCCACTTATCCCGGAGGGCCCCATGGGATGAAGTGGGAAGGGAACCAGCCCTTAGTGGGCTGGGGCGCCCCCCATGGGCCTCCCCCTGCGCCTAGGGTTGGAAACCCTAGGGTGGGGGGGGGGGGCGCCCCACTTGACTTGGGGGGAAGCCACCCCCCTCTTCCCCTTGGCCGCCGCCCCCCATGTAGATGGGTCTTGGCCGGTGCCCCCCCTCCCAGTGGGCCTATATAAAGGGGGGGGGAGGGAGGGCAGCAACATTACAGCCTTGGGCGCCTCCCTCCTCCCCTGCTACACCTCTCCCTCTCGTAGAAGCTCGGCGAAGCCCTGCCGAGATCCCGCTACATCCACCACCACGCCGTCGTGCTGCTGGATCTCCATCAAGCTCTCCTTCCCCCTTGCTGGATCAAGAAGGAGGAGACGTCGCTGCACCGTACGTGTGTTGAACGCGGAGGTGCCGTCCGTTCAGCACTCGGTCATCGGTGATTTGGATCACGGCGAGTACGACTCCATCAACCACGTTCATTGGAACGCTTCCGCTCGCGATCTACAAGGGTATGTACATGCACTCCTTTCCCTCGTTGCTAGTATACTCCATAGATGGATCTTGGTGATGCGTAGAAAATTTTAAAATTCTGCTCCGATTCCCAACAGTGGCATCATGAGCCAGGCCTATGCGTAGTTACTATGCACGAGTAGAACACAAAGCAGTTGTGGGCGTAGATGTTGCCAATTCTTCTTGCCGCTACTAGTCTTATCTTGTTTCGGCGGTATTGTGGGATGAAGCGGCCCGGACCGACCTTACACGTACGCTTACGTGAGACAGGTTCCACCGACTGACATGCACTAGTTGCATAAGGTGGCTAGCGGGTGTCTGTCTCTCCTACTTTAGTCGGAACGGATTCGACAAAAAGGGTCCTTATGAAGGGTAAATAGAAATTGGCAAATCACGTTGTGGTTTTACGTAGGTAAGAAACGTTCTTGCTAGAAACCTATAGAAGCCACGTAAAAACTTGCAACAAGAATTAGAGGACGTCTAACTTGTTTTTGCAGCATGTGGTATGTGATGTGATATGGCCAGAAGATGTGATGAATGATATATGTGATGTATGAGATTGATCATATTCTTGTAATAGGAATCACGACTTGCATGTCGATGAGTATGACAACCGGCAGGAGCCATAGGAGTTGTCTTTATTATTTTGTATGACCTGCGTGTCATTGAATAACGCCATGTAAATTACTTTACTTTATTGCTAAACACGTTAGCCATAGAAGTAGAAGTAATTGTTGGCGTGACAACTTCATGAAGACACAATGATGGAGATCATGATGATGGAGATCATGGTTTCATGCCGGTGACGAAGATGATCATGGTGCCCCGAAGATGGAGATCAAAGGAGCAAAATGATAATGGCCATATCATGTCACTATTTGATTGCATGTGATGTTTATCATGTTTTGCATCTTATTTGCTTAGAACGACGGTAGTAAGTAAGATGATCCTTTATAATAATTTCAAGAAAGTGTTCCCCCCTAACTGTGCACCGTTGCGAAGGTTCGTTGTTTCGAAGCACCACGTGATGATCGGGTGTGATAGATTCTAACGTTCGCATACAACGGGTGTTGACGAGCCTAGCATGTACAGACATGGCCTCGGAACACACGCAATACACTTAGGTTGACATGATGAGCCTAGCATGTACAGACATGGCCTCGAAACACAGAGGACCGAAAGGTCGAGCATGAGTCGTATAGAAGATATGATCAACATGGAGATGTTCACCGATCTTGACTAGTCCGTCTCACGTGATGATCGGACACGGCCTAGTTAACTCGGATCATGTTTCACTTAGATGACTAGAGGGATGTCTATCTGAGTGGGAGTTCATTGAGTAATTTGATTAGATGAACTTAATTATCATGAACTTAGTCTAAAATCTTTACATTATGTCTTGTAGATCAAATGGCCCACGTTGTCCTCAACTTCAACGCGTTCCTAGAGAAAACCAAGCTGAAAGATGATGGCAGTAACTATACGGACTGGGTCCGGAACCTGAGGATCATCCTCATAGCTGCCAAGAAAGATTATGTCCTAGAAGCACCGCTAGGTGAAGCACCCATCCCAGAGAACCAAGACGTTATGAACGCTTGGCAATCACGTGCTGATGATTACTCCCTCGTTCAGTACGGCATGCTTTACAGCTTAGAACCGGGGCTCCAAAAGCATTCTGAGAAGCATGGAGCATATGAGATGTTCGAAGAGCTGAAAATGGTTTTCCAAGCTCATGCCCGGGTCGAGAGATATGAAGTATCCGACAAGTTCTTCAGCTGTAAAATGGAGGAAAATAGTTCTGTTAGTGAGCACATACTCAGAATGTCTGGGTTACACAACCGCTTGTCTCAGCTGGGAGTTAATCTCCCGGATGATGCGGTCATTGGCAGAATCCTTCAGTCGCTTCCACCGAGCTACAAGAGCTTCGTGATGAACTTCAATATGCAAGGGATGGAAAAGACCATTCCTGAGGTATATTCAATGCTGAAATCAGCGGAGGTGGAGATCAGAAAAGAACATCAAGTGTTGATGCTGAATAAAACCACTAAGTTCAAGAAGGGCAAGGGCAAGAAGAACTTCAAGAAGGACGGCAAGGGAGTTGCCGCGCCCGGTAAGCCAGTTGCCGGGAAGAAGTCAAAGAATGGACCCAAGCCTGAGACTGAGTGCTTTTATTGCAAGGGAAGTGGTCACTAGAAGCGGAACTGCCCCAAATACTTAGCGGACAAGAAGGCTGGCAACACCAAAGGTATATGTGATATACATGTAATTGATGTGTACCTTACCAGTACTCGTAGTAGCTCCTGGGTATTTGATACCGGTGCGGTTGCTCATATTTGTAACTCAAAACAGGAACTACGGAATAAACGGAGACTGGCAAAGGACGAGGTGACGATGCGCGTCGGGAATGGTTCCATGGTCGATGTGATCGCCGTCGGCACGCTACCTCTGCATCTACCTACGGGATTAGTTTTAAACCTCAATAATTGTTATTTAGTGCCAGCTTTGAGCATGAACATTGTATCTGGATCTCGTTTAATTCGAGATGGCTACTCATTTAAATCCGAGAATAATGGTTGTTCTATTTATTTGAGAGATATGTTTTATGGTCATGCCCCGCTGGTCAATGGTTTATTCTTGATGAATCTCGAACGTGATGTTACACATATTCATAGTGTGAATAGCAAAAGATGTAAAGTTGATAACGATAGTCCCACATACTTGTGGCACTGCCGCCTTGGTCACATTGGTGTCAAGCGCATGAAGAAGCTCCATGCAGATGGACTTTTGGAGTCTTTTGATTACGAATCATTTGACACATGCGAACCATGCCTCATGGGTAAGATGACCAAGACTCCGTTCTCCGGAACAATGGATCGAGCAACCAACTTATTGGAAATCATACATACCGATGTGTGCGGTCCAATGAGTGTTGAGGCTCGCGGAGGATATCGTTATGTTCTCACTCTCCCTGATGACTTAAGTAGATATGGGTATGTCTACCTAATGAAACACAAGTCTGAAACCTTTGAAAAGTTCAAGGAATTTCAGAGTGAGGTTGAGAATCAACGTGACAGGAAAATACAATTCTTACGATCAGATCGTGGTGGAGAATATTTAAGTCACGAATTATGTGCACACTTAAGGAAATGTGGAATCGTTTCACAACTCACGCCGCCTGGAACACCTCAGCGAAACGGTGTGTCGGAACGTCGTAATCGCACTCTATTGGATATGGTGCGATCTATGATGTCTCTTACCGATTTACCGCTCTCATTTTGGGGCTATGCTTTAGAGACTGCCGCATTCACTTTAAATAGGGCTCCGTCGAAATCCGTTGAGACGACACCGTATGAATTATGGTTTGGGAAGAAACCTAAGTTTTTCGGAGTCCCGGATGAGATCCCGGACGTCACGAGGAGTTCTGGAATGGTCCGGAGGTGAATAATTGTATATAGGAAGTCCAGTTTTGGCCACCGGGAAAGTTTTGGGGGTTATCGGTATTGTACCGGGACCACCGGAAGGGTCCCGGGGGTCTACAGGGTGGGGCCACCTATCCCGGAGGGCCCCATGGGCTGAAGTGGGAAGGGAACCAGCCCTTAGTGGGCTGGGGCGCCCCCCATGGGCCTCCCCCCTGCGCCTAGGGTGGGGGGCGCCCCACTTGACTTGGGGGGGAAGCCACCCCCCTCTTCCCCTTGGCCGCCGCCCCCCATGTAGATGGGTCTTGGCCGGCGCCCCCCCTCACAGGGGGCCTATATAAAGGGGGGAGGGAGGGCAGCAACATTACAGCCTTGGGCGCCTCCCTCCTCCCCTACTACACCTTTCCCTCTCGCAGAAGCTCGGCGAAGCCCTGCCGAGATCCCGCTACATCCGCCACCACGCCGTCGTGCTGCTGGATCTCCATCAACCTCTCCTTCCCCCTTGCTGGATCAAGAAGGAGGAGACGTCGCTGCACCGTACGTGTGTTGAACGCGGAGGTGCCGTCCGTTCGGCACTCGGTCATCGGTGATTTGGATAACGGCGAGTACGACTCCATCAACCACGTTCATTGGAACGCTTCCGCTCGCGATCTACAAGGGTATGTAGATGCACTCCTTTCCCTCATTGCTAGTATACTCCATAGATGGATCTTGGTGATGCGTAGAAAATTTTAAAATTCTGCTCCGATTCCCAACAGCCATAGCCGTTGATCAGCGTCTGCTTCGCTTCGGCCCAGCTGGCCGCCTCTGTCTCATACTCGGCTTGGAGGGTGGCCTCGCTGTCCTGCACCGCCTTCAGGGCCACCTTGTGGCTCTTCTCCTGGTCGGCCAACCTCTTGGCCAGGCGGTCACGCTCCTATGCCAAGGCGGCAAACTCGGCCTCCTTAGCGCGGAGGGCGGCCTGATCCCCGCCCAGCTGTTCCCTCAGACTGGCGTTGGCCGCTGCAGGGATGGCAGAAAAGAAAGAAGCAATAAGGAAGAAGTCGTCAAGGAAGATCCGACCCGACTGCTCAGCAGTCGGCCCGAATCTCGGGGACTACACCCAGTGGGTGCGCTGACGCGCCCCCACGTGAGATAAAAGATGAAGCACTTACCCCGGCTCTCAGATAGGTCAGCAGTCTTCTGGGTCAGCTCCCTAGCCTGGGAGTAGAAGGCAGCCGCGTGGAGGTTGTGGTAGTCCTGCAAGTCAAGCAGAGGAGCGAATGAGAGAATAGCAAAACAAAGCCCACTAAGAAGTTCCAAGCCGACTGCTCAGCAGCCGACTCGGAACTCGGGGACTACACCCAGTGGGTGCGCTGACGCGCCCCCACAGAAGAAACCAAGGTCAAAAAAGCAAAAATAAGAAGACTAACCCGAATGGCCGCCCGCGTCGCAAGGAACTCGTCATTATATTTCCTCAGCGCCGCAGCCTGGGACTGAAGTCGGTTCCGGACGTCCTGCGCTGCCACGTTCACCACAGCTGTCCCTCCACCCGGCGTCCACCCCAAGCTGGCGCTGGCCGCCTCCATGTCCTGGGCCGACGAGCTGGAGCCCGCGGCCTTCTGCGGCTCCGATGTGGCCTTCCCCATGCGCTGGCGCGAGGGCGACTGGACCACCAGATCCGTCTTCGCGGCCGATTGCGCAGGCCGCAAGTTAGGCCGGCCGCCTTGGGTCGCCCCAGTCGACGGGGCCGGTGCCGCCTCCCTCTCAAGGACGATGACGTCGTCCTCCCTCTCCAATCCCGGCTGGTCCCCTCCGACTTCCTCTGGCGGGGGCTCTGGGGCCTCGGGCGCCGCGACGCACAAAGGGGTGACGAGCAAGGCCCCCTCCGCCATCGCCGCGGCCGCAGCCTCCGCTTGGGCCTTGGCCGCTGCATCGGCGTCCGCCTTCGCCGCCTCCTCCTCCTGTGCCGCCTTGGCAGCAGCCGCCCTCAACTCCTCCGCCTCCCGCTCCTCCCGCGCCTCCCGCGCGTTTCGCTCCGTCGCCGCATGAAGCTCGGCGCGGGGGTCCACGCGGCGGGTGCTCCCGGATCCTCCCGGCGATCCAACGACGGAGGCGGCAGCAACCCGCTCGAGCGACAGCGGAGCCCTGGTTTTTTAAGAAAGGACAAGGATTCAGAAACTACCAAAGAAAATATGAAAGAATGTACAAAGGAGTATACGCTTATGCCGACACCGTCTGCGGCTGCTTCACCACCTTGCGGAAGCGGGCCGCCTTCGCGGCCGTGTCATCCCGCCTCATCCCGCCTGGTCGCTGCCGCCCCGCCCCTGGGCTTCTTAGGCCGGCTGCCGAACAAGCCCGACGTGGCACGACGCTTCTGCACGCCGCCCCGAGCAGGCGGCGCGGCGGGGGAACCCGCGCCGTGGCCGGATGCCGGCTGGCGGCGTGGGACGATTTCCGCCTCGTCGTCGTCCGGTCAGTCGTCCAAGCTGGCTCCAAGCCCGGAGCCGCCTGCTTCGCCGCCACCCGCCTCGGTGTTGTCCTCCATGGCCGCCGCCCCCAAGTTGTGTTCCTCTAGGTCATGCTCCGCCCGGTTGGGGAGGAATCGGCGCCCCGCCTCCCACCCTGCTGCAGGTCGAAGGAGAAAGCTCTGCCCAGGCATGCCGACTGGTCAGAGACGGCCAGAAGGAATTTGGCAACAAAACTAAGAAAATGAAAAAGAAAACATACCGTGGGCGGAGGATGTGCACGGGAATATGGCTCCTTGCCAAACTGCCACTCTGCGGAGAGCTTGCAGTTCGCAAGGTAATTCACCATGTGGGCCACCTTGTCGTGCGGCATGTCCTTGGTGCACATCCGGCTCGGATAGAGCTGGCCCCTCATCTGACAGATCAGGTGAGGGCGGCTCTGAAGCGGAAGCACCCGGCGCACGATGAAGGCGGCCAACAAGTGGGACCCAGTCAGGCCCTCCGACTGGATCATCACCCGTAGTCGGGCAACGGTCGCGGCTCCAGCCGGCGTCAGCGATGCGGCCCGATAGGACCAGTGGGGCCGCCTCCCAGCCGGCGGGCCGGTACGTAAGCCGGCAAGTTAACGTAGTCGCCTTGTGGGGTGACGTTCTTCTCGTAGAAATAGGACTTCTGCCAGCGCTTCACCGACTGGATTAACGTGATGACGGGGAAGGGGTTGTCGGCCGCTGGCCTCCGCATCGCGATGAAGGCGCCGCTCTGGGCTGGCACGCCCTGCATGCGGGTGCCCAGCTTAGATTGGAAGAACTCCCCCCAGAGCTCGAGGGTGGGGAGAACGCCAAGGAAGCCTTCGCACAAGGTGACGAAGGCGGACAGCAGCACCACCGTGTTAGGAGTGAGGTGGTGCGGCTGGAGTTGATAGAAGTCGAGAAAGGAGCGGAAGAAAGCGCTCGCCGGCAAGACGATGCCGCGCAGGAAATGCGAGCGGAAGACTACCCGCTCGCCTTCCTCTGGCTCCGGCGTGATCTCCCTCGCAGGCGCGAGACGGACTCGCACCTGGTCCGCACCGGGCAACCATCGCGTCTTGCGGAGGAACTCGATGTGGTCCATGTGGACGTTGGAGCCGTCCCAGTCCCCGCCGTACTACATGGTGGCGAGAAGCTAGAAAGGAAGAGTGCAGCGGCGGAGAAAGCACGGCCCTGCGGCGGCAGAGCTGCGGGGCGGAGTGAAGAATGGTGGGACGGCGTGGCGGCAAGGCGCTGCTGCGAGGGAAAGCAGGAGGAAGAAGATGGCAGAGAGGAGAGGAGCGTGCGAGCGTCTGCCGCTTCCCCTCCTCCCCCTACTTATAGCCTCGTGCGGCGATGCCGAGGAGGCGAGGCGTGGGGAGGAACGTGGGATTAACTGCGTCCACTCCCCCACGTCCCGCGATTATTGCGCCCTAACGGCGTGCGGAAACCGTCACCGGAAGACGTGCGGATGGCTTTGGGCCGCAAAGAATCCGCGCCTAGGCCTAGGCGTAGGAGTGGTGGGCCCTTGGCCTGCGGCGACGTCTTGTCGCGCACGTGGGTTGGCAGGCTCACTTCAGCCAGGGGACGCCACGTGGTTCGCAGGCGGCGAGTGGCCGGCCCGCAGCCCGGTGCACACGCCAACACACTCCCGCCTTCCGACTTTAAAAATTTCGCCAAGACGGCGCGCCCAACCGAAGCCGGCTCCCAGCTGCTGGCTCGTCAAGATAAGAAGCTGACCGAGCCTCTCGACCTCCACTCAGCCTCGAAGCCCAACCAGCTTCGGGGACTACTGTCAGAGTAAATGGCCACGGGTAGCCTAACCGACTCCCCCCGGCTCTTCGAGAAATTACCACGCCATTCAAGCCTTCAAGCATACAAAGCATAGGGCCGCCTTCCCCCGGCCGGCTATCCCCAGGGCCGACTCCCAGAAGGTGACCCAGTCTCAGAAACATCCCCCAAGGAAGATACGAGATAGCCGACTCCAGGGAGCCGGCCCCAAGAGGACCGACTCCTAGAAGCCGGCCATGAAGAAAGTCGACTCCGGGAAGCCAGCCATGAAGAAAGTTGGCTCCTAGAAAGCCGGCCGAGACTGCGCTTGCTGAGACTGTACCCACGTAACGGCGATAGGATGGGGCGTGGCCGCAGTACATCCCACTACCCTCGAATCCCGGAACGGGCATGGCCACAGGGCGCCGTACGGGCCAGCCATCCCCCATCCGGCACGGCACTGTAGCCATGTTGGCCTCAATGTCACCCACGACAGGTGCCAGTACGGCCCGTGGGCGGCGGGCCCCTTTGCCAGAGAGACATCTGAAGACGGCCCGGCCTCCTCTAGTCGGCCAGGATGTGGCCGGCTCCCAATAGCCGGCTACCTCCCTCCCTCGAAGCATGCGCCCCATTAAGGAGACAAGAGGAGGTAAGGCTACAGTGAGAGCTCGCAATGCGGCGACACTGTAGCCACACTTGCCTCGACAAAGCCCTCGTCATCAGAGGTGAGGCAACAGGAACCGGCCGCCGACAAAGCCCCCAAGCGGTGGGGCCGGTGTGCTGGCCGAGAAGCCGGCAGCCGGCAGGACCCACCAGTGGGCGGGCCCCAATTACCGGCGGAGAAGCCGGCGAGCATAGACGCTGACGGCTGGGACCCGAGCCCAGCTGGATTACCATTGTATCCTTGGGGGGTAGGCCTATATAAACCCCCCGGGGCACCCATGCAAAGGGGGGATCTCATAGAGTTTCACACACCCCATAGAGAGAAAAGGAGAGCTAGCCTTGCCCTTCTTCTTCCTCTAGCCAGACAGCTCAAGGAGCACTTGTAGCTATTTCTATTGATATAGTGATCATGCGGAGACCCCGCAGAGCAGGACTAGGGGTGTTATCTCCACGGAGAGCCCCGAACCTGGGTAAGATCCGCCGGCGTGCATGTCTTCGCCTCATCCCGTTTCCAGGCACCGGCGATGTCTTACTGGCTCCCACAATGATAAGCCACCCGTTGGCATATGTCGCACCTACCACCCGACACAACTGCACGAACAAGTTCGGCAGGTGATGCAGGGCATTGCCCAAGCCTTGTGGCCATCTGCATCCCTGCCAGGAGGCATGGGGGAGCTTGTAGAGAAGCTCAAGGGAGTGCGGCGGTGCTTCCGATTATGGAAGATATCAGCCTGCCGACAAGGTGCAAGGGAAGCCTGGGCCATGGGGAAGACGCGATATACCAAGGCTTACCCGAACCACATGGCCGAGGTTGGACCTGTGGGGTCTGATGGGAAAGAGATCCCCGTCAGTTTGGTGTATGACCAAGTAAAATTAGCCGCAAAGTATTCCCAACAGGATTGTAGGCTAGACAGCCTGTTGGATGGTATAGAAGAAGAATTTAGTCAGTCTAAGTGACTATGTACTTCAAGTGACATATATTGTCCCTAGCTGGATTGTAAATCATTTGTCATGGTGGACCTTTTCGCTTCGACCTCCGGACCCGACAGTCCGGAGTGTATCCGAATACCCGCTCGGTTATGTAAAAACCGGGGTACGCATGGAAACCAGGCGTAGGGGTCATAAGTGCTTGAACAGACAAGTACCCAACTAGCTATGTTATATTACATGGATAGTAAGAAACATCTTCCAAGGAGAATAGTTCCGTTAAGGGTTCCTTTCCCTGGGTACACATGCATTAATGTGCATGTCCGAACTGCGAAAAGAGACGCAGGATATAAACATCTGGGGGCATGTATTACAATAAATAAAAGTCATCTTTTGTTCACCGACCGAATATTCCCTTAAGAACGCTAGCTTTCGGCTTCACCCAGTCTGAGGTACACATCCGGCTGATCCGGCAGTAACAATTGCAGAGGTGCTCCCCTTATGCCCTAGCCGAATTAACGGGAACGTAGGGCATAAACACAAGAGCTAGACAACCCAGCTTGGCCAAAACTTAAGTCATATCGATGCATATAATGGCGAATAAAAGGTACTTGTGGAAAAGTAACACATGTGCGGGGGGCATAGAGCCCGGAACATAGTTATATTAAGCTTCTGTATAAGAAGCCCCCAGGTATAATGAGCACGGCTAGCGCGTCAAGATTGTGTAGTTACGACACATTTTAACCTTTTAAGGTCGCGAAGAAAAAAGGGAAGAAAGAAAGAGAGAAAAGATAGATAACCGATATGTAAAAAATTGATGGAGGTATGGAGACGAACACATAGTCTGGCACTAGGCGTAGAACCTTCGGAGTCTGGCTGCGTTCCATGGGTTTGGCTCGAGTCGATTGTCCGATGCATCCCGCAGACGGTACGCTCCACCGGTCAGAACCTTGTCAATAACGAAGGGGCCTTCCCATTTGGGCTTGAGCTTGTTCTTTTTCTTCTCCGGTAGGCGTAGAACGAGTTCGCCAACGTTATAAGTTTGGCCCGTACTTCTCTGCTTTGATACTGTCAAGCCTGTTGCTGATAGAATGTGGAACGGGCTTTTGCCACGTCACACTCCTCCTCCAGGGCGTCCGAACTGTCCTGCCGATCAAGCTCGGCTTCTTTCTCTTCGTAGATGCGCACTCGAGGTGAGTCATGAATTATGTCGCAAGGCAGTACCGCCTCTGCACCGTACACCATAAAGAACGGTGTGTATCCAGTAGTGCGATTCGGCGTGGTCCGGAACCCCCATAGTACGGAGTCGAGCTACTCTACCCAGTGCATATCTGATTTCTTCATGGATCGCACTAATCTGGGTTTAATGCCACTCATGATAAGACCATTTGCTCGCTCGACTTGACCGTTAGTTTGGGGGTGATAGACAGAAGCATAATCGAGCTTAATGCCCATGTTGCTGCACCAAATTTTTACCTCGTTGGCTGTAAAGTTCGAGCCGGTATCGGTGATGATGCTGTGGGGGACGCCGTAATGCTGTACAACCCCGGATATGAAGTCTATCACTGGTCCGGACTCGGCTGATTTAACTGGTTCGGCTTCTATCCATTTGGTGAATTTATCCACCATGACCAACAATTATTTTTTCTTATGGCTTCCCCCTTTAAGGGGTCCGACCATATCAAGCCCCTAGACCGCAAAGGGCCAAGTAATGGGGATTGTTTGGAGAATGGTAGGTGGCATATGGCTTTGGTTTGCAAAAGGCTGGCAATCGACGCAACGTTGAACGAGGTCCTGTGTGTCTGCTCGGGCCGTCGGCCAGTAAAAACCTGTACGGAAGGCCTTGCTTACAAGGGCCCGAGCAGCGGCGTGGTGGCCGCCAAGTCCAGCATGAATTTCTGCCAAAAGTTGCCGTCCTTCCTCTTCGGAGATGCACCTTTGAAGTACTCCATTAGCGCTTTTCTTGTAAAGCTCTCCCTCGTGGACCTTGCAGGCTTTAGACCGCCGCACAATGCAACGTGCCTCGTTTGGGTCCTCGGGGAGTTCTTGCCTAGTTAGATAGGCCAAGAAGGGTTCTGTCCACGGGGCGATGACATCCATAATCACGTGGGCCGAAGACGTTATTTCGGTGGCGGAGCCTCCGATTATGTCGGAGTGTTCGGTATCCGGTGTTGTGGCTGGGTCTGGACTGTTGTTGCCGGTCTCTCCTTCCCATACCACGGATGGCTTAAACAGCCTTTCCAAGAAGATATTAGGTGGGACAGGGTCGCGCTTAGCGCCGATGCGAGTGAGGATATCCGCCGCTTGATTGTTTTCCTGGACCACATGGTGGAATTCAAGCCCCTCGAACCGAGCTGACATTTTGAGGACGGTGTTGCGGTAAGCCTCCATTTTCGGGTCCTTGGCATCAAAGTCTCCATTTATTTGAGATATTGCGAGGTTCGAATCCCCACGCACCTCTAGGCGTTGAATGCCCATGGAGACTGCTATCCGGAGACCATGCAACAGGGCCTCATATTCTGCTGCATTGTGGGAGTCTGTGTATAATATTTGGAGTACGTATTGGACTGTATCTCCGGTGGGGGATGTCAAGACGACGCCTGCCCCCAGACCAGCCAGCATCTTTGAACCATCAAAGTGCATGATCCAATTGGAGTACGCACCGTACTCTTTAGGGAGTTCGGCTTCCGTCCATTCGGCGACGAAATCGGCGAGTACTTGTGACTTAATGGCTCGCCGTGGTTTATATGTTATGTTGAATGGGAGGAGCTCGATAGCCCATTTAGCAATCCAGCCCGTGGCATCGCGGTTATTTATTATGTCATTGAGTGGTACTTCTGAGGCCACCGTAATTGAACACTCTTGAAAGTAGTGTCGTAATTTCCGGGATGCCATGAAGACCGCGTATGCTATCTTTTGATAGTGTGGGTATCGTGATTTGCATGGAGTGAGGACAGTGGATACATAGTATACCGGCTTTTTGAACGGGAACTTGTGTACGCCCGTCTCTCGTTTGACGACGAGCACCGCGCTTACAACTTGGTGTGTTGCCGCTATATGTAACAGCATTGGTTCGCCGGCATTTGGCTCGGCCAAGATTGGGTTGGTGGCCAAAACGACTTTTATTTCTTCCAATCCGGTCGTGGCCGCATCCGTCCACTCGAAGTGTTCGGTGCATCGAAGAAGGCGATAAAGGGGTAGTGCCTTTTCTCCTAATCGGGAGATAAAGCGGCTTAAGGCAGTCACGCATCCAGTTAATTTTTGGATTTGCTTGAGGTCTGTTGGGATAGCCAACTATGACAGAGCTTCGATTTTAGCCGGATTTGCTTCAATTCTTCTACTGGAGACGATGAAGCCCAAGAGCTTTCCGGCGCGCACGCTGAAAACGCATTTTTCTGGATTGAGCTTGATGTCATATGTTCGGAGATTGTCGAACGTGAGCCTCAGGTCGTCTATTAAGGATTCGACGTGTCTGGTTTTGATGACCACGTCATCTACGTATGCCTCCACTGTTTTGCCAATTTGTGTTTCCAGGCATGTCTGAATCATGCGTTGATAGGTTGCACCGGCGTTTTTGAGCCCGAAAGGCATTGTGTTAAAACATAAGGGGCCGTATGGAGTGATAAATGCCGTTGCGGCTTGATCGGACTCCGCCATTTGATGGTATCCTGAGTATGCGTTGAGGAAACACAATGAGTCGTGTCCTGCGGTAGCGTCGATAATTTGATTGATGCGGGGGAGGGGGAAGGGATCCTTGGGGCAAGCCTTGTTAAGGTTCTTGAAATCGACACATAGGCGCCAGGATTTGTCCTTCTTTGGTACCATCACCAGGTTTGCTAGCCAATCCGGATGTTTTATTTCTCTAATGAATCCGGCCTCAAGTAACTTGGCTAGCTCCTCTCCCATGCCTTGTCACTTAGGTTCAGAGAAACGCCGAAGGGTCTGCTTGACCGGCCTGAACCCCTTTAGAATGTTAAGGCTATGCTCGGCCAGCCTGCGTGGGATTCCTGGCATGTCTGAAGGATGCCAGGCGAAGATGTCCCAATTCTCAAGCAAGAACTCCCGTAGTGCGGCGTCTACTATGGGGTTTAACTGTGCCCCGATGGATGCTGTTTTTGTAGGGTCCGTTGGGTTGACTTGGAATTTGACTATTTCATCCGCTGGTTTAAAAGAGGTGGACTTGGGTCTTTTGTCGCGTATCACGTCGTCCCTGTCCACTGTGGAGCGCAGCGCGGTTAGTTCTTCGGCCACAAGGGCTTAGGATAACGCCTCGAGGGCTAGTGCGGCGGTTTTATTTTCGGCGCGGAGTGCTATGTCCGGATCACTAGCTAGAGTGATGATTCCATTGGGCCCGGGCATTTTGAGCTTCATGTACCTATAATGGGGTATAGCTTGGAAGATCGTGAATGCTTCCCGCCCTAGAAGGGCGTGGTATCCACTATTGAACGGGGCCACTTGGAATGTGATTTCTTCGGACCTATAATTCTCCAGCGTGCCGAATACCACATCTAGTGTGATTTTTCCTGCACATTGTGCCTCTCGACTAGGGATGATTCCTCTGAAGGCCGTGTTGCTTTGCTCGATGCGGCTCTTGTCTATTTCCATTTTTCGAAGAGTCTCCTCATAGATGAGGTTTAATCCGCTGCCGCCGTCCATGAGCACATTAGTAAGCCGGAAGCCGTCCACAATTGGACTAAGGACCAAGGCGGCTGGTGCTCGGGCTGTTCAGAATTTAGGTTCGTCACTAGCATTGAAGGTTATAGCCATGTCGCTCCATGGATTTATTGCTGCCACATGGCAGACTTCGGCAAGGCTGCGGAGTGCTCGCTTACGTCTATTATTTGAGGCGAAGGTCTCAAAGACTGTCAATACTGTATTGTTATTTTCCATGGGATGGTGCTCTATTGCATTGTTGATGAGGATATCTTCGCCGCTCTTGGCCACCTGCCGGAGTACCCAACATGCTCTAAGGCTATGTGTTGGCATGGTATCCACTGTACTGTGAATTTTGCATGGCCCATTGAGCCATCCCTCCAATACGGTTCCACGCCCTGTAGTGGGCTTTTGTTTCTTTGTAATTGGATTGGGTGACTTATGAGAGTACACCCTTTTAGTTCGGACGGGGGGTTTAGTGAGAGCCGGAGGATCCCAGAATTTTTTTTGGGTTTTCCAGGCGCTTTCCATCGCACAGTACTTCTGTACTATGGCCGCCAAGTTAGCGAAGTGTGCTATGTCACAGCGACTTATGGCGTTGAGGATTCCCTTGTCCGTGCAATTTTTGCAAAAGAATGAAATTGCGTCTTCCTCGCAACAATCCTTAACCTTGCTCATTACAAGGAGGAATCTGGCCCAATAGTGATGTACTGTCTCTTGGGGCTCTTGTCTAATGTGGGAAAGATCACTTACATCTGGGTGGGTGGGTAGATTTAGGTCCGAACCCTGACCCGATCTGAGACCCAGGGGCGGAGGAGTTTCCGAGCTTGGCAGTTCGGGCTCCGGGATGCTGCCCAATAGGTCTCGCCCGCTTTCTGATTCTAAGTTCAAAGCTTGGGCCATGTCCTCCCATAGATGGGTATCCGGCTCGGAGAGCTCGGGAATCCAGACATAGTTTGTCCTCAAGATAAAGGAAGAATCTCTGCATTGCTCCTCCACCACCGCTATCTGATGGGTGACCGGCGGAGAGTTAATCTCCCTTCGGTCGGGTTTAAGCCCGATCCGATCATTGTTTGTAGCGACTCCCAAGGCGGCGATGCGATCCAAGAGCTCTTTTAAGGAAGAGAGCTCCATTGGATCCATCTGCTCCCCCAGAGGTGATGTTGTCCTTGACAACGAGACGAGCCATCAAGCCTTATGATGACAACACAGTGGAACTCTCAATGAAAGCAGCAATGTCGGTGTCAAAACCGGCGGATCTCGGGTAGGGGGTCCCGAACTGTGCGTCTAAGGCGGATGGTAACAGGAGGCGGGGGACACAATGTTTACCCAGGTTCAGGCCCTCTTGATGGAGGTAATACCCTACTTCTTGCTTGATTGATCTTGATGATATGAGTATTACAAGAGTTGATCTACCACGAGATCGTAGAGGCTAAACCCTAGAAGCTAGCCTATGATTATGATTGTTGTTGTCCTACGGACTAAACCCTCCGGTTTATATAGACACCGGAGGGAGCTAGGGTTACGCAGAGTCGGTTACAAGGGAGGAGATCTACATATCCGAATTGCCAAGCTTGCCTTCCACGCAAAGGAGAGTCCCACCCGGACATGGGACGAAGTCTTCAATCTTGTATCTTCATAGTCCAACAGTCCAGCCAAAGGATATAGTCCGGCTGTCCGAGGACCCCCTAATCCAGGACTCCCTCAATGACGACTTGCTATGTGTTCGGAAAGAATAAACGCTGTATATTGACCGCGGGGTCATGATATGTGCAGGAGCCGCGACCGAGGTCGAGGCCCCGAGGAAGGCCCTGGGCGATGCCGAGGAGAAGGCTGTCCAGCAGTAAGCCGCCCGTAAGAAGCTCAAGGCCCGGGTCAAAGAAGTCCAGCAGGAGTTCCAGGATGAAGTGGAAAAATGCGAGACCTTGGAGCATGATGCGTCGGTCGAGGGGCTGAACTCACCAAGGCTCGTCAGAGCGCGGAGACCGCACGGAATGAGGCCCAGGCCACCCTCCAGGGGATCCAGGAGGCCAATAAGATCAGGGCGGGTAAAGGCATTTAAGATGCAAAGCAAGTATGCGGAGAAGCAGTACCTTTTACTAACCCAGGTTCGGAGTTCCCCCGGGGCTTTTGCGGATTTACCATGCAGTGTATCGGACGGCGTGGAGTTCTATCGAGCCGAAGGAGGGGGTTCTACGGAGAAGCTATTCTGGTCGCAATATGCGGCATCAGAGCCTCCTATGTCCTTCACCGATCAGCTGAAACAGCTGGTGGAGCTGCATACGATGGCCGAACTAGCCATGAAGGATTTGATAATCCGCCTATGGCCAGCCGAAGCTATGCCTGGCAGCTACTTCGGACTCGTGAGGCGGATGGTGAACGCCTGTCCTCGGCTGGGCGTCTTCAAGCGCTCTGCCTGTGTTGAAGGTGCCCGCATGGCCTTCGCCCGTTGCAAGATGTGTTGGGCGAAGATGAACGCCGTTGAAGTGGCCAAAGGGCAAGGAGCACCGCACACCCGAGCGATACTTTGCGGATGTCATAAAAGGGTCTCGAGTTGCGGCAGCGCAGTGCGGGCAAGACATTATTTTCGATTGAAAAACATTCGTGTTGTCTTTGCCTTGTATTATGAAAACAAAGCCTTTTCTGTAATGTAATTTTTTTATGCTTTCAATTGTTTCCTCCTGTGCGGCTGTGTTGTATGTAATCTGAGGGTTGGCCAGTCGTCAGCTTCTGCCCTCACGTAGGTAGTACGGAGGTGTTCGTGATGGAATCTAAACAATCTTGATCCAATTGTATGGTCCTTGAAGGAGTTGTTTAGCGCAACCAACAAGGCAATCAGACTATACGGTTTAAACGCCCTCACTTAGCCATAGGAGTTTTATAATAAAGTGTGGGCGCAGCCCCTGGTTCAAACCAGAGTGTTGTCAGCATCTGATCCGGAAGTGCCGATCTTTCGCATAATGCCGAAAAAATGTCCAACGATTTGTAACCCTCGAACAGCTGACCGGCTCTCGCCATATCATGACAGTCAGTTTTTGGCTTTCTCTACTGAGGCGCTTGTCTGGTCAAGGCCAGGGCACAATCGTAGTAGTTCTCCCTTTACTACCCTAGCCGATTTAGCGGAACGTAGGGTAGCAAGCACAGGAGCCGGGCAACCCAACTATTGACCAAAGACATGATTCGGAGCCAATGCATATAATGCTAAATTCGGGGTGCTGGACTTCTCTATAAGAAGTTTTCGGACTTTGCTGCTGTGTTATGGCGCGATGAGGAGCCCCTGGCAAATATGAAACGTACCATAGTGTACGGTTGCTAGGAAATAAGTAATTGAAAGGAAAACAGAAGGAGGACAGAGATGGTATCTGGGGCCCTTGAACTTGGACCATGAACTGTTTCCATTATAGTTGGGTTAATGCGTCAAAGCGCATCGGTACAAAGTAATGCCATAAGCAACCGGCTATTTGACATTCCTCAACTAAAGGCGAGCTGCGCGTGGGTCCTGAAAATAGATAGAGTAATCGTTGGATTGGCCTCTAGGGCCGCCCCTGTACGCCTGTGCTCCATGTCGATCCGGTGTATTTGTCCTTTGACAGGACCATAAATCAGGCCGCTGAAAGAGGTCCGCATAAGAGAAACCTACGAAAAAGGGAAAAAGGAAATTGTTGAGGATATAGACCTTAGAGTCACCCGCCAGAAGGGGCCGGGTTACTCATAATGGTCATTGCCAGAAGCCCGGCGCCAAGCTTGAAGACAGTGGGCCAAAGATGGCTTAAGACCCGGATATGGCTTAAGGCCCGTAGTTACAATCGTTATTATGGTAGAGCTTGTAGTGTAAGGCAAGAATAGTTGAGAGTCCGAGCCGGACACTCTTATGAGCCGGCCGGGACTCTCAGAGCTGCTGGGCGTCAGCCTCCCTATATAAAGGGACGACCCGGCAGCGGTTTAGGGACAAGTAAGATCTCGTCGAGAGCCAGGCATAGCAATTAAGCTCCCTGGTCATCGAAACCCTAATCAATACCACCTCAACTGGACGTAGGCTTTTACCTTCACCGCAAGGGGCCGAACCAGTATAAACCTCGTGTTCCTTGTCCTGTTAACCCCTTCAAGCTTCCTAGCGGCGATGGCTCCACGACTAAGTCCTAGCTTGAGGACATCTGCCGTGATAATTCCACGACAGTTGGCGCCCACCGTGGGGCCAGCGCACGGTGGATTTGAGTTCTTGAAGGGCAGCTTCGAAGGGCTCAAGGGATACGCTGTGGGCCGGATGACCAAGAGTCGTCGCGGCAAGCTCTACATCGACGATGCAAACTGGGGCCCCGTCGCCGGCTCAATTGAATACGGGTACCGGGTCCCCTTCGGCGGAATTCATGTTTTCATTGGCAAGATTGGTGAGCCGGGCCCTGAGCCGGATCTCTGCGCCGATCTCATCGAGACGGCTCAGCGTGCATGACCTGCCCGGGCCCGGCCTGCCTTAAAGCATGCTTTTGTGGGATGTATCCATGGAGGGCTCTCTGACCGATCTGGATTTGGTGATGAGACGGCCACCGGCCCTGACGGCGAGTCGTCCACCGACGAGTCAAACTCGTTGTATCAACTTCAAGATGGCAGGCTCATGGGTTGTTCCGATGGTGACAGTATTCCGGACCCGTTTGAGCCGCCAAGCCGGGTTGGAATCTTCATGGCCGGTGCGCAGCCTGTTCAGAACCCTGCTGCTGGAGCGGGAAACCCGGTGCCCTCTCCGGCTCAGGTGCTGATGGATCTCACGGACAAGATGACGGCCCTGTTAACTGCCGCGGTTGACCCGGCGGATCAAGCTCAGCATGATGCGGAGGTGGCGCAATTAAAGTTATATCTAGTGAAAGCTAAGGAGGACCTGGCAGCGGAAGGGATCAGGATGGCTGCGGAGAGGGCGGCTCTCGACGCCCAAACACAATTGATCCAGGCGCAGTCTTTCCGGCTCACGATGGATCAGAACGTGTCCAATGAGGTCATGAGAAGGAGGCATCAGAAGGCCCAATATTGGCTCCCTCCGGTTTATGATCCACGAAACCTCTTCAACACGCCAGGTGCAGGGTCTAGTAACCCGCCAGGGGTCATAGTGCCCGGGTCTGGGACCCCTATTCAGCCACAAGTGATGGGGCCTCCCCAGGTGCCCCCTGCCCCGCCTCAGTACGTGCCAATACCACCGGGTCATTATGCTAACCCGCTGGAGAACATGGTCGCCGCAGCAGCACGGCCGGCGGCTCTCCCAATTGACGGCGACTCTCCGACGGCTATTGAAACCCGCCGGGTCAGGGAACTCCTTCAGACAGCACTGGCGCAGCAAGAGGCGTACTCCTACAGCCGGGACAGGATCCACTCGACCCGTCGTCAAGGCCGGAGCCCGAGTTACAGCAGACACATGGTCTCAGCGACCGGCTCAAGTAACGTCCGACGCCGTGATCCGCCCCCTGGCCATGGCCCGGCTCATAACGGAGCCTTTCACGCAGCAGACCAAGACACAGCGCGGCAAGAGGCGGAGCAGGTGCCTCAGTTGATGGCTTACCAGACTCCCCCGGCTTATCCGACGACTTCCGTCGACGTGGGTATCCCTACCAGGACTGGGGGTGTCCCTTGTTTAGTGCCAGCTATCCGCAATGAACGTCTACCCAAGGACTTCAAAGGCCCTAGGAAGGTGCCTAATTACACAGCAGACATACAACCCGCAGCCTGGATCGAGAGTTATGAGATGGCCATGGAACTGCTGGAGGTCAGTGAAGCGGCCATGGCTAAGTACTTCACCATGATGTTAGATGGGACTGCCCGCACTTGGTTGAAAGGGCTACCACCGAATTCCATTGGGTCTTGGGCTGAGCTGAAGGCCCGGTTCATCCAAAACTTCACGGATACCTGTAGGCAGTCTATGTCAATTGTGGATTTGACTAACTGCAAGCAGCAGGAGGGTGAGTCTACGACACATTGGGTTCGCCGGGTTAAGGAGATAATACATTCCTCGGATAAGATGGATGCCGGCTCTGCAGTCTTAATGTTGGAGCAGAATTGTCGTTTTGTGCCCCTGAAGATGAAACTCGGGCGGCTTAAGCGCGACTGCAATGATATGGGCACACTGATGGCGGCTCTTGTCAAGTACGCCGATTCTGATGGTACCAAGGACCCCGCTTCAGATGATGAAAGGACAGGGAAGGGAAAGAAGAATGGCAATGGCAAGGGTCCTCAGCATAACCTGGGGAATCAAGGAGGTGGCAAGCACAAGGCCGATGGCAGCCTAGAGTTTGTAGCCAACGCCAGCTCACAGGGTAATAACCAGCGACGCAAGGGGAGGCCCCCTCCCCGAGCCAGCGGGTCAGGCCCGACACTGGAGCAGCTGTTGAATGAGCCTTGTCCAAGGCATGGCTCTAGAGAGAAGCCAGCTACCCATCTATGGAAGGATTGTGCAATCATGAAGGCCTTTAAAAATTACAATGGCCCAGGCGGCGGCTCAAATTCTAACCCTCAGAACGGTCAAGGGGGCTTTAATCAGCAGTCTGGCCAGGGTCATCAATAGCAGCAGGGGGGTTATCAGACCAATCCAAAGCAGCTTAGCGGTGGACAGTATCATGTGTTTACCACCAGTCTGTGTAAGCGAGATCAGAAGCTTCATAAGAGGGCTGTGAATGCTGTTGAGCCGGCGGTTCCACGCTACTTGTGGTGGTCTGAGCAGCCTATAGTGTGGAGTAGGGAGGATCACCCTCCCCGGGTGGATAATCCGGGTCACTTGGCCTTGGTGGTGGCTCCTCAGGTGGGAGGATATAAGTTCACTAAGGTGCTCATGGATGGAGGCAGCAGCATCAACATCCTCTATTATGAGACGTTCCGTCGTATGGGGTTGATTGATAAGAACCTCAGCCAGTCAAACACTATTTTCCACGGTGTGGTACCTGGTAAGTCGGCTTATCCAGTCGGCAAGATCGAGTTGGAAGTGGCCTTTGGAGATGAGCACAACTACAGGGTGGAAAAATTGACCTTTGAGGTGGTCAAGATAAGAAGTCCGTACCATGCCATATTTGGGCGGCCGGCTTACGCCGAGTTCATGGCACGGCCGTGTTACGTGTATTTACAGCTCAAGATGCCGGGTCATAATGGGACCATTACGGTTCATGGAAGCCGGAAGGTGGCCCTGGAGTGTGAGGAAGGCGATGCAGCTTATGCAGAATCAGTTTGTGCAACAGAGGAGTTACAGTTTTACAAGGACAACGTTGACCCAACAGATATGACCTCTCTGAAAAAGCCGACTACGGAGCATGAGCCGGCAATGAAGTTCAAGTCGGCTGATGAGACTAAACTTGTTGATTTCGTTCCAGGAGATTCATCTCAGCAGTTTAGCATCAGTGCCAATCTGGATCCAAAATAGGAAAGCGCGCTCATCGAGTTCATCCGTGAGAATAGGGACATCTTCGCATGGAAACCTTCTGACATGCCAGGTGTACCTAGAGATCTCGCTGAGCACACTCTCAATGTTGCCGGTCAGGCAGTTCCTTTGGCGGTTCAATGAGGAGAGGCCGAAAGCTATTGGTGAAGAGGTGGCCCGGCTCTTGGCGGCCGGGTTTATTGTTGAAGTCTTTCACCCAGAGTGGTTAGCTAACCCGGTGCTCGTGCTCAAGAAGAACGGCACTTGGCGGATGTGTGTGGACTACACGGACTTAAACAAGGCGTGTCCGGCTGATCCTTTTGCCCTTCCCCGTATTGATCAAATTATTGATGCTACGGCAGGTTGTGTGCGCTTAAGTTTCTTGGATGCTTATTCCGGATATCATCAGATTAAAATGGCAGTTAAGGACCAGGAGAAGACGGTGTTCATCACTCCCTTTGGAGCCTTCTGCTATGTGTCCATGCCCTTTGGACTCCAGTGTGCACAGGCGACTTATCAGCGTTGCGTGCAGAACTGTCTTCATAACCAGATTGGGCGCAATGTTCATGCTTATGTGGACGATATTGTGGTTAAATCCATAAAGGAGGAAACCCTGATAGATGATTTGAGAGAAACTTTTGATAATCTCCGGGTTTACAAGATGATGCTTAACCCGGCCAAGTGTGTTTTTGGTGTTCCTGCAGGCAAACTCTTGGGTTTCTTGGTTTCTGACAGAGGCATTGAAGCTAACCCGGAGAAGATCAAGGCCATCACCTCCCTGGCTAAGCCGGCGTGTATAAATGACGTTCAGCGCTTGGCGGGTCACATCGCTGCTTTAAGCCGGTTTATAGGCCGTCTGGGTGAGAAGGCCATGCCATTATATCAGTTGATGAAGAAAACTGATAACTTTGTCTGGAATGATGCAGCTAATACCGCTTTTGAGGATTTGAAGAAGCAGCTGGCAGAGCCCCCAGTCCTTGCTGCTCCGGTTGATAAGGAGCCCTTATTACTGTATGTGGCGGCGAACACACGAGCTGTCAGTGTGGCTGTGGTGGTGGAGCGCAAGGAAGAGGGTAAGGAGCATCCGGTTCAGCGGCCAGTTTATTATGTCAGCGAAGTGCTCATCGAGTCCAAACAGCGGTATCCACATTGGCAGAAGCTTGTTTATGGTGTGTTCATGGCGAGCCGGAAGCTTAAGCATTATTTCCAGGGTCATCCCATCACTGTGGTCAGTTCTGCCCCTCTTGGTGATATCATTCAAAACAGAGAGGCCACAGGGAGGGTGGCTAAGTGGGCTATAGAGCTCGGACCCCATGGTCTGAAATACGTGCCACGCACAGCTATTAAATCTCAGGCCTTGGTGGATTTCATCAATGATTGGACAGAGTCACAAGTGCCCGAGCAAAAGCCGGATAACACATATTGGACTATTCACTTTGATGGGTCCAGGCAGTTGGAGGGCTCGGGGGCTGGAGTCGTGTTGGCTTCCCCTAAAGGTGATAAGTTCCATTATGTGCTATAGTTGATGTTTCCTTGCACTAACAATGCGGCTGAGTACGAGGCCTTGCTCCACGGTCTTCGGATGGCTAAGGAGATGAGCTTGAGCCGGGTAAGGTGTTTCGGCGACTCAGACTTGGTGGCTCAGCAAGTATCAGGGAAGTGGGACTCCAAGGACCCTCTCATGGCGGCTTATCGCCGAGAAGTTGATGCTATTGCTGGGCACTTTCAGGGTTACCAAGTAGAGCAAATTGATCGTAGGAAGAACGAGGTGGCTGATGCTTTAAGCCGGCTGGGCTCTAGCGAAAACCGGTGCCGCCTAATACTTTCCTGGACGTCCTGTATAACCCTTCTGTTAAGTTGCCTACAGAGGAAGACTTGGCTGTCCCTGACCCGGAGGCACGACTGGTGGCGGCTCTCCACATCATACCGGACTGGACAGCACCTTATTTGGCTTACATGACCCGGGGAGAGTTGCCTGAGGATGAAACTTTGGCCAGACAAATAACCCGGCGGGCTAAGTCAATGATTGTTATCAATGGCGAGTTGCATCACCGCAGTGTTACGGGAGCGTTTCAGCGTTGTGTTTCCCCTAAGGAAGGTCAAGAGATCTTGCGTGAGATTCATGAAGGGGATTGTGGCCATCACGCCGGCTCAAAATCTCTTGTGCCCAAGGCTTTTCGTCATGGTTTTTATTGGCTGACGGCTCATGCTGATGCGGAGGACTTGGTCAGTAAATGTGATGGTTGCCAAAGGTTCTCACGACGGGCTCATGTGCCGGCTCAGGAGCTGAGGATGATCCCAATTACTTGGCCCTTTGCGGTCTGGGGGCTTGATATGGTTGGGCCTTTTAAAAGGTCCAAGGATAAGAAGACCCACCTCTTGGTGGCAGTTGACAAATTTACCAAGTGGGTTGAAGCGGAGCCAGTTAGCAAGTGTGATGCAGCCACGGCGGTTCAATTTATGAAAAAGGTGATTTTTCGCTTTGGCTTTCCGCACAACATTATAACTGACAATGGCACCAATCTATCCAAAGGCGCCATGGAAGAGTTTTGTCAACGAGAGCATATTAGACTTGATGTTTCATCAGTGGCTCATCCTCAATCCAATGGTCAAGCTGAGAGAGCTAATCAGGAGATTCTGAAGGGCATCAAGCCCCGGCTTTTGGTTCCTTTGCAACGGACGCCAGGTTGTTGGGTGGAGGAGTTGCCCTCCGTGTTATGGAGCATCAACACTACTCCTAACAGGTCTACAGGTTTTACGCCTTTCTTCATGGTTTATGGGGCAGAAGTAGTCCTCCCCAGTGACATCCGTCATGACTCGCCTCGAGTGGTGGCTTATGTTGAGGCGGATAATGAGCAGGCGCGCCAAGATTCTCTTGACTTGTTGGACGAACAGCATGATGTGGCAGCAGCCCGCTCAGCGATTTACCAACAAGACCTGCGTCGTTATCATAGTCGCCAGGTTAAGTCCCGGGTCTTCCAGGAAGGCGATCTCGTGCTCCGGCTCATCCAAGATCAAACAGATACACACAAGCTATCCCCGCCTTGGGAAGGGCCCTTCGTGGTCAGCAACAATTTGCACAACGGGTCATATTACCTCATTGATATTCGGGAGCACAAAGATTCACGTAAGTCGGAGGAAGAGACCCGTCGGCCGTGGAACATAGCTCACCTTCGGCCTTACTACACTTGAGCCACCGGCTCTCATAATGTACATATTTCTCTAAGTCATGTATATATTATGATAAGCAATAAAGCAGGACCTCTATCCTTTTTTCTCCTCCAAATGTGCCCGTGTTGTTTTCATTGCAAGATTACATGATAACTTGAAGGAGAATCCGGCTTATGATCGCATTCGAATCTAGCCGTAGGCAATAAGGTCACTTGGGGGCTTCCTGTTCAAACATAGGTCGTATTCGAACCAAAGAGAACATAGCTATCGATACCCATTTGATTGGCAAAGTGCCGAGCTCATTGGGGAGTTTTCTTTGATCATATTTGAATCTTAGTTTAACCCATTTGGGAACCGACGTGGATCGTATTCGAATCAGCGTCGTTAAACAATTCTTAAAGTCATTTGGGGGCTTCCTGTTCAAACATGGGTCGTATTCGAACCAAAGAGAACATAGCTGTCGGTACCCTCTTGATTGGCATCGCCACACCCACTGGGGGCTATATGATCGTATTCGAATCCTAGCATAACCCCTTTGGGCCGGGTATCTGGTCGTATTCGAACCGGAAGCCCCTAAGTTCTTCTGCTTTATAGCAAGTTTCTTCTGATTATTTCAAAGTGTGTACGGCCGGGTCTCACTTTGCCGGCTTAACTTTGATTTACAGTGTTAGTTGAACACAATGGGCGTTATTCAGACAGGTAAGCCGGAATTGAGGTACCAACCTTATTACCCGGGTTATTTAAGCTGGAAGTATGCTTGCAGGCCGCTAAGTGTGTTATTACGGCTGTATTAAGGACATAATTGAGGGCCAGTCTTTTTTGATTCATATTCCGGGTTATATATCTAAAACCTATGATTCTCAGTGCGGTAAGCCGCCTCGAGACTTGTGATTTGTCTTTTCATACAGGGTAGTTAAAGACAACTATTTCAGCTTAAGGAATATGACTGATCAACTGTAACCCGGCGACATATAAGGAAGCAACTTTCATAAGGATTCAGCATTCAGCACGTGCACGATGGCACGGCACAGTTAAAGTGTTGACCCTATTCTATTACAAGACTCGTTGAGTCCAACAGGGTGAAGCCTTGTTTCACATAAATCGTCTACAGAGTTACGACGCTTCCTGGGTTGAATTCTCCGTCTCATCCCTCTCTTCTCCTCTGGCTGTTCCCAAGGTCTGGAAAGTCGACGACTTCCAGTCAATGCCGCTCAGAGCTTCGAATTGAGCTTCCTCGTCAATTAACCCCGCCGGGTCAATCTCCGGGGCGAAGGTGTGCTTGCGAGCCGGCGGGATCAGGCTGAGGGCTTCATAGCGCGGAGTGGGGATCCTCTGATTCTCTGCATCGTAACCCGGCTGATACTTAGTCAGATCTGTATCATTGCCAATCAGAGTGGCCACCGGGCGTACGATCTTCACGCAAGCTGCGAAGTCCTTCTGGTCGAAGGCGGTGCCGTCTTCCTTCAAACTGGGGTAGCCCAGAGCGATGTCCGCCGGGTCTAGCTCTGGAAGGAATGCCTTAGCCCGGCTTAGAGCCGCTATGGCTCCGGCTCTTGCAGAGGCCCGTCGCAGCTCTTGGATGCGTTGAGGAAGAATGGCGAGCCGGCGAAGAACTTCCGCCAGGTGAGTCGGCACCTCGTTGGATAGGGCCACCACAGCCAGAGCACGCTGTGACCCGGTGTAGAGTTGCTCCACCAGGGTGTACACGGCTTTCAGCTTGGTTACCACGCTTTGGTTGAGGTTGGCGCTTCTGGGACCTGTTTAACAGAATAAGATAGGCCGCCGACAAGAATGAGTTATGAGATATACAGATTCTAAACTTGATGAAAGCTGGTGAGATGACTTACCGAAGATTGCGGCAACCATCTGGGACACTTGGCGCTTTAAGCCGGAGAGTTCGGCGGTCTTCTCTGAGAGAGCCTTCTTCGCCTGTTCAGCCCGGCTCACCAGCGTGACCTTTTCTTCGGCCCAAGCCTTCCGTTCAGCGTCAAACTCCGTCTTCAGCTTTTCTTGCGCAGCAATATTGGACACAAATTTGGCATTTGCTTTTCGGGTCTCCATTTCTTGCGTCCTCAGCCGGTTCTTCAGATCGGAGATGTCAGCTTCAAACTTTTTACAAGCAGCCTGCATAATTTCCGGGTTATAGGATGAACAGTTATTGCGCACTTTTAAAGTCCCAAGCACTTTCCAAGCAAAGACACTTGGCACTTGGGGGCTAATGCATATCGAACGTTTCTATCTACAAATTGCCGGTTCAAGTGAGTAAGCCGGAACTTAAAGTCTACAACATATTCTATCATAAGTCGTAGACTTGGGGGCTAGAGCATGGTAAGAATAACAAGATAACTATACAGTAAGCAAGACGAAAGAAGAATGGTACCTCAGACTTCTGCTGAATTTGGTTCACCATGCCGATCTCTGCATCCTGGCTCTTGTGCACTTGGCTGATGTAGCCGGAGACGATCTCTCCGATGTTCAGGTTGGCGTAGTCGGTGAGGTCCAGATTAACCCGGCGGGGCTGTAGCAACCCCCCCTTGGCGGAGCACTTGGCCAGCGCCGTAGGTCTCCCCGGCTCAACAAATTCTGTCCGGGTGATTACCACGTCCGGGTCATCTGCTGGTTGAGCCGAGCTGGAGGCCTCCGGGTTAGCAGAAGCTTCTGCTATGGGCTTGTTGGTTGGAGAAGCGGCCTCAGGAGCAGAGGCAGCTGGCGGTTCTTGAGCGGCTACCTCCGGCTCAGGCAAGTCCGGCTCATCGACCGGCTTGTTCTTCTTCGCCCTTTTGCTGAGTTTTGCCTGGGCACTGAAAAGACAAAATGGTTAAGCACAAAAGTGTAAGTAAAGACAAGTACAAACATGAGATGATCATCGTTACCCGGGCACGGTCTTGAAAGCCGGCAGGTTCGACTGCATAGAGTCGCCAGAAGAGGGGGAAGTTTCCTGATAATTTGAGTCAGAAGAGTTGAGCGGTTGACGTATAACACCTGCCAAAGGATGAAAAGGGTACAAGTTTGAGATCACCTCGGTCCGGCGTTTCCTCGATGCGTCAGGTAACCCGGAGGAGAGGTCAGTGTCTTTGTTGGTCCGGGTGTGCCGCCGGCTCTCATGAACCTGTGGCTTCAAAATAAATTGAGGGTCTTGATAAGCTAAAGGATGTGAAAAGCTTACTTTCCGGTTTACCCATCGGATTTTCAGCCTTGTCAAGGGCTCCGAGTCGGAGGAAAGTATCGTTACCTCTTCAACCACCGGGTTACTTGCTCCGGCGTCGTCCTATTGATGAACAAGTATTGATAAGGCGGACAGAAATAAACAACAAATACAACAAGAACTTACAGGCTCAGGGGTTACCTCTGACTTGGAGCTGTCGCTTAGTTGCATCAGCTCTGAAGCAGTAGGCCTACTTCCTTTCTTGCGAGGGGCGGCTCTCTTGGCGGCTTTCTTCGCCTTCCTGGCCTTCTTGGCCGCCTCATGGTCATATTTGACCTTCCAGAACTTGTCATCAGCCTAAAAAATACAAGGATGATTTCTTAAAGATTCAGATGATGGTTATCTACAGAAGGAGATAAAATGTTCAGATCAGCAGCTTACTGCTGGGGCTGGGTTGGTCTTGCAGAAAGGGGCTAACCCGGTCCTCCCGCAGTCTGCCATGCTCTCGTTCAAGAGAACCTTGGTCATGTCCTCAGCAACATCTTCAGGAAGATCGTTGCGGCTGTGTCTCAGGGGGTCATCCTTTCGTCCCATGTACTCGCACATTAAGCCGGGGCGGCGGCTCAAGGGGATTACCCGCCAGGAGATCCAGACTCGGACCAGATCAATTCCGTTGAGACCATTGCCCAGGAGAGCCTTGATCTTGTTTATGGTGGGGAGCAGAGGTTGGCGCTCCGCCTGAGTCAACTTGTCAGAGAGAGGGTGAGTTGGTTCCAGGCGTGAAGGGCGAAAGCCGGGCAGCGGGCTCTCGTCAGCTGGCGACGTGTCTTGGCAATAGAACCACGTCTGGTTCCAGTCTTTGGGGTGACTCGGCGGCTCGGCGTAAGGGAAGAGGCAATCTCTCCGCCGCTGAATGGAGATTCCGCCGAGTTCCAAACTTGGCCCGTTGGCGCACTCGTTCTGGCGGTTCAGGTAGAAGAGCTCTCTGAAGAGTAGCAGGCTGGGCTCTTCTCCAAGGTAAACCTTGCAGAACACTTGGAAATTGCATATGTTGGACACCGAGTTGGGTCCTATATCTTGTGGCCGCAGGTCAAAGAAGTTCAGCACATCTCTGAAAAACTTTGAGCCGGGCGGTGCGAAGCCCCGGCTCATGTGATCCGCAAAAATCACTACCTCCCCGTCCTTTGGCTGTGGTCTCTCCTCTGACGGGTCAGGGGCACGGTAGGACATGACATCCTTCTTGGGAAGGTAACCCGACTTCATAAAGTCCGTTAAGGTCTCGTTGGTGACATTGGACCTCATCCAATTGCAAGTGATGGAGGCTTTAGGAGCTTTGGGAGGCATGGTGAAAGTCGGCAGCCTATGATAAAAGGAAACGTCCGGTTTAATTATAAGCCGGAGGAAATTTATAGTTCAATGTTAAAGTGGCGGCTTATGAAGGGGACTAATGGCATATATCTAAGTGCACCGGGTTATTTAAGCCGCCCGAGGTATTGAAAGTAATTCGATTGTCTACGGCCTTATCACAGATGACCCGGAAAATTCTATGGTGCATGGTCTCCTTTGAGTCGGAAAATTCTACGGCGCGTGGTTTCTTTAAACCGGAAATGTAAACCGCCATGACTGAATGAGTGCAGTTTTTTACTAAGTGTGGTGAAAACAGGTTTCACACATTGCAGTAAATAATTTGGATCAAAATGGTCGGCTAAAAGAAAAAGTTTCTAGACCTAAAAACAGATGCGAGGGAAGTTCTTGGGCTCGAACGGGGCCTTTATACAGTAAAAAGAGGTCTACTTGCATTTGAAATGGGTGCCAAACAGCTACCGCAGCAATCCTAGACAGTCTAAGATCAAAAAGGGTGGTAAAAACCAAATCTACCAAAGGCCCGCGATGAACTATGAAGAACAGAGGAAGAACTACGGAGCCCTAATGCGGATCTGCCCTATGGAGTAGCGAGGACTTACCGGTGCTGAAGAGATGCGGAGGTTGCCGCCGTTTGTCTGGACCGAGTCAGGGTGATGCAGCAGCCAAGGTTGACGAAGACTGGTGGCGGCGGCGGCGGAGTTCGAGCTCTTGGGTGACAGAGGAAGAAGACAAAGAAGAGAGGAGTGGCTGAAGGCCCATCGGGCCGGACTATTTATAAGGGCGAGCTCATAAGTGGGCGCGAGAAACGAGGAGACCGCGGCGTGGTTATCTCCCCACGAAACGCCTCGATTTTCGGGATGGCAGTAAAGATAAGATCCGTTGCGGATCTGGCGGAGTAAAAAATGGACTTAATGGAAGATGACGTCACGGCGGATTACCCGGAGTCCAGAGGATGACGTCACGCCGGGTTATGGCCTTCACACAATTGTAAGCCGGAGTTTTTTCTGTCGAAAGAATTGAAGATTGACATGAGCCGGCTCAAATCAATCTGGGGCCTAATGTTGAGGATATAGACCTTAGAGTCACCCGCCAGAAGGGGCCGGGTTACTCATAACGGTCATTGCCAGAAGCCCGGCGCCAAGCTTGAAGACAGTGGGCTAAAGATGGGCTTAAGACCCGGATATGGCTTAAGGCCCGTAGTTACAATCGTTATTATGGTAGAGCTTGTAGTGTAAGGCAAGAATAGTTGAGAGTCCGAGCCGGACACTCTTATGAGCCGGCCGGGACTCTGAGAGCTGCTGGGCGTCAGCCTCCCTATATAAAGGGATGACCCGGCAGCGGTTTAGGGACAAGTAAGATCTCGTCGAGAGCCAGGCATAGCAATTAAGCTGCCTGGTCATTGAAACCCTAATCAATACCACCTCAACTGGACGTAGGCTTTTACCTTCACCGCAAGGGGCCGAACCAGTATAAACCTCGTGTTCCTTGTCCCGCTAACCCCTTCAAGCTTCCTAGCGGCGATGGCTCCACGATTAAGTCCTAGCTTGAGGACATCTGCCGTGACAATTCCACGACAGAAATAGTAAAGTTATATGTGTGTCCGGGATCGATATAGCCGAACTGTAGATCCGGGGCTAGCTTGTGCCTCCGTCGATGTCCATGGAATTTTGAGTCCGTAACTATGTATGCGTGGTACGAATGCCACTACTTCATCGGGACTGGGACGGAGGCCGAATTGCTAATCGAGCTCTTAATGAGCCGCGCTGTCCTGTTGTAGTGTAGTCCGGAACCTCTTAATGATGTCCAGGGGCTCGGCAGCCGTACTATGGTGCTGCTTGAGAAGGCCGCTCTATTCCTCTGCTGCTAGGGCGGCGGTGTGCTCCTCTGTTTGGAGGGAGCGTTCAGTATTGCCATTGACTGTTATGACGCCGCGTGGACCGGGCATCTTGAGCTTGAGATAAGCATTGTGTGGCACTGCTTTGAATCTAGCAAACGCAGTTCGTCCGAGCAGTGCGTGGTAGCCGCTGCGGAAGGGGACGATGTCGAAGATTAACTCTTCACTTCGAAAGTTGTCCGGAGATCCGAAGACCACCTCCAGCGTGATTGAGCCCGTACAGCGGGCCTCAACGCCTGGTATGACTCCTTTAAAGGTAGTCGTTGTGGGTTTGATTCGTGAGGGATTAATGTGCATCTTCCGCACTGTATCCTGATAGAGCAGGTTGAGGCTGCTTCCACCATCCATCAGGACTCGTGTTAGGTGGAATCCGTGGATGATTGGGTCGAGGACTAGTGCGGCCGAACCGCCATGGCGAATGCTAGTTGGGTGATCTCGACGATCGAAGGTGATCGGAAATGACGACAATGGATTGAATTTTGGGGCGACTGGCTCTACCGCGTAGACGTCCCTGAGTGCTCGCTTGCGCTCCCTTTTGGGGATGTGCGTAGCGTATATCATGTTCACCGTTTTGACTTGAGGGGGAAATTTCTTCTGCCCCCCGGTGTTCGGCTGCCGGGGCTCTTCGTCCTTGTCCTCTCTTTGTGATCCCTTTTCTTTGTTTTCGGCATTTTACTTGCGAGCCTGTTTGAAAACCCAACAATCTTTGTTGGTGTGATTGGCTTGTTTGTCTGGGGTGCCGTGTACTTGGCACGGACGATCGAGTATGCGGTCCAGGCTGGAAGGTCCCTCATTGTTCCTTTTGTAGGTCTTCTTCCGTTGGCCGGACTTGGAGCCGCTGAGTCCGGCGTTCACTGTGGTGTCATCGGTGTTATCGCCGTTGCTTCGACGTTTGTGTCTGTTGCGCCGGAGCTTGCCGGTGCTGTTCTTGACCTTAGAGGGGCCTGCCTCGCTGGCTGTGTTTTTGCTTCAAGCCAGCCAGCTGTCCTCACCCGCGCAAAAGCGGGTCATGAGTGCTGTGAGGGCTGCCATGGATTTCGGCTTTTCTTGGCCGAGGTGGCGGGCGAGCCATTCATCACGGATGCTGTGTTTGAAGGCTGCTAGGGCTTCGGCGTCCGGACAGTCAACGATATGGTTCTTTTTGGTTAGGAACCCAGTCCAGAATTTTCTGGCTGATTCTCTAGGTTGTTGAACTATGTGGCTTAAGTCATCGGCATCGGGTGGCCGGACATATGTACCTTGGAAGTTGTCAAGGAAGGCTTCTTCCAAGTCCTCCCAGCTGCCGATGGAGTTTTCAGGCAGGCTATTTAGCTAGTGTCGAGCAGGTCGGTTGAGCTTTAGTGGGAGGTATTTGATGGTGTGGAGGTCATCTCCGCCGGCCATGTGGATGTGGAGAATGAAGTCCTCAATCCATACTGCGGGATCAGTTGTTCCGTCGTATGATTCAATATTGATGGGCTTGAACCCCTTGGGGAATTTGTGATCAAGTACTTCATCTGTGAAGCATAGAGGGTGTGCGGCGCCTCTATATCAGGCCACGTCACGGCGCACCTCCGATGAAGTCCGTCTGCGGTTATCGGCCCGGGTGTGACTAGGTTTGTCACGTTCGAATAGGTAGCCGTCATCCCGAGTCGGGAGGCGTCCTGGCGATCCGTAGATCGATCTGGTGTGTCTTGCTCTACTATCCAATTCCTGCCGAAGGTCGTATGTATGTTCCCGAGCTGGTCTGTCCCTGTGTTTACGAGGCGGTGGGGCAGGCTGTTGTTCGGCCTGAGTTGCCGTTTTATCCCGACCGTGGGGTGGTCGGTCCGCCGCACTATCCCGGACACGTTGTAACACCCCGGATGTAACTTTCCATATTTGTAACTCCAACTCTTGCCATTTTCGGCTATGTGTTATGATATTCCCTCCGTCGTTGGGTTTTGTCTTTCGTTTTGCATTTGGTTCATGTCATGCATCTCATATCATGTCATCATGCACATCTCATTTGCATATGTGTTCGTCTCATGCGTCCGAGCACTTTCCCCGTTGTCCGTTTTGCAATCCGGCACTCCCACATGCACCGGCGCACCCCTCTTGTTTCTTTTTGTGAGCGGGTGTTAAACATTCTCGGAATGGACCGAGGTTTGCCATGTGGCCTTGGTATACCACCGGTAGACCACCTGTCAAGTTTCGTTCCATTTGGAGGTCGTTTGATGCTCCAACGGTTAACCGGGTAACCGCAAAGGCCTTTTGTGTGTTGTAGCAAAACCCCCCTCCAAACATCCCTTTAACCCATTTAAGTCACCTCCATGCTCTCGGTCGTTCGATCACGATCGTGTGGGCGAAAACCGTGCTCCATTTGGACTCTCCTAGCCCCTTCTACCTATATAAACACCTTCCCCTCCAAAAATTCTCGGGCAAACCCTAGCCTTCTCCTCCCTCTCGCCCGGCGGACATGTCCGCGCGCTGCCAGACGAAACCCGCCACCGCCCCGCGCCAGTGAGAGCGCGCCACGTCAGCACCGCGACGTCCCACCGCCACCGGCCCGCCAGGCCCGTCCGCCGGCCCCCGCGGCCCGCGTCCCCGCACCCGCGCCCGCC
>NC_057802.1:389198496-389427456 GCF_018294505.1 Triticum aestivum
CGCCGGCGCCGCGCCCCCGAGCCCGCCGTCGCCGGATCCCGCCGGCCTCGCCCGACCCCGCTCGTCCTCGTCCCCGCCGGTGCCTCCTCAGCCCTCCCCGCGACGAACTCCGGCGAGCTGCCCGCCTCGGTTCGCGTGCCCGATCCAGATCTGGGAGAGTTGACCCGATTTTTCCTCCAAGTCCGGAAGCTTTTCACATTATGTGATCCTGTTCATCGCATCATATTTCATTGAATACTACTCCGTTTTGCGTGTATGATATATCGGAATGTTCGCCACGAGATGCTCTTCATTTTGTTCCATTGTGCCATGCCCGTTTGAGTCCATCTTGATGCCCAAATCTCTGGTGCAAGAGTGCTATATGATGTTTACTGCTGTTACTTATCAGGACTTTATGTTTTGTTATATTTGTTGCATTTGATGTGTGTATCTTATGGGCATGAGCTCTACAGGTGTTTTGATATATGCCATGACATCTTTCCAGAGGTGTATGCCATGTATTTTTGTGATCTATGTGGTGACTAGCACAAGCATGCAAACTAGGCTTCGTGATGTTTCTGTTTTCAGGGACGTTTTGTAGATATAGTTGTCCTCTATCCATCCATGCCCCTGTTTGAAATGAGGGGGTGCCCTAGCATGTCTCAAGCTTGCTCTACTTTTGCTATAAAATATTTCTGGCAGAATGTTAACATGATATTCAATTTTGCCAAGGTTGTTGTAGTTGATCCATACATGATATGAACTTGATCTTGCCATGGTTAGCTTCATAAACATGCTATCTTGCTGTAGGTATGTTTATTTGGTCATGCATTGCTTTGTGATGAGTGAATAAAGCTCACCAAGATGCCTTCATAATGCTGTTAATGCCATGTTCTGTTTTCTGCTGTCTGAAACCTGTTAACGAAACTTGCTATGTTTACATGGGTGCCATCATATCTTCTACTCCTTTTTGGCTCATGGTCAGTAAGGGACTTTTATTCTATGCATTTAGTAGATTCATGCCATCTCTTGTGTTGCTATGATAAGTTCATGTAGCATGTGTTTTGCTTGCTTTGAACATTGTTACCTGATGCTGTTTCTGCCATGTCCAGTAATTTCACCAAGTCTGTGAAGCTGATATCTTTTGCACTTTTGCCATGCTTGTTTGAAACTGTTATGATGTGATCTAGCCGTAGCTCAGTGTTCATCTTTTGTCAAGCATCTCCGGTAGATCACTGTCATATGCTTTGTTGCCATGTCGAGGTGCTGTAGCATAGTTACTTGATGTATTCTATGTGCTATCATGGTGTTAATGGCAGAATCGTGTCATTCTTGTTTTGCTTGCCATTTGCAAACCGTGCATCCGTTTCCGGTGATCTTTATATCGATCTCGACCGAAATCATCTCATCTTTCTAGTGGCATACTTGGTTTGCCAAGTTACTGCCTTGTTCATCCTTTTTTTCCGGAGCACGCATATGCATCGCATATCATATCTCGCATATCATGCATGTTTTGCATCATGTTGCTTGTGCATTTCCCGTGATTGATTGTGGTTCTATTGCTTGTGTTCTTGCTGTGGGTAGAGCCGGGAGACGAGTTCCTGAACGAGGAACCTGTTGAGTACGCTTACGAGGATCAAGCTTTCGACAACTCTGAGAACCTTGCAGGCAAGATGACCATACCCTAGAAATCACTTCTATCTTTGCTTTGCTAGTTGTTCGTTCTATTGCTATGCTGCGCTACCTACCACTTGCTATATCATGCCTCCCACATTGGCATGTCAAGCCGCTAACTATCCTTTCCTAGCAAACCGTTGTTTGGCTAAGTTACCGCTTTTGCTCAGCCCTTCTTATAGCGTTGCTAGTTGCAGGTGAAGTTGAAGTTGGTTCCATGTTAGAACATGGATATTTTGGAATATCACAATATCTTTTATTTAATTAATGCATCTATATATTTGGTAAAGGGTGGAAGGCTCGGCCTTATGCCTGGTGTTTTGTTCCACTCTTGCCGCCCTAGTTTCTGTCATACCGGTATTATGTTCCTTGAGTTTGCGTTCCTTACGCGGTTGGGTGATTTATGGGACCCCCTTGTCAGTTCGCCTTGAATAAAACTCCTCTAGCAAGGCCCAACCTTGGTTTTACATTTGCCTACCTAAGCCTTTTTCCCTTGGGTTTTCGCGAGCCCGAGGGTCATCGTTATTTTACCCCCCGGGCCAGTGCTCCTCCGAGTGTTGGTCCAAACTAGAGCACCGTGCGGGACCGTCCCTTGGTAACTTGGGTTACGTTGGTACCTGTACGCTTCGCTTATCCGGTGTGCCCTGAGAACGAGATATGTGCAGCTCCTATCAGGATTTGTCGGCACAGTCGGGTGGTCTTGCTGGTCTTGTTTTACCATTGTCGAAATGTCTTGTAAACCGGGATTCCGAGACTGATCGGGTCTTCCCGGGAGAAGGTTTATCCTTCGTTGACCATGAGAGCTTATAATGGGCTAAGTTGGGACACCCCTGCAGGGTATTATCTTTCGAAAGCCGTGCCCGCGGTTATGAGGCAGATGGGAATTTGTTAATGTCCTGTTGTAGAGAACTTGACACTTGACTTAATTAAAATACATCAACCGTGTGTGTAATCGTGATGGTCTATTTTTGGCGAAGTCCGGGAAGTGAACACGGTTTGAGTTATGTATGAACGTAAGTAGTTTCGGGATCACTTCTTGATCATTTCTAGCTTCGCGACCGTTGCGTTGCTTCTCTTCTCGCTCTCATTTGCGTATGTTAGCCACCATATGCTTAGTGCTTGCTGCAGCTCCACCTCGTTACACCATCCTTTCCTACAAGCTTAAATAGTCTTGATCTCGCGGGTGTGAGATTGCTGAGTCCTCGTGACTCACAGATTCTACCAAACCAGTTGCAGGTGCCGACGATACCAGTGCAGATGACGCAACCGAGCTCAAGTGGGAGTTCGACGAGGAACGTGGTCGTTACTATGTTTCGTTTCCTGATGATCAGTAGTGGAGCCCAATTGGGACGATCGGGGATCTAGCATTTGGGGTTATCTTATTTTCATTTGGATTTGACCGTAGTCGGTCTATGTGTGGATTTTGGATGATGTATGAATTTATTTATGTAGTGTGTGAAGTGGCGATTGTAAGCCAACTCTCGTTATCCCATTCTTGTTCATTACATGGGATTGTGTGAAGATGACCCTTCTTACGACAATACCTACAATGCGGTTATGCCTCTAAGTCGTGCCTCGACACGTGGGAGATATAGCCGCATCGTGGGCGTTACACACGTGGTGGTCGGTCCTCATTGTGCGAGGGAGGTATGAGATCTGGTGCCTCCTCATCAAACTAAGGTAGCAGTCTGCGCTTTGGGTAACTCTTGGCTGGGTGCTTGAGGCCGTATTCTTTGGCTACCAGGACATCGGTCCATCTGTCGATAAGTAGGTCTTGATCAGCTTGGAGCTACTGCTGCTTTTTCTTTAGGCTTCTGGCAGTAGCTATTAACTGGCGCTTGAAGCGCTCCTGCTCTAGGGGTGCCCCAGGCACGATGAAATCCTCGTTGCCGAGGCTCTCCTCATCTTCGGAGGGTGGACGATAACTATCATCATCCGGGTCATTGGGCGTGGCCTGTTTATCAGGGTTAACTTGCTCGTTGTCTTGCTCCTCCTGTTCGGATGCAGCTCCAACAGGGTCTTCATTGTTTTCGGCGTCGCCCGGAGTACTATTTTCTCCGGTGCCAGTGCTGCCATCTTTTGAGCGACGAGGCTTAGAGCGGCATTTTGGGCGCCGGCGCTTGGACTGTGTCTCAGAGGGTTTATTCGCATCTGGCTCTTCTTTGTCATCGCCAGATCCTTTAGGTGTATCAACCATGTACACATCGTACGAAGAGGTGGTCGTCCAACGTCCAATGAATGGCGGGTCTTGGCCTTGCTCCTTGTCGGCATCGTCTTCCATACCGTCGATGTGTTCGGAGCCATAATCGAGCTCGTCGGTTAAGTCCTCGACGGTAGCTATGAAGTGGGTGGCGGGTGGGAAGCAAAATTCCCCATCATCAGCCTCTAACTCGAACCGAACATAGTTTGGCTGCGAGTCCTTCTCCAAGGACAAATTCTTTAGAGAGTTCAGCATACGCCCAAAGGTGAGTGCTGGAAAACGTCTGCGGCGCTGAATTCGAAGATCGATAACCGATCTAGCTCGGTGTCCGCAGGTGTACATGGTCCGGAACTTATAGCCGGAGATGAGTCCGAAGTTCCATTGAAGCAAATATTGCAGGGTGTTGAGTCCGTGTGTGGCTCCAACGCCGCGGACTCTATGGCTTTGATGGCACGATCTGCTCTGGTTCTAAGGTCGTTGCAGCAACAGGAACCATCTCCTGGATGTGATCCGATGACAGATTTAAGTCATGTTCACCGGAGCGAGGGGGAGCGATCGCCACGGTCTCAAATCCATTGAAGATCAAGTCTCCACGGATATCCGCGACATAGTTCAAGCTTCCAAATCTGACCTGACGGCCAGGGGCGTAGCTATCGACCTGCTCCAGATGGCCAAGCGAGTTGGCCCGCAGTACGAAGCCGCCGAACACAAAAATCTGCTCGGGGAGGAAGGTTTCTCCTTGGACAGTGTCACAATCGATGATTGAAGGGGCCATCGAACCTTTTGCCGACGGCACAGTGGAACTCTAAATGAAAGCACCAATGTCGGTGTCAAAACCGGCGGATCTCGGGTAGGGGGTCCCGAACTGTGCGTCTAGGATCGATGGTAACAGGAGACGGGGGACACGATGTTTACCCAGGTTCGGGCCCTCTCTATGGAGGTAATACCCTACTTCCTGCTTGATTGATCTTGATGAATATGTCTAGAAGAGTTGATCTACCACGAGATCGTAATGGCTAAACCCTAGAAGTCTAGCCTATATGACTATGGTAATGTGTATGTCCTTTCCGGACTAACCCCTCCAGTTTATATAGACACCGGGGGGATCTAGGGTTTACATAGAGTCAGTTACATAAGAAGGAATCTTCATAATCGGTCGCCAAGCTTGCCTTCCACGCCAATTACAGTCCAATCCGGACACGGGTACAGTCTTCGGCCTTCATGTCTTCACAGCCCATCAGTCCGGCCCAATGGATAACAGGCCGGATGCCCGAGGACCCCTTAGTCCAGGACTCCCTCAGGTGCCACCGGAGAAGGCCTGGAAACAGTAATTATAGGAGGAAGGTAGGCGAACCAGCGTGTCACGGGAAACGCAACGGTCATTGCGGTCATCGGAATTCAATTCATGTCCCATCCCATCAGTGGTGTGTCCCGTCCGTGCTGGGTCGCACGCCGGCATGATGGTCAAACGAGTGCACTCGAATCATCCAGATGAGGTACTCCCTCCTTGTCAAAAATGATTCCACCACTCATCATCCACCTTGGTTGGTTAGATTTTTGAATTAAGCCCTGCAAACCGGAAAGCAGGTAGTACGTGCGTGATTCGCTGTTTATTCATGTAGGATCGAGTAGGTCGTTTTTTAAATTGAGCCCTGCAAACCGAAAAGGAGGTAGTACGTGTGTGATCCGCTATTTATCCGTGTAGGATCGAGTAGGTCGGATAGTGTACGTGTAGGATCGAGTAGGTCGGATGGTGCACTTGTACGATCACATTAGCTGATGAACGTTTGCTGGGAGATAAGGCATTTGCGAAAGTTTTTGCTGGCAGTTTCTTCAGAAATGTTCACACAAGACTCACAGGCCTGGCATTGTAATATGTTCACATTAGTGGCCCAAATTCAAAACCAACTAGTACGATTCCCATACATAAGATCAACATGTTAATGCATCTCAATGATTCACAGATCATATACAAATATGTTGCTCCAAAAGAAAAGATCTAGAAAAAACATCTGTTCTTCCTACTACCATGGATGCTTCTCTTGGCCAACATTCAGTACAGAGTGAAAGACAAATTTGTTTGTGAAGTCTAAAATTCCTCTTGCAAACGTAAGTGGTTTCATCAACAGCTGGAACCATGAGAATGAACCACACATGATGGAGGAACATCCACTGCAATATGATTTGGTCTTCTCTCGATCACACGGCGAGACTATTTTCGGAATACAAACTTTAACTTAGGCAAAATGACGCCCATTGTATAATCAGACCAAAGCAATGAAGCACCTAGTGTTGGCCAATAAATAGTAAGTACTGCTTTTCTCCAGTCCATGAAGTGACTATCCAATCTTTCTGTGACTATTTTCAAATGGCACTGCATGTAGTGACTATACTATTCTCTTGTGCAGTTCAACCAAAATTGCGGTCACTTTGTTTGTTTGCCAAATAGCAACGGGCAGACATCTCTGTCTGCACAAATATCAAGCAGCTAGTAAATATATACTCCACCTTGTATTTTCGGTTTAAACACGTCTCTTCCACTTAGCATCTGTCATGTTTTGCACTGGACAATTTGATACAGTCATGTTTTGCCCTGGACAATTTCATACTTAATTGATTTGCTGGTTCAGAGCAGAAATATAGCGTCTATTCTTCATCAGACCAAGGATATCCATGTTAGTAGTGATAGAAGAGGTGAAATCGATACAACCAAAATTGAGCATCCAATCATTGAATCCTGTCCTGCACCTCCAATGTAGGTCCACCCTGCCAATAAATTCACATGCAAACCACTAGTATTACTATCTAATGACAGTACAAAAAGAGTAGCAAGATAGTAGCAAACCATGTACCTTCGTAATGAACAGCTCATAGTGCCACCAAATTGGATATAAAGGTTTGGAAGAAAACATGCTCCTAATGTTGAACCATTTGGAATTTTTGTGCAGTTGCACTAAAATCGAGCATCCCTGTTTTCATAGATATTGAAAGTGTGATTACTATAAAAGTGGAACTAGTTGAAGCATAGACTCACAAATATAAGCACTCCAATTTCTTAATGGGAAAAGGTAGCAAGACTGTTTCTTACCACCTGTTTGAAGGAATAAATAAGGCAACATCGGCTGATGTCAGGAAGGCATACATAGTTTTTTTTTTGAAAAATTGAGCCATTCCCGACCTTTCCTCTTCTTTTAAGCATATTTTGTGCAGTTCAACTAAAATAAAATGCCTTCACCGCCTTGACAATTCAGTGACACTGTACAAAAGGAAATGACTTAACATTACATCATGATGTCAGGTATGTAGTCGATAGGCATTAAAGACAAACATACAGACCTCCTCCGATAACATAATGAACATTAATTTTAACAAAGGTGTGACTAGCTTTACCGGGATAATTTGAGTGAACTCTACACCCTCTCTTCCTTAATATAAGACGTTTTCGCAGTTCAATTTAAAGTACCCAAACGTCTAGTATTTAGAAAAACAGGTAGTAGTTTTCTTGAGCACGTATCTGGGAAAGCTTGCCACACTTTATATATGTCCAAACGCTAATGCAACACCATTCGAATAGTACAAATATACACTAATCCAGTGGCTAGTGCAACAGTAGAGTAGTTATTTAATTACAGGGTACAGTACAATGGTTTTACTGAACATATTTCCATAAGCTCTAGCACTGGAAGATTTCTATAAGAATTAACAATACAAAATGTAAAGGCAACAAGTTTCAGCATTGGTATACTAGCTATGCAAGAGCATTAAACCAAATACAAAAGTCTGAAGGTAACTAGCATTATTAAGTAATGACAGTATAAAAAATTGCAAACCATGTACCTTCAAGGTAAATATCATTTCGAACTCGAGGGGACCTAAAAATTGCTATCCCAATCTTGATAATCGGTCAAACAAAAAAACTTGATCGAACGAATCAAGAGAACAGCCGGAGGAGGAGGTGCCCACTCTTGACCTTTCCTCTTGACACTGTACAAAAAAAATTGACTTATCTCATGAAAGTGAGGTATGTAATCTATAAGCATTAACAGTGCAAAAATCTGAAGGTAGTAACAAGATTCATCGTTGGTATACTGGCTGTGCAATAGCATTAGAATGCCTTAGTTGAAAAACCTTTAATACATCCACAATCAACAGCTAACCCTGAAATAATCCAGTGACATTAAATGGCATTGCTTAAATTTATCGGTGGCATTAGACTGAGTGCGGCATTAGTTAAATGTGGCATCACTTTAGCAGTAGCATTGCCTGACTTGACCGTTGGCATTATACTAAAAGCAAAAAAAGTGGCAATAAGAGCATGGGAGGCCCATTCGGACGGTGAGCGCACCAGTATGATGTACCTCCACGGACGCATATAGTGGTGAGGGAGGTATGGTTGCCCAGAGGAACAAATATCCAGGCAGCAAATGTGGATTACGTCCCATTTTTGTTCTCTTTAGCCACCTTTTTCCTATGTGAGCACAACAAACCGATCGACCTGGTCATTCTCTATTGCGTTGTCATGCCTTTCTACCCTTCTTCAACCAAGAGACACGAGACTCGTTCCTTAGCTACTGATTTTCCCCTTTTCAACCTAGATGCGGGTTCGATGCCTACTCTCTTGGACTGTACAGTCTCCCTTCCTTTCCTTATTCAACCCAGACATGGATTAGTCTGCATGAAGTAGGGTTTCCTTTAACAGTGCAAATTAAGGTTTTCGCATGCGTGACCAGCAGAGCAGAGGATAGCAAATTGGGAAGATGGTTGAGTGGAAAAAGATCCACATGCAGCGACATGGCAGATGGGGCAATAGAACAAGGGTATGGTTCGAAAAGAGGTAGCATACTTGAGGGTCTGCAGGAAGTGGCTTCACTCGTGGTTGTCGTCCTCCGCACACACTACGGCCGCGAGCTTGGGGACGGAGGCCATCCCGCGCGGGCGCTAGGTCTGAGAGGATGGCCTTGTCGTCAGTGCGTGACCTCGCTCGCCGATGACGAGTGCGTCAACGCTGCACGTCCTTTTCTTCCCTGGAGGATCTGTGACCACCGGTGAGGTAGGAGAGAGAGGCCGTCTTTTTTAGATCTAGAGAGAGGGGATAGTGTGAGAAGCAAGTGGGCAGCCCTTAGCAAGAAAGCGCTGAAGCTCAAGCCTATATATCTTTTTTATACTACTAGTACTAGAGGTGGAGTAGTGGTAGAGTAGTTTATATTTTCTCTGCATACAGTACCAGTTAGTCATGCTTCAAAACTGAACGGCACGCCATTAAAAAAATAAAGGTCGATAACTAATGCGGCACCTCGGGCCAACGCGACCAGATCGCATTTTGCACGAGATATTACTCACCATATTTCGTTGACATGTGGTCCCGTTCCCCCATGTCAGTGTGACGACGGCGGGTCCTTTTGTACAATTTCCGAACGGACGTCTATGTAGGCCGGGGCGCCTCTTCGTGTAACGTGGCAACCGTCCACCGACTCTTCGCCTTTCCCTCTCGATTTGGAACTGTTGTCGCACGCTCTTCCTCCCTCCTCCATTTTCCTTCACCCTTCCTTCTACCATTGTTCGATCGTCTTCTCCATGGAGGGAACTGGCCGAAAATGACCCCGTTATTCTTGCCCCGATCTGAATGATGACGTGGTGGAGGAACTCATTGATCGGTGCGACGTCATCACCTCGGCTAGCATGGCAGGTTCGTTCAAGACCATTCTCAACTCAACTAATAACATCATTACAAGGAACCCAAGGGTCCAAGAGCGGTTTGATCTCCCCTATCTTCTTCACCGTGACCCTGGTCACTGGCGCGCGGACGACGCAGGCCTCGCCTTGTGCATGTTGATGCCGCTTGATAATGATACGTGTGATGTTAAGATGCCATCGCTTGAGGGTAAGGCTTCGGCAGGCACAAATGGAGATTGGGTTGTTTATATTGGGTACAACTACGAGTGGGAACTTGTGAATGTGTACACTCGTCACCGGGTTCCACTTCCAAAAATTTCAGACTGCCCAGAGGTTGAGCACACTGGTATTCTACGTACGTTCAACTACAATCATGGTGACTGTCGTCTACGGAAGATAGCAATTTGTCAAGTTCCCGACCGCTCTTGGGGTAATAGGAATGCTTGTGATCGCTATCTTCGACAAGCTTGTTGCCGTCCTTCGTGGTTCGACTCGATGGATATTGCTCAACAATCAGTTTCTATACATGAATGATCAGTACTGTGATGCAATTCAATACGAGGGTCTTGTGTTTGTTGCCACCACTCGTGGCACTGTTTTTGCATGGAATCCTTATGCTTTCGGTATGTTTGTCTTCCACCGTAATTATAATTGTTTCATCCACATGCATGCGGGTTAGCTAGTTTCCCTTTACTAATTAACCTTCTTGTCTTTCCAAGGTCCTATGAATATTCCACCACCTATATTTGAAATTTTTTATAACCAAGGGGGAGATGACAATGATGGTGATCACGAGCATGGGGACCCACATACTCAGTGGTGCCTGGCAACTTATTCCGATGGATCACCTCTTCTTGTCTGTATACAGGGCATCGCTGATGTTACTAAGGAAGCAGGTGTTGTCTCCCATGGTCGCACCCTCCAGACCTATTCCAAAATCCGTTGCAGGGTATTCGGGATGGATACTACCGTGCTAGCGCCAACACCTTCTCCCTGGTTTATTATTGATAATCTTGGAGGAAACTCGCTCTTCCTTGGACAAAACTATCCAATCATGGTGAAAGGCGATCCAGCTGCTGTTGACACAACGTTACTACCATTTATGAGAACTAATTGTATCTATACCTCGGGCATTGCTATGGTTCCCTACCGTGGCTATCACAATATGCATCCTGACATAGGCCACTTCAGCCTGGATGATCAGTCCTGCATTGGTCTCGAGATTGACAGTAGCTGCCCCTTCCCAGAGAATCACTTCTGGTTCAAAGCAAGCATTTCCAACGCCGACCAGTGGTTGAGTTGAAGTTCATTTCATTGCTTGTTATTTGTTGTGCGATGAATACTTTAGTATTTATAATGTATCCTCATCATCGTTGTGCGTTGATGACCTGTTGTATGTAATAAAATGATATGCCACTGATAAACTTACTAAATTTATGAATGGCTTTCGAGTCGCTTCTCTGAGTGGGTGCTGCGACGAGGCAATTTTTTTCTGAATACATAATTGTACGTGCATTGCAATAGGTTATCGGATGAGGCCAATCAACAATAGTACTACTATTTGTACTATCTTCACATGCTTCGCGCATCGGGCGGGTGTTTCTACTGTAGCTGAGAATCCCATCATCCTAGGTCCTCGAATGAGTCTTGTAGAAATTGCATATATTCTGATGTTTGGGTTCAAACTTTCAAAACTGCCGCACTATCTCTATGTCTACGTATACGTAATACAACAAGTTTTAAACTTGAGACCAGCCACCCACCCTCACAAAGAACACTTTTTAACCTAGCACAGACTCCAGGAAATTTGGCCACAGTGTGAGGTGGGCCATATGTTAATGGGTTCGCTGTATGTAACCAGCACCTCGAATCCTCGATACTACGTACTGTATAGTAGGGTGGCATGGGCCAGAACAAGCATTCACGTCCAAGAGTACGGCACACGCCACTAGCACGACTTCCATCTGACACCATATTTCTTGGAGTCCGTGCTATAGCTATCTCTTCAACATCATCGTTTCTCTAACTCAGCCATCGCGCGGCGGGCTAGGTGGGGGTTTGCCAATAGTCGGTTTCCTAAACTGCGGTCCCACTTGTAAGGCCAACTCCAACGCACGACCCCAAGCGGACCTCCGTTTTGCCCAGATTCTGTCCGTTTGGGTAGGCAATAGGGTCGTGTCTGGGCCATTTCTCAAATGCGGTGCCCGTGCGCCCAACGTGCAGACGCATCCCGGCCGCGTACATTTTTCTTTGCAAACACATATATTTTTTTCATCATTGATTTTTGGTACATGGAAATACATCACCAAAATTTGACAAGAAAAGCAAGACCAAAGAAAACAAGAACCAGGAGAATACATTTTAGAAGATATCCAACTTCCATAACTGCTCCTGTAAGTTGGATTAGTGCCTTCTTGATGCATTCATTGTTGATCTGCAGAGGCTCGATCTTGCGTGCTTCTTTCTTCTTCGAGTGTAAAGAAGTAGACGTTGCTTCCTCGCATCTAGTCTCATGTCAAGCCTCTATTCTATCAACAAGTGCACTAGTCTCATCTCTAGCCCCTATGCTAGCTAAAAGTGCTAGAACATCTACTAAATTGCGCTCTATCAATATATCGATGTACTCTTCTTCCCAATACCAAAACTTGCATCCATTCTACACAATAAAATTTTAAGTTAGCACAACTAGTCTAATCCGAGAGCACAACTGAAGCTAAAGTAGCACATACCCCATCGGTTGAGCACTTGATAAACACCCATCCGGGATGTTCCGGCGTTGTAGACACGCGGCGCAAGACCTTCTTTGGGCAGTCGTCGCACGTAATGAGTGGCAACGGTGCGCCTACGAGCTTTTGGGCCAGCACCGAGCCCGGCCGACAGCCATTCATGTATTTGCTGGTGGACCACCGACGGTGTAGATCCGAGCGGCTAGAGGAGGAGTCAGTACCTGCATGCAGCCTTGCCGGGGCCTTCCGGCCCGGTGCCCGGCCAGTCCATGGCGTGGCGCGGCCTCCCACAGCCGGGCGAGCTCAAGCCCGACCGAATCCGTTCCAAATCCGGCCTCCGGGTGCGCAAAACACGTAGCCGTGGTTGGGTAGCTCCGAGGCGTCAAGGGAAAGGGGGCTGAGCGAGCGCGCGTCCGAGCTGCACGCGCTGGAGTTGGCCTAACGGCGTGGCGGACCAACGTGTGGGGTGCGAAGTGGCTTCGCTCGTGTGGGGGACGGAAGCCATCCCGCACGGGCGCTAGGTCTGACAGAACGGCCTTGTCGTCAGTGTGTGACCTCCGTCCGCTCCCCACTAGCCTCTTCGTTGACATGTGGTCCCATTCCCACATGTCAGGGAGACGACGGCGAGTCCTTTTGTACAATTTACGAATGGACGTCTATGTAGGCCGGGGCGCCTCTTCGTGTACCGTGGCAACCGTCCACCGACTCTTCCCCTTTCCCTCTCGATTTGGAACTGCTGTCGCACGCTCTTCCTCCCTCCTCCATTTGCCTTCACCCTTCCTTCTGCCATTGTTCGATCGTCTTCTCCATGGAGCGAACAGGCCGGAAATGACCCCGTTATTCTTGCCCCGATCTGAATGATGACGTGGTTGAGGAACTCATTGATCGGTGCGACGTCATCACCTCGGCTAGCATGGCAGGTTCGTTCAAGACCATTCTTGACTCAACTAATAACATCATTACAAGGAACCCAAGGGTCCAGGAGCGGTTTGATCTCCCCTATCTTCTTCACCGTGACCCTGCTCACTGGCGCGCGGACGACGGAGGCCTTGCCTTGTGCATGTTGGCGCCGCTTGATAATGATACGTGTGATGTTAAGATGCCATCACTTGAGGGTAATCATGGTGACTATCGTCTACATAAGATAGCAATTTGTCAAGTTCCCGACCACTCTTGGGATTTAATGGAATATGTAGTTCTTGCTATCTTCGACAAGCTTGTTGCCTTCCTTCATAGTTCGACGGGATGTATATTGCTCAAAAATCAGTTTCTATACAAGGATGAGTATTGTGATGCAATTCAATACGAGGGTCTTGCGTTTGCTGCCACCACTCGTGGCACTGTTTTTGCATGGAAACCTTATGCTTTCGGTACATTTGTCTTCCATCGTAATTATAATTGTTTCATCCACATGCATGCGGGTTAGCTAGTTTCGCTTTACTAATTAACCTTCTTGTGTTTCCAAGGTCCTGTGAACATTCCACCACCTATACTTGAAAAAATTTATAACCAAGGGGGAGATGACGATGATGATGATCACGAGCATGAGGACCCATATACTCAGTGGCGCCTAGCAACTTATTCTGGTGGATCACCTCTTCTTGTCTGTATACAGGGCACCGCTGACGTGACTAAGGAAGTAGGTGTTGTCTCCCATGGTCGCACTCTCCGGACCTATTCCAACATCCGTTGCAGGGTATTCGGGTTGGATACTACTGTGCTAGCGCCAACACCTTCTCCCTGGTTTAGTATTGATACTCTTAGAGGAAACTCGCTCTTCCTTGGACAAAACTATCCAATTATGGTGAAAGGCGATCCAGCTACTGTTGACACAACGTTACTACCATTTATGAGAAGCAATCGTATATATACCTCGGACATTGCTATGCTTCCCTACCATGGCTATCACAATATCGGTCATGAAATAGGCCACTTCAGCCTGGATGATCAGTCCTGTGTTGGTCTCGAGATTGACAGTAGCTGGCCCTTCCAAGACAAACTCTTCTGGTTCAAAGCAAGCGTTTCCAACGCCGAGGAGTGGTTGAGCTGAAGTTCATTTCATTGCTTGTTATTTGTTGTGTGATGAAAGCTTTAGTATTTACTAGAATGTTTTGTTGGAACTAATCTATAATCCAACATGTATCCTCCTTGTCCTTGTGTTTGATGACTTGCTGTATGTAATGGATGGTACATTTGCATATGCATGTCATAAACTCAATTTATAAATGGTTTTTGACTCACTTCTTGGAGTGTTAGTGCCGTAGTAGTATAGCTAGCATCCATAGTAGTATGAAGTTGCCACATCACATAGAGCCAACCAATAGTTAGTTCTAGTTAGATCAACTAGAGCTAGGTGTCGCACGGAGGCCAAGCAATATGGTGATAGCATGACCACGTGAGGTGGGCTTGTAAGTAGTATGATGTAGGCACATGGCTTGCTGTGTTTCCTACTCCTCCGGTCTAAATGTGGAGAAGATCTGGTCGAGTTCTTCCTCCTTTTCACGTGGGACACCCAGCATCCAGGTCGTGTCATGCAAGAAAATGGAGTGGTAGTTGAAGCCACGTGATGTGCATCTTGGGTTAAACTGTAAATAGAATCTTACTACTCTTGAGTAACTCCAAAAGCGGCCACCAAAGATCTTTATTAGATTTTTTTTTCATCACCAGCACGTCGAGGTGAAAGATGTGCAGGTTCAGTGGGTCCTCTTGCGTTTTTACTGACATGTGGGACCGCATGTGAGCAAACAGACGATGGGCTCCGCGCGTCTGCTGGCTGGCTGAGAAGAGAAATAGAGGAGGGCTTTGCACGGACTCCAGGAAATTTGTTCTATGTAACCAGCACCTCGATATAGGCTCGATATAGTGGGGTGGCATGGGCGATAACTAGCATTCACATCTAGCAGTACGGCACACGCCACCCACACGAGTCCCATCCGACACCAATTTTCTTGGAGTCCGTGCTACAGCCATCTCTCCTCCCTCCTGTTTTCTCAGCCATCGCGCGGTGGGCAGGGTGGGGGTTTGCCGATAGTCGGTTTGCTCAATTGTGGTCCCACTTGTAAGTGAAAATGCAACACAGCACGCATTCCCCCTTGAGCGGCGTGCCGAACCAACCGTGTGGGGGTGTGACGAGAACACGGCAGGCTTTTCCTTTTGAACTTGTAACTTGTAAAATTTGGTTCTGCTCCATGGCGCGACCGACAGATAGAAATCACGATTTTCCCTAGAGTAATGAGAAGTTTGGTTCTGGCGCGGTCATGCATGGAGTACGTACGAAAATTATGAAGTTGATGCAAAAGGTAAGATAATTACTAGGTATAGTACAATATACTACTACATGGATTTGACGGAAAGATAAAGATACATACGGATCCATCAATGACATCCTCACGCCCTAGTGCGCCGGGTCACCAACCGACGTGTCAGGAGCAGCGGCGTTGCTGGCGAGCTCAACGTGCTTCTGAACAATGCCATCCAAGGTAACCCTGCGGTCCAAGAAGGGCAGCGTCCTATCGTCCTCCTCTTACATGTAGTAGTCCTTGTGGACGATTCGCGCGTAGATGTGGGTGATTATGTCGATGGTGTCTTGCTGCGCCAGGCGCTGCGCGGCGAGGGCGACCTCGAGGTGGACATTCTCCGGCGTGACAGTGGGCAGTCGCATGGCCACCAGTGCGTCAAAGAGGTTGTCACCATAGAGGCCGTTGAGGGTGGCAGGCATCGCAGAGCCTAGGCGCGTGGGCTGGAGGCGTACGTCAAGGTCGTCCGCGAGCTTCTTGACGACGGTGAATGTCGATGTCAAACCAGCGGATCTCGAGTAGTGGGTCCCGAACTGTGCGTCTAAGGTCGATGTTAACAGGAGACAGGGGACACAATGTTTACCTAGGTTCAGGCCCTCCTACCCGAGATCCGCCAGTTTTGACACCGACATTGGTGCTTTCATTGAGAGTTCCACTGTGTCGTCGTCAAAAGGTTTTGATGGCTCCTTCGATCATCCATAATGATGCTGTCCAAGGGGAAATCTCCCTCCCCGGAAAAATCTTCGTATTCGGCGGCTTCGCACTGCGGGCCAACTCGCTTGGCCATCTAGAGCAGATCGAAAGCTACGCCCCTGGCCATCAGGTCAGATTTGGAAGCTTGAACTACGTCGCGAATATCCGCGGAGACTTCATCTTCGACGGGTTCGAGACCACGGCAGCCGCTCCCTGCCACCACGATGAACATGACGTAAATCTATCATCGGACCACACCCAGGAAATTGCGCCTGTAACCGCTCTGGCCTCATATTCAGAACAGATCGTGCCATCCGAGGATGGGAAGCTCTACCCCGCCACGGAAGCCACAGACTCAGTGGCGTTGGAGCCGCACACAGACCTAATTTCAAGCGACACCTGTGTCACCGGAACCATGGACTCGTCTCCGGCTACAGGTTCCAGACCTTGTGCGTCCGCGTACGTCGAGCTTGATCGGTCATCGATCCTTGAATTCAGCTCCGCGGACATCTTCCGGCACTCGCCCTTGGGCGACGTGCTAAGCTCATTAAAAAATCTATCCTTAGCGAGGGACTCACATCCGAATTATATCCGGTTCGAACTGGAGGCTGATGACGGAGAATTTTGTTTCCCACCCACCGCCCACTTCATAGTCACTGTCGAGGACTTAACCAACACGTTTGATTACTCTCCAAAAACATCGACAATATGGACGACGATGCCGGAGAAGAAGAGGCCCAAAATCCATCGTTTACCGGACGTTGGACAACCACTTCCTCGTATGATGTATACATGGTGGATGCACCAAAAGAGAATAGCGGTGATAACAAGGAAGATCCAGTTGAGGATAAACCTCCTGAGATAAAACCAAAGCATCGGCGTCAGCGGCGCCGCTCTAAATCACGCTGCAGCAAAGACAGCAACACCGGCACAGGAGACGATAACACTCCGGACGGTGCTGAAGACAGAGAAAATCCCAACGAACAAACTGCCAAACACGATGATCGGGAAGATGGGCAAGTTAGCCCTGATGAACAGGCCATAACAAAGACACGGAGGACAGTAATTATTTTCCCCTCTCCGAGGAGGAGGTGAGCCTCGGCAACGAGGATTTTATCGTGCTTGAGGAACCTCTCGAGCAGGAGCGCTTTAAGCGCCAGCTAATAGCCACTGCAAGGAGCCTGAAAAAGAAGCAGCAGCAGCAGCTTCAAGCTGATCAAGATCTTCTAAACGACAGATGGACTCATATCCTAGCAGCTGAAGAATACAGCCTCAAGCGCCCAGCCAAAAGTTACCCGAAGCGCAAATTACTACCTCAGTTCAATGATGAGGCGCCGGATCCCGTACCATCCTCGCGCAATGCGGCTGACCGACCACCACGCGGTTGGGATAAAGCGGCAACTCAGGCCGAACACCAGACCGCCCTGCCTCATCGTCAAGGAAGAGATAAAACAGCTCGTGGTCATACATATGACCTTCGGCAGAAACTGGACAATAGAGCAGGACATATGATAATCCCCAAGTGCAAGGAATCATCGTAGCAATTCCCAATGGTGGAAGTGATAAGTATGGAGTGTCGAACCCAAAAGGAGCTAAAGGTAAGATCAATACTCTCTCAAGTCCTAGCTACCACTGAAACGACTCTACGTACACCGAACATTTGCTTCCAACTAGAAACGAGAAATAAAACTACATTGTAGGTATGAACAGGATAACTTTGCGTGGTATCGGAGAGCTAAAATATAAATAGCGAGTGTGGAATAATGATGGATCGGTGTGCAGAATTGTCCTAGGCAATTGTTAACAAGACGGATAGTCGTCATTGCAATTTCATATGAGGGAGAGGCATAAGCTAACATACATTCTCTTCTTGGATCATATGCACTTATGATTGGAACTCTAGCAAGCATTCGCAACTACTAAAGATCATTAAGGTAAAACCCAACCACACCATTAAAGCATCAAGCCCCCTTTATCCCATACGCAACAACCCCTTACTCGGGTTTATGCTCCTGTCGCTCAAGCAACCCACTATAAGCGAATCATAAACGTATTGCAACACCCAACAGCGGGAATCCCTCACGCTTGCGCGACATGGATGGCACAATAGGACAACACCGAAATAAAACATACAACTCATACCAATCTATATCACCAATCAACCCAAAGACAAAGGATATCTACTCAAAACATCATAGGATGGCAACACATCATAGGATCATAATATGTGGCATAAAGCACCATGTTCAAGTAGGGATTACAGCGGGGTGCGGGAGGGTGGACCACGTAAAATAGATGAGGATGGTGATGATGATGGTGATGTTGATGAATACGATCACCGCGGCGATGATTCCCCTCCCGATGGCACTCCGGCGCCACCGGGAGAGAGGAGGAGAGGTTCTCCCCCTTGTGGTTCCTCCTCCATGGCCTCCCCCTAGATGGGGAGAGGTTCTCCCTCTAGATCATGGCCTTCATGGCGATGATGGCCCTCTGGGATCCTCCTCCATGGCCTCCGATGATGATGGCCCCCTCCGGCAGGGTGCCAGAAAGGGCCTAGATTGATTATCGTGGCTACAGAGGCTTGCGGCGGCGGAACTTCCAATCTAGGTTATTTTCTGGAGGTTTCTGTATTTATAGGAATTTTTGGCGTAGGTCTCACGTCAGGGGGGTCTCCGAGTCGTCCACGAGATAGGGGCCCACGCCCAGGGGGTGGGCGCGCACCCACCCTCGTGGACAGCCCGGGACTCTTCTGGCCCAACTCTTTTACTCCAGGGGCTTCTTTTGGTCCATAAAAAATCATCTAAAATTGGCACGTCAATTGGACTCCGTTTGGTATTCCTTTTCTTTAAAACTCAAAAACAAGGAAAAACATAAACTGGCACTGGGCTCTAGGTTAATAGGTTAGTCCCAAAAATCAAATAAAATAGCATATAAATGCATATAAAACATCTGAGATGGATAATATAATAGCATGAATACTTCATAAATTATAGATACATTGGAGACGTATCAGCATCCCCAAGCATAATTCCTGCTCGTCCTCGAGTAGGTAAATGATAAAAGAAATAATTTATGAAGTGTGAATGCTAGTAGGTGCACAAGTTTGATCAATGATAATTTCAATCACCTTTTCTAGCATCATTATATGTCATAACAGTAGCTCATCTCATAAAACTTTTCATGATCAAGTTACAAGCTATTCACATGTTAAAGTATAGATCGTAAACATTCTTGAAAACTAGCAAACAGTGCTCTTAGTCATCGAACAATTGCAATTCATCTTATTTTCGGGAAGGGTCTATGTAAGAGCTTTGATTCAACAAACTCCACATACTCAACTATCATTTAATCTTTCACAATTGCTAACACTCATGTGATATTTATTGGTTCAATGTTTTAATCGGACACAGAGAAAGATAGGGGCTTATAGTTTCCCCTCCCAACCTTTTACCTCCAGGGTAATGTCAACAATAATAATTTATGAAAACCTACATCCAAGTGGATATATATATCCGGATCGCTCCAACACAAAGTGCTTGCCAAAGGAAAAGTGTAAAAATGAAAGGTGATGATCACCATGACTCTTGTATAAGGGTAGAAGATAAATGTAAAAGATAGGCCCTTCGCAGAGGGAAGCAGAGGTTGTCATGCGCTTTTATGGTTGGATGCAAAAAATCTTAATGCAAAAGAACGTCACTTTATATTGCCTCTTGTGATAAAGACCTTTATTATGCAGTCCATCGCTTTTATTTCTTCCCTATCACAAGTTCGTATAAAGCTTATTTTCTTCGCACTAATAGATCATACATATTTAGAGAGCAATTTTTATTGCATACACCAATGACAACTTACTTGAAGGATCTTACTCAATCCATAGGTAGGTATGGTGGACTCTCATGGCAAAACTGATTTAAGGGATGTTTGGAAGCACAAGTAGTATTTCTACTTGGTGCAAAGAATTTGGCTAGCATGAGAGGGAAAGGCAAGCCCAACATGTTGGATGATCCAAGACAATATAACGTTTCGGATATAGGAAAACATAACCCATTAAGTTGTCTTCCTTGTCCAACATCAACTTTTTAGCATGTCATATTTTAATGAGTGCTCACAATTACAAAAGATGTCCAAGATAGTATATTTATATGTGAAATCTCTCTTACTGCTTCAATATTCTTTCATGAATTGTTCGAGTGACCAATTCTGCATTTGCTAACTTTCAATGGGTTTACTACATATACTTATTATGTGTGAAGTCACTACTCCCCATGTTATAAGCATATGAAACGTATATAAATTCAGATTTATGATATTCAATTCATTCAACCATTTACTCACAGGATATACGTGAAGCTTGTGAGTAAATGACAAACTACTCCACAAAGATATAAGTGAAGAACACTGAGTAGTCAAATAATTAACTAGCCATGGGAGGATTCTTTTTTATTCAAGATTTCAGATCCAATGATTTTATTCAAACAGCAAGTAAAATTGAAAACACGCTCCAAGCAAAACACATATCATGTGACGAATAAAAATATAGCTCCGAGTAAGGTATACCGATAGTTTTGAAGACGAAAGAGGGGATGCCTTCCGGGGCATCCCCAAGCTTAGGCGCTTGAGTCTTTCTTGAATATTACCTTGAGGTGCCTTGGGCATCCCCAAGCTTAGGGTCTTTCCACTCCTTATTCTCCTCATATCGACATCTCACCCAAAGCTTGAAAACTTCAATCACACAAAACTTAACGGAACTTCGTGAGATAGGTTAGTATGATAAAGAGTAAACCATTCACTTTGGTATTGTCAAAGACAAGGTTCATAATTGTTCTCACACAAAGCCTACTGTACCATATCATTTCTACAATTTATATTGAGAAATATAAGCCATAGAAACTAGAAAACAAGCAAACTATGCAATCAAAACAGAATCTGGCAGAAACAGAACAGTCTGTAATGATTTGCCCAGCAACCATACTTCTGCTACTCCAAAAATTATGAGATAAATTGGTGGACGTGAGGAATTTGTCTATTAATATTCTTCATAAATAATCAACTCAAAATAACTCTTCTATAAAAAATGGTAGCTAATCGCGTGAGCACAAAGTTTCTGTTTTTTTACAACAAGATCACATTAACTCTCACCCAAGTCTTCCCAAAGGTCTTACTTGGCACTTTATTGAAACAAAAATCTATGAAAAATGATTACTACAGTAGCTTAATCATGTAAACACACAAAAACAGTAAGGGTAAACATTGGGTTGTCTCCCAACAAGCGCTTTTCTTTAATACCTTTTAGCTAGGCATGATGATTTCAATGATGCTCACATAAAAGAAAAGAATTGAAACATAAAGAGAGCATCATGAAGAATATGACTAGCACATTTGAATCTAGCCCACTTCCTATGACTAGGGATTTTGTGAACACATAATTTATAGGAACAAGAATCAACTAGCATAGGAAGGCAAAACAAGTATAACTTCAAAACTTTAAGCACATAGAGAAGAAACTTGATATTATTGCAACTCCTACAAGCATATATTCCTCCCTCATAATAACTTTCAGTAGCATCATGAATGAATTCAACAATATAACCATCACATAAAGCATTCTTTTCATGATCTACAAGCATAGAAACTTTTCTACTCTCCACATAAACAAAATTCTTCTCATTCAGAATAGTGGGATCACTAATTCCTAAAGTTGACACTCTTCCAAACCCGCTTTAGATGATAGTATTATTCATACTCCAAAAGATATAAGTGAAGTTCATGGAGCATTCTACAATTAATATAGACTAACCAATATCCAAGCTCAAAATATATATGTGAAGCACACGAAGCATTCTATAAAACCATACTCAAAAGATTTAAGTGAAGCACAAAGAGCATTCTATAAGGTCATACTCAAAAGATATAAGTGAAGCACATGAATCATTCTATAAATTGATGAAGGTACATCTCATACTAGCATGGTTCTTTAAGAAAAAACAAAAACACAAAGGACACAAATCATGTGAACATAACAAAAACCGAGGTATACCGATAATTGTTGAAGAAGAAAGATGGGATGCCACCCGGGGCATCCCCAAGCTTAGATGCTTGAGTATCCTTGGAATATTTACTTGGGGTGCCTTGGGAATCCCCAAGCTTGAACTCTTGCCTCTCTTTATTCTTCTCACATCGGTAACTCCTCGTTCTTCGAACACTTCATCCACAAAAACTTAACAAAAACTTTGTGAGATCCGTTAGTATACTAAAGCAAATCACTTCCTTTAGGTACTGTTGCAAAATCATTCCAATTTAATATTATCACTTTATCTACTGTAGTCCAACTTCACCATGGTTCATACCCCCCGATACTACCCACAGATTCATCAAAATGAGCGATCAACACATAGAAAACAGAATCTGTCGAAAACAGGACAGTCTGTAGTAATCTGGAAGTTGAGTAAACTTCTGTAACTCCAAAAAACTATAAAAAAATATGAAACTTTAAAAACTTTGTACAGAAGTAATGTGCAAAAAGTTTCAGACCCATTTGACTTTCCAGTAAAAAATGTAAATTCACGCACTACAGCCAAAGTTTCTGTTTTTCTACTGCACATAGTAAACAAGCAATCTAATCATCCTAAAACCAAAGCCTGGCTCATTATTTTTATAATACAATGGATATATACAAGGGGATAATTATTTTCAAAGAAGCTTCCATGAATTTTTTTACATTGTTTCCATGAGCATGAATACAAGTGTTCAAGGTCGACCCTCACTTCTCCAATGCATAACCTTCCAATCACTTCTCTTATTGAAAAACATTTTAGGCATGAGAGGCAAGTAAATTTTTTTGTATTTTCATTCTTAATTTTTTTTGTATGTTTCACCCACAACTAAACAGAAACAAAAATGAAAAACAAAATCTATTTAGTGAAGAAAGCAAACAAGCACACACGAGAATATCAACCCCACGCTATTACTCCCCGGCAACAGCGCCAGAAAAGGGCTTGATTATCCCCAAGTGCAGGGTATCATCGTAGCAATTCCCAATGGTGGAAGTGATAAGTATGGAGTGTCGAATCCACAAGGAGCTAAAGGTAAGATCAATATTCTCTCAAGTCCTATCTACCACTGTTACGACTCTATGTACACCGAACGTTTGCTTCCAACTAGAAACGAGAAATAAAACTACGTTGTTGGTATGAAGAGGATAACTTTCCATGGTATCGGAGAGCTAAAATATAAAAGTAGGTGTTGTTATCATAAAGTTAGAATATATTACTAAATATTATAAATAGTGAGTGTGGAATAATGATGGATCGGTGTGCGGAATTTTCCTAGGCAATTGTTAACAAGACCGATAGTCGTCATTGCAATTTCATATGAGGGAGAGGCATAAGCTAACATACTTTCTCTTCTTGGATCATATGCACTTATGATTGGAACTCTAGGAAGCATCTGCAACTACTAAAGATCATTAAGGTAAAACCCAACCATAGCATTAAAGCATCAAGTCCCCTCTATCCCATACGCAACAACCCCCTTACTCGGGTTTATGCTTCTGTCACTCAAGCAACCCACTATAAGCGAATCATAAACGTATTGCAACACCCTACAGCGGGAATCCCTCACGCTTGCGCGACACGGAGGGCACAATAGGACAGCACCAAAATAAAACATACAACTCATATCAATCTATATCGTCAATCAACCCAAATACAAAGGATATCTACTCAAAACATCATAGGATGGCAACACATCATTGGATCATAATATGTGGCATAAAGCACCATGTTCAAGTAGGGATTACAGCGGAGTGCGGGAGAGTGGACCGCGTAAAATAGATGATGATGGTGATGATGATGGTGATGTTGATGTTGATGAAGACGATCACTGCGGCGATGATTCCCCTCCCGATGGCACTCTGGCGCCACCGGGAGAGAGGAGGAGAGGTTCTCCCCCTTGTGATTCCTCGTCCATGGCCTCCCCCCTAGATGGGGAGAGGTTCTCCCTCTGGATCTTGGCCTTCATGGCGATGATGGCCCCTCCGGGATCCTCCTCCATGGCCTCCGGTGATGATGGCCCCCTCCGGCAGGATACCAGAGAGGGCCTAGATTGATTCTCGTGGCTACAGAGGCTTGCGGCGGCGGAACTGCCGATCTAGGTTATTTTCTGGAGGTTTCTGTATTTATAGGAATTTTTGGCATAGGTCTCACGTCACCTGGGTCTTCGAGTCATCCACGAGATAGGGGCCCACGCTCAGGGGGTGGGCGCGCCCCCCACCCTCGTGGACAGCCCGGGACTCTTCTGGCCCAACTCTTTTACTCCAGGGGCTTATTTTGGTCCATAAAAAATCATCAAAAATTTGCACGTCAATTGGACTCCGTTTGGTATTCCTTTTCTGTAAAACTCAAAAACAAGGAAATAACAGAAACTGACACTCGGCTCTAGGTTAATAGGTTAGTCCCAAAAATCATATAAAATAACATATAAATTCATATAAAACATCTAAGATGGATAATATAATAGCATGAATACTTCATAAATTAAAGATACGTTGGAGACGTATCAGCATCCCCAAGCTTAATTCATGCTCATCCTCGAGTAGGTAAATGATAAAAGAAATAATTTATGAAGTGTGAATGCTACCAGGTGCACAAGTTTGATCAATGATAATTTCATTCACCTTTTCTAGCATCATTATATGTCATAATAGTAGCTCATCTCATAAAACTTTTCATGATCAAGTAACAAGCTATTCACATGTTAAAGTATAGATCATAAACTTTCTTGAAAACTAACAAACAGTGCTCTTAGTCATCAAACAATTGCAATTCATCTTATTTTCGGGAAGGGTCTATGTAAGAGCTTTGGTTCAGCAAACTCCACATACTCAACTATCATTTAATCTTCCACAATTGCTAACACTCATGTGATATTTATGGGTTCAAAGTTTTAATCGGACACAGAGAAAGATAGGGGCTTATAGTTTCGCCTCCCAACATTTTACCTCAAGGGTAATGTCAACAATAATAATTTATGAAAACCTACATCCAAGTGGATATATATCCGGATCGCTCCAACACAAAGTGCTTGCCAAAGGAAAGGTGTAAAAAGGAAAGGTGGTGATCACCATGACTCTTGTATAAGGGTAGAAGATAAAAGTAAAAGATAGGCCCTTCGCAAAGGGAAGCAGAGGTTGTCATGCGCTTTTATGGTTGGATGCACAAAATCTTAATGCAAAAGAATGTCACTTTATATTGCCTCTTGTGATAAAGACCTTTATTATGCAGTCTGTCGCTTTTATTTCTTCCCTATCACAAGTTCGTATAAAGCTTATTTTCTTCGCACTAATAGATCATACATATTTAGAGAGCAATTTTTATTGCATGCACCGATGACAACTTATTTGAAGGATCTTACTCAATCCATAGGTAGGTATGGTGGACTCTCATGGCAAAACTGGTTTAAGGGATGTTTGGAAGCACAAGTAGTATTTCTACTTGGTGCAAAGAATTTTGCTAGCATGAGAGGGAAAGGCAAGCCCAACATGTTGGATGATCCAAGACAATATAACGTTTCGGATATAGGAAAACATAACCCATTAAGTTGTCTTCCTTGTCCAACATCAACTTTTTAGCATGTCATATTTTAATGAGTGCTCACAATTACAAAAGATGTCCAAGATAACATATTTATATGTGAAATCTCTCTTCCTTCAATATTCTTTCATGAATTGTTCGAGTGACCAATTCTGCATTTGCTAACTTTCAATGAGTTTACTACCTATACTTATTATGTGTGAAGTCATTACTCCCCATGTTATAAGCATATGAAACGTATATAAATTCAGATTTATGATATTCAATTCATTCAACCATTTTCTCATAGGATATACGTGAAGCTCGTGAGTAAATGACAAACTACTCCACAAAGATATAAGTGAAGAACACTGAGTAGTCAAATAATTAACTAGCCATGGGAGGATTCTTTTTAATTCAAGATTTCAGATCCAATGATTTTATTCAAACAGCAAGTAAAATTGAAAACACGCTCCAAGCAAAACACATATCATGTGATGAATAAAAATATAGCTCCGAGTAAGGTATACCGATAGTTTTGAAGACGAAAGAGGGGATGCCTTCCGGGGCATCCCCAAGCTTAGGCGCTTGAGTCTTTCTTGAATATTACCTTGGGGTGCCTTGGGAATCCCCAAGCTTAGGGTCTTTCCGGTCCTTATTCTCCTCATATCGACATCTCACCCAAAGCTTGAAAACTTCAATCACACAAAACTTAATGGAACTTCGTGAGATAGGTTAGTATGATAAAGAGTAAACCATTCACTTTGGTACTGTCAAAGACAAGGTTCATAATTTTTCTCACACAAAGCCTACTGTACCATATCATTTCCACAATTTATATTGAGAAATATAACCCATAGAAACTAGAAAACAAGCAAACTATGCAATGAAAACAGAATCTGTCAGAAAGAGAACAGTCTGTAATGATCTACACAGCAACCATACTTCTGCTACTCCAAAAATTATGAGATAAATTGGTGGACGTGAGGAATTTTTCTATTAATCTTCTTCAAAAATAATAAACTCGAAAGAACTCTTCTGTAAAAAATGATAGCTAATCCCGTGAGCGCAAAGTTTCTGTTTTTTACAACAAGATCACATTAACTCTCACCCAAGTCTTCCCAAAGGTCTTACTTGGTACTTTATTGAAACAAAAAGCTATAAAACATGATTAATACAGTAGCTTAATCATGTAAACACACAAAAACAGTAAAGGTAAACATTGGGTTGTCTCCCAACAAGCACTTTTCTTTAATGCCTTTTAGCTAGGCATGATGATTTCAATGATGCTCACATAAAAGAAAAGAATTGAAACATAAAGAGAGCATCATGAAGAATATGACTAGCACATTTGAATCTAGCCCACTTCCTATGACTAGGGATTTTGTGAACACATAATTTATAGGAACAAGAATCAACTAGCATAGGAAGGCAAAACAAGTATAACTTCAAAACTTTAAGCACATAGAGAGGAAACTTGATATTATTGCAACTCCTACAAGCATATGTTCCTCCCTCATAATAACTTTCAGTAGCATCATGAATGAATTCAACAATATAACCATCACAGAAAGCATTCTTTTCATGATCTACAAGCATAGAAACTTTTCTACTCTCCACATAAACAAAATTCTTCTCATTCAGAATAGTGGGATCACTAATTCCTAAAGTTGACACTCTTCCAAACCCGCTTTAGATGATAGTATTATTCATACTCCAAAAGATATAAGTAAAGTTCATGGAGCATTCTACAATTAATATAGACTAACCAATATCCAAGCTCAAAATATATATGTGAAGCACACGAAGCATTCTATAAAACCATACTCAAAAGATTTAAGTGAAGCACAAAGAGCATTCTATAAGGTCATACTCAAAAGATATAAGTGAAGCACATGAATCATTCTATAAATTGATGAAGGTACATCTCATACTAGCATGGTTCTTTAAGAAAAAACAAAAACACAAAGGACACAAATCATGTGAATATAACAAAAACCAAGGTATACCGATAATTGTTGAAGAAGAAAGATGGGATGCCACCCGGGGCATCCCCAAGCTTAGATGCTTGAGTATCCTTGGAATATTTACTTGGGGTGCCTTGGGAATCCCCAAGCTTGAACTCTTGCCTCTCTTTATTCTTCTCACATCGGTAACTCCTCGTTCTTCGAACACTTCATCCACAAAAACTTTGTGAGATCCGTTAGTATACTAAAGCAAATCACTTCCTTTAGGTACTGTTGCAAACTCATTCCAATTTAATATTAGAACTTTATCTACTATATTCCAACTTCACCATGGTTCATACCCCCCGATACTACCCATAGATTCATCAAAATAAGCGATCAACACATAGAAAACCGAATCTGTCAAAAATAGGACAGTATGTATTAATCTAGAAGTTGAGTAAACTTCTGTAACTCCAAAAAATTATAAAAAATATGCAAATTTAAAAACTTTTTACGGAAGTAATGTGCAAAAAGTTTCAGACCCATTTGGATTTCCAGTAAAAAATGTAAATTCACGCACTACAGCCAAAGTTTCTGTTTTTGTAAATCTAAGATGGATAAAATAATAGCATGAATACTTCATAAATTGTAGATACGTTGGAGACGTATCAACATACTAGATCGATCTATGGATCGCGAGGACGTGCCCCGACACGTGACGACGGCTACCTATTCGGACGTGACAAGCCTATTCATGCCCGGGCCGAAAACCGCAGACGGACTCCATCGGAGCTACGTCGCGATGTGGCCAGATATAGAGGCGCCGCACACCCTCTTTGCTTCACTGATGAAGTAATGGACCATGAATTCCCAGAAGGGTTTAAACCCGTAAACATCGAATCATATGATGGGCAACAGACCTCGTGGTATGGATCAAGGATTTTCTTCTCCATATCCATATGGCCCGCGGAGATGACCTTCACGCCATCAAATACCTCCCACTAAAAATCAAAGGACCAGCTCGGTACTGGTTAAACAGTCTGCCTGAAAACTCCATTGGCAGCTGGGAAGATCTGGAAGATGCCTTCCGCGACAACTTCCAGGGTACATATGTCCGGCCACCAGATGCCGATGACTTAAGTCACATCGTCCAACGGCCCGGAGAGCCAGCGAGGAAGCTCTGGACTAGGTTCTTAACTAAAAAGAACCAAATCCTCGATTGTCCAGACGCCGAAGCCCTCGCGGCCTTCAAACACAGTGTCCGGGACGAATGGCTTGCCCGCCACCTCGGTCAAGAAAAACCAAAATCCATGGCAGCCCTTACCGCTTTAATGACCCGCTTTTGCGTAGGAGAGGACAGCTGGCTCGCTCGTAGAAGCAACAACGCCAGCGATCCGGGTACTTCAGAAGACCGAGACGGCAATGGCAAGCCACGATGCGATAAACACAAGCGTCACAATAATAACGAAATAACGCGAGACACGTCGGTTAACGCCGGGTTTAACGGCTCCAAATCCGGTCAACGGAAAAAGCCATTCAAGGCAAATAGAGACGGACCATCCAATCTAGACAGGATACTAGACCGGCCCTGCCAGATTCATGGCACCCCCTATAAACCAGCTACTCACACAAACAGAAGCTGCTGGGTCTTCAAACAAGCCGGCAAACTTAATGCCGAACACAAGGGGAAGCAGTCGCCTAGTGACAGTGATGACCAAGAGACTCGCCAGCCAAACACCGGGGTTTAGAAGCAATTTCCCCCTGAAGTAAAAAACCGTAAACATGGTATATGTGACGCATACCCCTACAAGGGAGCGCACGCGCGCACCGCGAGACATATACGCCATAGAGCGGATCCCCCCAAAAATTAGTCATATCCATCCCGACGGTCTGGCAGCTCTGATTATCGATCTAATTATCGATGGGTTCCATCTCATGAAAGTCCTTATGGACGGCGGTAGCAGCCTTAATCTACTCTACCAAGACACTGTCCGCCAAATAGGCATTGATCCTTTAAGAATCAAGCCCACCACAACTATTCTCATGGGAGCAATACCCGGCGTAGAAACTCACTACACGGGTTCTATCACACTGGAAGTCATTTTCGGTTCGCCGAACAACTCCCGAAGCGAGGACTTGACCTTTGATATTGCCCGCTCCACAGTAGCTACCATGCACTTCTGGGCCATACCGCTCTTGCTCGTTTTAATGCGGTCCCACTCTATGCCCGCGCAAAGCTTAAAATGCCCGGTCCACGCGGCGTCATAACAGTAAATGGAAATACGGAACACTCCCTCCGTACACATAACCACACTACGGCTATTACAGCTGAAGTACAAAACGGCCTCATCGAGCCACATAACTCATCGACCATTAAGCCGCCGGTCTCCACTAAATGGAACCGGTCAATCTCGGAGCTAGAATAGCAATTCGGCCTCTGCCTTTCGTCTTACACACTAGGGAGGTTTACACCGCGCATGCATAATTACGCACTCAAAATACCCTGGTCATCGGCGGAGGCACAATACGGAAAAGCTTACAAGCACTCCCATTTCCTCCTTTTCTTTTCTAACCACTTTGTATCTCTTGTTACAGGTGGCTCAAACATTGGTCATCTTACGGACTCTTTCGGAGTTTGGCTTCATACTCTTACCCAAAGGTTATTCCTGTTAAGGAATCCCTCCACCGAGGCAAGGCAATGCAGACGTGCGACAGGAGGTCCAAATAGTTTTGTGTAGACCGTAGTCTCTATTTCGGGCCTGTAAAGTACCTTCTCCCTCAGCCTTCGACCACTGGCATGTCAAATAGCCTGGGTCGTGGCGTTGTTATTTGTACAATGGCAATTGACATATCAAACAAGTTCCATTGAACATAATCCGTATCCAATATTTTCTTCTTTTAAAGAGCTAAATTTTTCTGGTTATTTCACACTCGCCCTCGGCAAAATCGCCAGGGGCTCGATATGGGAACAAATGAGTTGCCGACAAAGTCCGAACAGCTTTATAGCACATTTCGGCGTCACGAGTTTGGCCTTATATGCACCAGCTCCGAATCATGTCTTTGGTCAACAGTTGGTTTGCCCGGCTCCTGTGCTTACTACCTTACGTTCCGCTATATCGGCTAGGGTAGTAAAGGGAGAACTACTGCAATTGTGTCCCAGTTCATCAGGATGAGCACCTCAGTAGAGAAAGCCGAAAACTGACTGTCATGATACGGCGAGAGCTGGTCAACCACTCAATGACTTACTAGAATCTTTCGCGATTCTTTTCGTACTAAACGAAGGGCCGTTTTTAAGGTCACCCATGTAACGCACCGTATTCGGACAAACTGCGTACATACTAGGGGCTATATCGTAGACCCACCATAAAAATCCGATGGCTAAGTGAAAGTGTTAAAGCCCTATAGTCAGATTGCCTAGTTCGCCGCATTGACACCTCCTTTACGGACCAAGACGTTGGATTAAGAGTGATCAAGTGCTTTTCCGAACACCCCCGCATTTTATGCGAGGGGGCTGAAGCCGACGACTGGAAAACTTTCAAATTACAAAAAATGACAGCACAGGAGAAGCCAAAATTAAAGTATTATAATATTATTTTTACAATCCCACTACATTTCACTCAAATATCATATCTTTCGAGCACTATCCCTCTATTAAGCGGGCACCCTCTAAGACCCCCTACCCGAGATCCGCCGGTTTTGACACTGACAGTGAACTTGTTGAGGAAGCCGACAAGGACCTCGTCGAACAAGGAGACGAAGCTGTCGTCCAAGCGGCCCCTCGCCCTGGCTGCCTCAAGCACGACCTGGAGACGTTCCTTGGTGCCGGGCCGCAGGCCAGCGTCGTGGACCATCTGGCACAACCGGCTGATGCTCGCGCTCATCGGCTCCATGGGTCTAGCTTCTAGTCAACTGATCTTGCGATTCGAGTGATCACTCTTGCCCTTGGTTAGGGTGCGTAGGTGTGTATGACAGGTAGGACAGCCACCTATTGGGCCCATGTGTCATACAACCAAAGGCAGGTGCAGTAAGTCAATGAAGCTGCGTCCCCCTCCGTGCCGGTGCAGTATATTCATCCCACCGGACCTCTAGTTGGGGCCAAACGAGAGAACTTTGATGTTTACTGGTTTATTGGTCCCCTTTGAATTTTGCGCCAAGTTTTGACCTTTGATTTAACTAATAAAATGTTAATGCATGTAACCAAAAATGTTGTGTAATCCCAAAACACTTAGGCATGGTACATTAACTCCCTCCTCATTTCTTATTTCGTGACATATCAACCAATGAGAAATGTGGGCCATGTATGCTTTCAATGACTTCAGACTACCAAACATGACATGCAGTGGTTAGTTCATTGCATGTAATCCTATTAATTAGCAAAAAGACATTAAGCTCTGTCGCCGACAGAAATAAAACAATACACCATGTATTTATTTACAGAGGGAGTAGTACATTTTTTGTGACATGCATTACTAGATATTGCTAGTCAAATACTAAATCCAGATGGACGTGGTAGTACTACTAAATCCAGACGGTGGTGCTACTACTAGTAGTAGTACTACCAATGTACTAGTAGCATTGTACTATCCGTTGGTCAAATTATTACGTGTTGCTCCTCACAGTGAAGTGACAAGATCCTACGCCGGAGATGACACCTAAGTATAGGCGCCATGTTCGGCACACCATAGTCAGCCCCACAGTCTGCAATCACTATCATCATGGCTATAGAGCTAGCCTGCTTACAACTAGCCGTGTTTGACATAATTTCCCGTGCGTAGATGCCCGTGCATTGCACGGAACACCAAGATTGGGGGTGGACGGGGCCGGCCGCGGCCATCGCGCCAGATTTTTCCATGGCCTTCTAGATGTGGTGGGGAGGAGATAAGGCTGATTGCGAGAGACAAGGAGTTGTTTGTAAATAGGGAACAAGTGGGGGCATCATTTTGCAAAACTGGAGAAGTTTGGTTTGTATGCGTTAGATCTAGATCTGACAGCTATTGGTGAAGGATGGCAGGCACAACATCATCACAAACTCAGGACCTCTTTGATTCACAGGATTTTGAAAACGCAGGAATAGGACACGACAATATTACAAGTTTCAAACTGATATTCCAAATGTTAAGAGTAATGCTGCACCTACGAAGAGGGAATTACTAGAAAGTTTACGTAAGAACTTTCATTACTTTAGGTGGATGCAGCATTATCGTACAAACTAAAATCCACCGCCCTTACAAGTCACTAATGGGCAAATAAATTTTTGAGTCTCTGGCCATTGATGTTTCAAAAAAAAATTCAGCTTCTGCGAGACTTTGCCATTTACGTTTAGACGCTTGAGGTGATCAGCACGCCATTCATTGTTGCGCCAGAGAACGCCAAACCTCATTACCTTGAGCACACTTGCCTCCAGAACAAAGAACCTGACCAATTTAATCTCAGCACATTTTTCACTTTCGGGTCTTTTTTTATCTGCAAAAGAAGAGAACATATTAGAGTAGTTGGCCATATAAGATTGCCGTGTCATCAAGAGGTACTAATATCATTCGCTCATACGATAGTGTTGGCTGGCTAGTGATATTTTTCACTCACTCTCTCTCTCTTTCTCTTCCCTCTCATTTACCTAGGAGCACGTGAAGAGCTTGGGCATTTGTTTCCTTCCACTATGTGGCCGATGCCATATTTCTAAAAGTATGCCACATAATACGCATCGATGTCAAATAAAAAGATATTGGCACCGCTCTCGCGATGTGAGAGAGTTGGCACCACTGTGCACACAGACCCACATGTATAAACAAATCAATCAAACCAACTACACCAGCCTCTCACTCTCCCAAACAAGTGTTTTTTTATTGCCTCAGTCCTCTCTCACTCCCATGCAAGTGTTTTTTCATTGCGTGAGTTAATTTGGCACCGAAGCAAAGTAGGTGATCCAGATTGGGGCACCAGGTGAGCAATGGAGGGGCATCGATGCCAAATGCATCACAAGTGAATTTGGCACGTGTTTTGGCCTACATAGTGGAGGGCTGTTATAGCCCACTTTTGTACTACCTCGTATTTAGTGTAAAATTTTGACCATAGATTTACCTAAGAAAATGCCAATGCATGTCACCAAAAATTATACCATTTGAAATTATGTTCAAATACGAATCCAACGATATAATTTTTAGTGACATGCATTAACATTTTGTCAGTTAAATCTATGGTCAAATTTTGATACTACAAAATAGGAAGAGTAAACTAGGACGGAGGTAGTACTTGCTCTTAGGGTAACCATAGAGTTACCATTCTAAGTTACTTTCCACTATGACTAGACTAGGCTACTATAGTAGTACAACAAAAAAAAGGATGCAGGTGATCACATGAGAAAATAATACTAAAAAAATTTATTTCGGTGCAGTGCGTAGATGCAATTTTGAACACTACACTTGTCATCGTAATTTGGGAAAATTACGAAAAAATTGAGCTACGTTGTGATTACCGTTTACTAATAGGAAAGAAGTTTCACCTCGATGAGTAGCTTCTCTGTGCACGGAAAGCATGTAAGGAATCCAACAACTTGATCCAGATTGGGGCCGATAGATTTTATTGCCAAGATCTTCACTGTGCGCATAGACTGGGTCAAGCTTGTGGGAATCATTTTCTGGAAGACGGTCGTAAATACATCAAGAAGAAATTTAAAAATGTGAATTTCTAGAAGACAGAGAAGAAGATGAGTGTTGTACCTGAATAATTACGGATCCAATAAAGAGTTTGGAGTGATCTCGGCGCGTCAATGACCCTGATTTTTGTTGGACCTTCTAGGTCACATACAAGCAATCTCTCAAGGAAAGGCGCATTCTCAATGACCATAACATAGAACAGCTGGAGTGATCTCTTCCCAATTGATGTCTTGTTGCGGGGCCAGCAAGACACAAAAACCCATCGGAGATTTGTCGAGGCGATGTGGAGGCTAATGAACCCGTGGATCTGTCAAGACAAAGGTACTCGAGCACAGTACAGCTACGGAGCAGGTGCTCCATAGCCTACTTCGAGATGCCAACGTCGAAGAGGTCGAGCTGCTTGAGTTGAGGGAGAAGAAGGGCGGGTGCGACATTAATCTGGGGAAGATAGCAAGAGCTGAAGCTGGCACGGTGCAGCGTTGGCGTGAGGCGGAGCGCGGACGGCGGCAGAGAGCGACATCGTCCAGCTTCAAAGCTGAGCTCCTCGACCTGATCTAGGGCGGGGGATAAGAACCACTCGTCGAACTTGGCTTGGACCTTGTAGTTGGCACTGAACATGCGGATGTCAACGTGTCTGGCTGGCCCAGGGTGCGATGAAAGGATCTTGGAGACTGCGGCCATGTGTTTGCAATCCCCGTCGCAGAGGCCGCTATTGATGGTGAGGTTGAGGGGGACGCGGTGCCAGAGGGGGCGCCACCGCCGGGAGAGCAGGGAGGTCCGCACGGCAGATTTGGTGGGGAGGAGGCCGATGATGACGAGCAGCATGTCGTCAGGGAGGCTGCTGACGAAGTCCAGGCTCGCCGGATGCGGCTTTGGATCGAGCCGCCTCTGCTTGTTGGCTGCCTCGCCATCCATCTCAACCGGCGGCGACGCCGGTGTACACATGTGCTGCTCTGTGTTGTGTGCTGGCCTGTTGGGTGTGCGCGAGTGCGTCCTTTTGTACATGCCGCCGCGTAGTGGTGAATTGTGCGCGAGTGCGTCCTTTTGTACATGCCGCCGCGTAGTGGTGAATTGTGCGCGAGTGCGTCCTTCACGCGGAAGAAGTGTGTCCTCAATGCACCCTCAATTTACTAGCGTGTGGGGTGCTACCCCGAGTGGTGTCAACTTTGTTTACTTCACCACGTGTCAGATGGGCCTCTAGTTTGCTTATTTTCACCCACTGCCACATGGGCAGCACACGAAGATAGAGAACACGAGCTGACCAGGCAGCATGTGGATTGGTTGACCGGTCAACTAAACAATATACAGAGCTATACGCTGACACGGTGAGCGTATAATCCGTCGGTATGGAGAGTTCAAGTGAGAGGGGAAGCCCGTGAGAGATAGCAGAGAGAGAGAAAGAGCTACTCCCTCCGTTCGATAATGTAGTGCCAACATTTTTTTTAAATTCAATCTTTTGAAACTTTGACCAAGTTTATAAAGAAATTACTTATATCTACAATACCAAAGATAAATGATAGTATGAAGTAAGTACATGTTGTGATGAATCTAATGATCGTTCCAGATGTAAATGTTTTTCTCCACATATACCTGGTCAAACTTTTTTGAGGTTTGACTTTTCAAAACATCCATATGCTTATGGACGTGAGAGAGTCCCTAACTAGAGAGAGAGAGAGTGTGTGTGAAATAGAAAGAGTGAGTGAAAAAAGTGTGTGTGCATGTGTGAAAGAGACATGGACAACACACGATAAAAGTAGAGAAAAGGCATGTGTGTCTTATGCAAACATATCACACATGCATCTTCGACAACGAAAAGAAGGTGAGGAGATAGTGTGTGGTTGTTTGCAACCGAGAGAGAAAGACCCCTAGCATGTGGCCAACAGGGGTCTGACAAGCAAGGGAGAGAGGTCGAGAGAGACGTACGGAGAAAATGCAGACACGGGGAGGAGAGAGTGTATGTTTGTCATAGAGAGATCCCCTAGAGATCATGATGGGACTACATGGGTGAGAGATCGAGTGACAAGGTGTGTGCGTGATAGAAGATACCCCGAGAGATATCGAGATAGACGTATGGATGGAAGGAGACAATACGTGTGTTCTTGATGGCTAGTGAGAGATAATCATACTTAGGGGGGAGTGCGTGCGCCTATGATGGAGTGAGGGATTATGGTACTTAGGGGGTGCGTGTCACATAGAGAGAGAACAAGGGCGGAGAGTGTTGGATGGGTCTATATGTAGCGCGAGCAAGACATGTGTATGTGTGAACCAGGGAGATATAAAGTTTGAGAGAGATAGAGGAGCCCCGATAAGGCTGAGTGGTACATCAGATAGCTGAGAGGGGGAAAGAGATATTCCATCCGCTCGATAATGCAGTGCATGTAATTTTTTAGAAGTCGAACTTTGGAAACATTGATCAGGTTTACGCAAATGTTATTTATATCTAAAATACCAAAGATACATCATATGAAACTACATCTCATGATGAATCTAATGGTATATGTTTGCCGTTCTAGATGTAATGTTTTTCTCCACGTACATGGTCAAACTTTGTGATGTTTGACTTCTCAATAAATCTATATGCTATGGACCGAAGAGAGTGCCTAAGTCGAGAGAGATCAAGTGCGTGTGAAGGAGAATGAGTGAGTGTGCAAAAAGAGTATGTGTGTGAAAGAGAAAGGGACAACAAACGATAAATTAGAGAGAGAGTGTGTTTTTCCGTTTCTTATGCAAACATATCACGCATGCATCTCCGAGATAGAAAAGCGAGGTGAGGAGATACACGAAGATAGCTAGTGCGTGATTGTTTGCAATGGAGAGAGACACCCCTATAGCACATGTCCAATAGAGGTCTTGCCAACAAGGAACAAAGGTCGAGAGGGACACATGGAGAACATGGACGCATGGGGAGGGAGATAGGGTGTGTTTGTGATAGAGAGATCCCCTCGAGATCGTGAGGGGACTTTATGGGTGGGAGATCGAGGGAGGTGCGTGCAAGATAGAAATATGCCCCGAGAGAACTCGAGATAGACTATGGACATGTTTGTGATGGAGACTAAGATTAGCTAGTCATATACATATAGGGGGGGACTGCGTGTGCCTACATTTGAGTGAGAGACCATCATACTTGGCTAGGCATGAGATTGTGTGTGTGTGTGCGTGTGAGATGGAGAGAGAACGAGGGAGAGAGATAAAGTTTTAGATGGGTCTATCGAGTGCGACTGAGATATGCATGTCTATGTGTGACCCAGGTAGATGGAGAGTTTAAGAGAGAGAGGGAAGAGCTCCGAGACAATAGAGTGGTGCGTGAGAGAGTTATGGGCAACGAGCCAAGGAATTTGTGTGCGTACGATGAGTGCACCCAAGATATTTATCTTGGACTAGAGAATCATACATAGTGTGCGAGAGAGACCTATAGATGGAGTATATATGCATGCGAACTAGAAACCCCCCCACACACACAAAGAGAGAGAGAGAGACGGAGAGAGAGGGAGAGGGACAACAAGGTTTTTGTGTTGGATGCGTGCGAAAAAATTGAAGATTTTCGGCGAGAGAGAGAGAGAGGGGGGAGGGGGAGAGAGAGAGAGCAGGAGTCCGGGAGAGGGGGGTCGCGTTTTATGCATCAAAGACTGATATAAACCATGTTTCGATATAATCTTGCATTCAAATATTTAAATTCAAGAACATGTTGTCTGCAATCCACACATGAACGGAGATATGCGTATATCAAACAAGTTCATTAATTTGACTCTCAACATGTTCATTGAGTACTATAATACTGTACAACATGCTACTCGATTGAGGTGTTCAATTTTGGATTTAGTTCACTATTTTGACCTGGTGAACGAGCTATTTCATTGAATCGAGATATTTCATTTTGGGTTTGACTCCCGTTTTTGAGTGGGTCAACTATTTGTCATATAGTAAATCGCTAGCAACGAGCATGTAAAAACACATTGTCGGTGTCAAAACCGGCGGATCTCGGGTAGGGTGTCCCGAACTGTGCATCTAAGGCGGATGGTAACAGGAGGCGGGGGACACAATGTTTACCCAGGTTCGGGCCCTCTCGATGGAGGTAATACCCTACTTCCTGCTTGATTGATCTTGATGATATGAGTATTACAAGAGTTGATCTACCACGAGATCGTAGAGGCTAAACCCTAGAAGCTAGTCTATGATTATGATTGTTCTTGTCCTACGGACTAAACCCTCCGGTTTAGATAGACACCGGAGGGGGCTAGGGTTACACAAAGTCGGTTACAAGGGAGGAGATCTACATATCCGAATTTCCAAGCTTGCCTTCCACGCAAAGGAGAGTCCCATCCGGACACGGGACGAAGTCTTCAATCTTGTGTCTTCATAGCCCAACAGTCCGGCCAAAGTATATAGTCCGGCTGTCCGAGGACCCCCTAATCCAGGACTCCCTCACACATTACTCCCGAGCATCATTTCTCCATCTAAAAAAGAAGTGGCAAGCTAATATTTCAAAATTTGATTCGAATCGACTTGGTAAGGTAGACGTGGATGCTCGTTCTCATAAAATTTGAACGAACTGTTAAACACCCTCTGCTCGGTGGAATTCGCCCGAGCAAATAAATGGGAGACGCGAAATTACTGGCCTATGTGTGACACGCATCAATTGGCCTGTTGTACATCGAGGGTAGGTTCATAGGGCGTGTTTCGATCGGAGCCTACACCAGCCGAACCAAAAAATTGGTCGTTGACCAGGGCGCGCGCCTGTTAGGTTCCTGACCAATATTTTGGCTGGCCACGGCTCATGAAGTTTCACTAGTTCATTTTGCGCCAATGATTTGGCAAGTCGCCGGTGGCTGAAAGGTGCGCCAAAAATTGGCATACCCGCGGATTGGTAGGGCTGGCAGGGGAAGCATCGAAACATACCCGTAACTTCATCCAAGCGCGCCTTCTCCTCGGCCGAAATGACATGTGCCGAATAATTCATAAACCATGGTCAGCAAAACACCCTCTCCTCGCCCGAAATAGCTCGCGCCCACTATTTCAAAACACGCTCTCCTCGCCCGAAAGCGCTCGCGCCCACTATATTACAAAACACGCCCTCCTTGCCCGAAATCGCTCGCGCCCACTATATTTCAAAGCACGCCCTCCTCGCCCGAAATCGCCCGCGCCCAGTATATTTCAAAACACGCCCTCCTCGCCCAAAATCGCTCGCGCCCGGTATATTTCAAAACACGCCCTCCTCGCCTGAAATCGCTCGCGCCCACTATTTGGGAGAAGCAAAGTTACTCTACTATCCTCGACCCTGAGTACACAGACCCAAGCCGACAAGCCTAAAGGCAGTGGTAGAACTATAACTCCCCCCCACATTTCAGACAAATGCGTCCTTAAGACATGGTTCCCCCTCCCAATTCCCCATTCATACCTCGTGGGTGCCAAATCACCTTCTCCCCGGAAGCTCCCTTCTCCTGAGCCGCGAAACCTCAGCTCCTCCTCCATGGCGCCCCCACCGCACCAAATTCACAGCCGCCCTCCTCTCTAATCCCAGAAACGTTGTCCATTTGTCATCATGCACTTGGCCGTGTGCCTCGTACTCCGTGCTGCCGGAGCTGCCTCGACGACGGTCGCGTGAAACCGTACCGAAGCCGATTCACCCCCGCCGTTGGTCACGGCGCCGGAGCGGCTCCAACTTTGGACCCGTCCAAAGCCCCGACGCTACTTCCCCGTAGCCGTCGACCATCGCGACATCTCTACTTCCCTGCCGCGGGTAGCCACCGCAATCGCGCCGGCCTCACCGACTAGGCAGCTGGAGCTGCCTACTTCACCAGGCCGCCAGATAGGTCGCACCCTCATCTCAAATCACTTTATTTAGGCGTCAGTTGTTTGAATTTTTATTCTAGAACAATCGATTCCCAATGGGAATCAGCACCCCTCGAGCCGGCGGAGCTCCTAGGCTGTCGGTTGGCTGGTGTCTAATATAAGGGTGTGGGGGCGCAAGTTTGCCGCGGAAGCAGCGGTTAGATGGCTATTTTAGAGTTGCGTGGGTTGAAGGTACTGCCGCCGCCGGATCTAGATGACGATGAGTCTTTGTGGATTGGCCCAAGAGCGGCGCAACCACGGCAGTGCGGTGGGGCGGGGAGCGGGGTTTTGGTCGGGGCCACGGACAGCGGAGGCAGGCTGCTCTGCCGGTGGTCGCTGGCTCTTCGAGGAAGGTTTCGAACAGTGTCAGCCGGGAGGCACAAGACGGCCATCAAGCCATCCGGCGTAGATCAGACAGTACCAAAATAAAATAAAATCATGTGACCCCAATTTAGTCTTCAGTCAACAAACATGTGACCACTCTCGTACCTTGATGTTGATCTCTTAGGGTATTTCTTTAGATCAAAGAGATGTGTCGTTCTTAACATTATGCGTTTTCTGTATCTTCAGCTACACCGTCTTCCGACTCACCGCAGCTGCTCCAGCAAGGGAAGCATGCACCAGAAGGGAGCTATAGTCCCCCCTCAACAAATCCCTGCATGGAATGCGCGTGCCCAACATGGACAGCCACAACAACTGCAGGGCCATCGACAAGTCAGCACATGATGCACACTCCTATGGATGGCGGCCAGATACGTTGTACCCTCATCTTACTTGTGTGCAACATTTATGGCTTTTTTATTCATCTAAGCATTGAAAATAGATTATCACATTTCACTGTATATTCATGCTGATCTCTTATGGGTCTTGTTCAGGAGTTAACATTATTCCATAGTTCAGCTAAGAGACTTGTTCTTTAGGTAACGTTGTTCCATAGTTATCATCCATCAGCCAATGCTATCCCACAAGCTGGTGATTATAGTATTATACCACTTCTAGTATAACCAATGTTTTTCCTTAATACTTTTGTGTGCCATCTAGTTAATCTCGAGTACAAACGATACATATTCTGTAGCTTTCATCTGTGTTCTCCCTTTAGTTTTTGAGACCTATTGCTGCTAGTTAACCCCATTCCTACTATTTATGTCATCTCCTATAGGCACTCATTACATAAATCTAACTACTAGTTGTCTTCCATGCATGTCAGATATAATTGCACACACTGATTTATCCACAAGAACCTCACGGAGCAATGTAACGGCCAACAAACTTGACGTCAAAGATACCCAATATGATGGAACATGTAAAGGCAGTTCTTCACAAGACTTGTAGAAAGATGATGAATCCTATTCACCCCATAAGGTCCTTGCTCTAACTTGGCCCTTGATATGGGTACAACATGCATATAATGTCCTGGAGTGCATCTACTCTATTGCAATGCCTTGTGCTTCGCCTGCTGATCATGCATGTAAATATGGCATGCTTTCCTGTTTTTTAGTACCGATTCCATTAATGATAACATGTTTTCAAATTCAAGTACTGTCATTCTACTCTATCGCAATGCCATCTGCTTAGTTTGGACATCATGCTTCTCAATATCTTATGCATTGTTATTCATCAGTATGTACTTCATATGTCTACCATACCATGTTCTTATTTTACATTGAAGTGCTATTCTAGTGGTCTCTTGTAATGCCATCTTAGTTTCCCAATCATACACGCATAGGTTGCCTTAGTGTTTTTCTGTAATGTATTCCACTAGCATACAGTTTTACATTCAAGTAGTGTTTTTTACACTGTTGTCCTATCGTATCCCTAGCTCTTACATCATACTCCCTCCGTCCGGATTACATGTCGCATAAATAGATAGAACTGGATGTATCTAGAACTGAAATATGCCTAGACCCATCCATTTATTTCCGGATGTAGGGAATACATGTCAATATGTCATGCCTTTCTATTCTTCAGTACCTATTCCATCTTTGCTGTAGCATGTTTTATAATTGAAGCACCATTCTTCTATATAAGGCATGCAAGGGGAAGACGGCTATGTTAGAATCTGAAGGGTTACAAACCAGGTCTTTGCAAAAGATTCAAACGCCAGGAGATAATAAACCAACTCCAGTTTTCATAGATACTGCTCCAGCACAGAGAAACCCAACTCCCACTGATAATAAGCAGATTCCAGTGGCCAAAGAACTAGTCCGCTCCAGTCCAGCAAATACATGTCAACTCCATTCTAAGAAGCGTGTGCTTATCCTCGCATCATGAAATTTTATAGCATTCTGATCATATTTTCTACATGTTTCTTACCCATCTCTCTTTTAGAAAATAAGGTTAAACGATAGAAGATTCCCTCCATTGGGATCGTATTCGAGGAAAGTATCTTGCGGAAGTTCTCTGTGCTCCAATGCTGATGTAAGTACCTGCTGTATATCACTATATTTTTACATCAGCATGTATTTTGTTAATCGGTGTGAATCCAACCTTTATCTGATCTAAATTCAGTTGTAGCAAAATTTTAAAGGCGATAATGTTGATTTTTGTAAGGAAAACTGCCTGGTAATTTTGCATACTGAGTTGCATGAGTGTACTATCTCATATCATGCACATTACTGAATTGTAGTGTTGCTCTGGTTGCCCATTCATTCATTGTGTCAATGTTGTTTTCGTATTACCTTACCTGGCTGATGGTAGATGTGCCATATTGTGTTAATTTGGTGTAGGTTGGTGTGGTCTGGTTGCCCAAACGTTCGTTGTGTCAATGTTGCTTTCCTATTATCTGACCTGGCCAATGATAGGAATGCTAGTGTGTTAATTTGGTGCAGGCTACTGAAGATAAGAAGACAAACTCTGAAAACAGCAAGGCAACCCCATTGTTTCTTTCCAATAAATCAAGGCCAGGTAATATGGCAATAACTCATGATTAATCTGTTCGGTTCCCCTCCTAATTTATGTTATTATGCAGTGGTCGAGACACTCTCCACTACAATAATACAAGCCTGCCAAAATCGCCATCTGAATCTGTTCAGTTTCCTCTGTCTCGAATGCAACGGAAAAAATGTATGTTTGTGAACCAATTAATGGCTGAAGCAATGATGGAAATGGTGGAGGAATCAGAGCTGCACATTCGTGCACAACAACAACATCAATGTTTTCAGAGATTGTGTAGCAAAGCCGCAAGAACTTGCCCACATACTTATGGGCGTCATCCGCGCTGAGGTTGCAGATTGTGACATTGTAGATCGTTAGGTTCTGTTCATTTATTTGCACTGGCATCAATCTTTGATTGTCCAGTGGATGTAATTTCCTGTAATATATGCTGGATGTGCAACGTTTTTCCCTGTATGCCGTAGCTTTGCTTGATCGGTTTTGGTCCTATGCATAATTCCTCGTCGTAATGGGCTCAAATTATCTAATTAGGCCTAAAGATATGTACGAACTTTAGTGGGCCCATTAAGTGAATGGGCCATTACCAGGCCGAAAGTTAATGGTCGGCCCTCTTACCTCCCGAGTCGTTAACGGGCCGACATCAAAGCAGGCAACATGTGGGCCCATTTGATTTCATCAGCCGTTACTAAGGTCGGGCTACATATGGCCCAACTATATTGTGGGCCTTTAGCAGGCCGAAAGAGACAGCGGGCTCGTACTGGACCATGAAGAGCATGGGCCGCTAAGAGGCCGAAAGTCAGGTTGTACTGTAAATGGCCCAACTGTGTTGTGGGCCTTTAGCGGGTCAAAAGAGAAACCGGGCTGGTATTGGACCATGAAGAGCATGGGCCGTTAAAAGGCCAAAACTCAGGTCCGACTAGAAATGGCCCAGCTCATTTATGGGCCGCCAACATGCTGAAAGACACACCGGGCCGGGAATTGTCCCAACACATAAATGGGTCACTAAAAGGCCAAAACTAAGGTCCGACTACAAATGACCCAACTCATTTATGGCCCTCAACAGGCTGAAAGACACACCGGGCCAGAAATTGGCCCAACACTTAAATGGGTCGCTAAAAGGCCGAAAGATGTACATCCTGAAAATTGGCCCATACCTTGAATGGGCCGTTAACAGGCCGAAATCACATCAGGCTGATATTGAGCCCAAATATATAGCGGGCTGTTAACAGGCTCAAACTGACGATGGGCTGCAATGGTGTCAAATCTTTAATGGGCCGTTGACGGGCCCAATTGGCACATCTCGCATGGGCCGTGGGCCTAAATGGACCAGACACAAGTAGGCCTTATATGGGCCGGCCTGCTAATTTTTATTGGGTCGGCCTTTTTCACCGGAATGGGCCACTGTTGGGCTGTGCCACGTGTCGACCTATCATAGGCGCCTCCTGTCCAATGAGTGGATGACATATGTCCCAACGGTGAGCCAACACGTGTTTCCTCCGGCCCATGAGAATTTTACACGTGGAAAATCCTCATTGGTCCGGGCTATTAACGGGTTATCGGATCCAAAACCGGACCCGATAGCTTAACGGCGACCCGTTACGGTGGATGCCATGTGTCGGTCACCCTTGACGAAAGCACTTTCATGACGCGCCATTTATCGTCATGGAAGTGGACACTTCCGTGATGATAATTTTGGTAATGTCATGGAACACTTCTACGACAGCACGGGTATGACTATGTTGATTCTGTCATAAAATCATCATGGATGTACATGCATGACAGAAAACGTGACCTACTGTGACAAACACGTATCATCACGGAAGTGTCTTTTTTTGTTGTGCCCCATTTGCAAATAAGGCCTTCCCTCGTTCATCCTTTTCTCTCACAAGATAAAATACTCATACAAATGCATCTTGATGTTATGTGCAATGCACGGGCATTATGGGGGTTCAGCTGAGAAATACTCAGACAGGCTCACGGTTCTGGACTTTGGGCCACAGGCTGGTGGGCCTGCATGTTTGGGGGCCCATGTGTTCTACCTTAGCGCTTTTCATATTGCAAGCGGTCAGTACGGCGCTGGTTTTAGATGCTCTCGCAAGGCGAATACACAAAATTGAATAAAGCATGGTAGCTGTTGGAATGAAATCAAACGACAGTTCCTAACAAGCAATCAGAGTTGCAATTCTATCAATGATACTCTCGTACTACTTATACACACATGACACTTGTTTCACCATGCCAGAGTATTACATCAAAATCTCTTGGAGGATATATCAGTACGGCAGTTGCGTGCTACAACTGAAGAATTTCAAAGTTGATTTGCACCAGCTCTCCTTGCCGAGAAAGTTCGATTTTGACATCATCCCCTACCACAAGATATGATTTAGATTTGAACTTGACCATCCTTTAGCATCAATCATCATGCGACCATCCTTTGTACTTACGGTATATTGAGCAGGTTCATTCACACCAAGGCTGCGCAGGGTAAGAGAAACTTGGCCACGGTCGCCCGGATTGTTGAACGACTCCCTCGTTGCTCTAGGAATTCTCTGTTTGCAAACAAGAAGACATACATGAGGGAGTCCTGGATTAGGGGGTCCTCGGACAGCCGGACTATATCCCTTAGCCGGACTGTTGGACTATGAAGATACAAGATTGAAGACTTTGTCCCGTGTCCGGATGGGACTCTCCTTTGCGTGGAAGGCAAGCTTGGCAATTCGGATATGTAGATCTCCTCCCTTGTAACCGACTCTGTGTAACCCTAGCCCTCTCTGATGTCTATATAAACCGGAGGGTTTAGTCCGTAGGACCAGAACAATCATAATCATAGGCTAGCTTCTAGGGTTTAGCCTCTACGATCTCGTGGTAGATCAACTCTTGTAATACTCATATCATCAAGATCAATCAAGCAGGAAGTAGGGTATTACCTCCATCGAGAGGGCCCGAACCTGGGTAAACATTGTGTCCCCTGCCTCCTGTTAGCATCCGTTTAGACGCACAGTTCGGTACCCCCTACTCGAGATCCACCGGTTTTGACACCGACAATACACAAACAGTTAGACCAACACAGTGAATCATGTGAAACAACATGGAAAGAAAAAGAACGAAGCACTTGGGCGGCCAATACTTACCAAGAAGGTGGACATGTCGGTTTTTGTAAGGACTTTGGTATATGAAGTGCGAACTGCAGCCCAGTCTGTTGCCGGTGCAACTGCTAGTTCTGTTGCCGCCGCACGGGCCGGAGCAAATGCAAGTGCAAGTGTTGGTGCAAGTGCCGAAGACGTTGTTGGTGCCCGTGCTGGTGCGACTGGTAGTGCTGCTGCTGCTGCCGTAGATGGTGCTCCTTCTAGAGCTGGTGCCGGTGTCGGAGCAGGTGCCGGTGTCGATGCCCGATCCTCCGGTAGATCAGCCTGATCCGCTGACGCGGGTCAGTGCCCAATCCTCAGCTGGATCAGACTGAGTTGCTGCCGCTGTCAGTGCAAGAGCAACTGCCGGTGCTTGATCCGTTGCTGAAGGTGGTACCGATGTGCGAGACAGCAGCGATCGTGTCTGATCTGCTATGATCAGCTTTCTAACTTGACTAGGCTCTATGACCGTGATTCAGTCTTTTTCTTCATTTCTTTTAAACGCAAGAAGGACTAATTGTGGCTTGTTTGTTAAACCAAACTGCAGTTCATCATAGGGATTCAGCTTGTCCTCAGACAACAGACTGATCCAATTTTTTCCAATAATATAAGTGATGGTCAGTGCCTTCGTTACTGACACGACATAATAAGTGAAACCTGATATCCATCGTAGAGCAAACCAAACGGTTTATTTTGTGATGAATGTCACATGGCAAAACCTGCATCGTAAAATTGCAGCAAAAGAAAGAAAACATGACATTAAATCAGTAAGATTTAGACAGTAAATCAATAAGATTTACTTGATGTGACACGAGTCAATCCTTACCAGGAAATCACTATGTTGAAGTACTAAACAAAAGATTGGTCATCCAACTACGCGTGGCATGCGGGGCCCCCGCCTACTCCCACAAGCAGGACAGTCCAAAGGTCGTGACAAATCATATGGACCGAACATCCATGGGACTGGAAATCCTGGTGGGTGCGATAAACCCTGCAATGCATACAGATATTGGATTGTAACCATAATTGATAAACTGTCCTCACAAAAAAGATGATCTCGATACTTCAAAATATACCGACTAAATTGAGTGGACAAACATTAACATAGACTGTTCTCAGGACTCACCACACACCAAAAGCGGCAGTACTAAACAATACAGGGTTCACAAACACAAATCAAGTACTGAACAATAGTACTTACTACAGACAAGCAAAGTTGCACTAATTAAACTCTGTAGACTATTTCTTGCCACCGACCTACGGTATGAACCCCGCATAACTGACTAGACCATGGACTTCGTGAGAGATGTCTACCGGCACTATCACCATCTCCTCAACCATGGAGAACCTAACAGAGTGGTCTTTCCACTCATAAACATGACGATGAAGACAGGCCGCATCAGATTTGCCGGGAAGCTTTACAAGAACCACACCCTTCATAATCAAAGTCATAGCCAGGAAATTGTTGTGGTCAAGTGCAGCCTCGAGAACACGCCTGACAACAATGCTATAGGAAAACACTAGTTCAGGACACGTGGCGACAAGGACACAACAGCTGGATAGTTTAGCAGTTCACATGGCATGACTTTGAGAACTTCATCTCCACCGCGGACCTGGTTTTAATTCAAACAGAAACCAAATATTATATTACTACCTCCGTTCAGAAATATAAGATTATTTTTGATATTTTACTCCATATATGACTATATATACGCATAGAAATGAGTGAACAAAGACACTAGAACATGTCTTCATAGGCATGAGAGCAGAGGGATTACTTGCAATATCCATAACACAAGTTACTGATGCAAATATACCCTCTTCAAAGGTAGCATTGATGTTCATAAAGTAGTTGAAAGTAATCTATAAGAAATCAGTGTCAACCTCTCGCATGTTTTGGTCAAAAGAGGAATTTAGAACCGCCATTTGGCACACAAAAATCACATGCAAGATCACCCAGAAAGTTGTACTACTAGTACTGTGTGTTAGATGAAAAAACACGATCAAGTTCGAGAAAAAGATCATCAAGAAGAGATATTACCTGGACTTGCTTAATGAGGGATCCCGGAGAGGGGGGCTTGGACAGGGCGATGGCTTTGAGCTTGTCTGCGGTAGTCTCAGCGGGGTGCTTGCGCTTCTTCGTACCATGAGCCTCGACGGTTTTTGCCAGAGACGTAGACATCACTTCGGCCGGTGCTCCAGCGTCCATCAAGAAACTGTCAAATAGAAATAAAAGAAAAGAAACCATAATGACAAACCCAAAAGAAGAACTGAGAGGGAGTTATAGGATCAGTCTCGGGGTTGCAAGACCGGGCCTTGGCCAGAATCAACACCATTGATGCGCTTACCTTTCCTTCTTTGGGAGAGAAGAACAATGGAAGAAGCAGGTCGGGGTTTTCTTGAAGAAATGAGGAACAAGATAAGGGAGAAGCGAGGGTTGGGTAGAGAGGAAGCTGAGAGAGAAGAGTGAAATGATGGTTGCTTCGTTCGTCCAACTTACTACTGGAAAGGAGGGTGTTTTGTGATTTGATGGCTCATTGGGCATTACTGCGGCGCTTCGATCAGGGTAGTCTACCGTGCAGTTGGGCACTCTACTACGGAGTAATTTAGTGCATGGCCGGTGGACCCTGATGATGGATGTCCTACACGTGGGCGAAAGTGAGTAGCAAAGTTCCCGACGACCGTCGAGGAGGATCCGCACGGTAGAGCGAGTCCACTGTTTTTTTGAAGAAAAAAATGATTACAGCAAGCATTTCCACTCTTATGACAGAGGAGTGCGAAACACGGTAGCCACTTGAACATACACAGTGCTCCTACTACTAGGCATGTGTAGTGGTTCATACGTCAGTACTACATAATCTTGTTGCTAATGTAGTAAGATATGACAATAACAAATGATGTTGTGCGCATGTCAACTATATGAACGGTAATGTAACATAGTACGACTTTTTTGACTGTCCGGTCGAGAATCATAATCATAGGCTAGCTTCTAGGGTTTAGCCTCTACGATCTTGTGGTAGATCAACTCTTGTAATACTCATATCATCAAGATCAATCAAGCAGGAAGTAGGGTATTACCTCCATCGAGAGGGCCCGAACCTGGGTAAACATTGTGTCCCCTGCCTCCTGTTACCATCCGCCTTAGACGCACAGTTCGGGACCCCCTACCCGAGATCCGCCGGTTTTGACACCGACATTGGTGCTTTCATTGAGAGTTCCACTGTGCCGTCACCATAAGGCCTGATGGCTCGTCTTGTTGTCAAGGATAACATCACCTCTGGGGGATCCCTGGCTATAGGCCAAACTCTCCGACTAGGCGGCTTCGTCATGACCGCCCGTTCGGCCGTCGTGCCGACGACGACTTCTCGGGTCATCAAAAACAGCCTCCACGTCGGCTCGGGATTCGCAGAGCAGATGGATCCAATGGAGCTCTCTTCCTTGAACGAGCTCTTGAATCGCATCGCCGCCCTAGGAGTCTCTACAGACTATGATCGGATCGGGCTTAAACCCAACCAAAGGGAGATTAACTCTCCGTCGGTCACTCACCAGATAGCGGTGGTGGAGGAGCAACTCAACGATTCTTCCTCTATGTCCGGATTCCCGAGCTCTCCGAGCCGGATACCCGTCAATGGGAGGACATGGCCCAAGCTCTGAACCTAGAATCAGACAGCGGGCCAGATCTATTGGGCAACATCCCGGAGCCCGAACTACCAAGCTCGGAAACTCCTCCGCCCCTGGGTCTCAGATCGGGTCAGGGTTCGGAACCAAATCTACCCACCCACCCAGATAGAAGTGATCTTTCCCACATTAGACAAGAGCCCCAAGAGACAGTACATCACTATTGGGCCAGATTCCTCCCTGTAATGAGCAAGGTCAAGGACTGTCGCGAGGAAGACGCAATTTCATTCTTTTGCAAAAATTGCACGGACAAGGGAATCCTCAACGCCATAAGTCGCCGTGACATAGCACACTTTGCTGACTTGGCGGCCATAGTACAGAAGTACTGTGCGATGGAAGGCGCCTGGAAAACCCAAACAAAATTCTGGGATCCTCTGGCTCTCACTAACCCCCCCCGTCCGAACTAAAATAGTGTACTCTCGTAAGTCACCCGATCCAATTACAAAGAAACAAAAGCCCACTACAGGGCGTGGAACCATATTGGAGGGATGGCTCAATGGACCATGCAAAATTCATAGTACAGCGGATACCATGCCAACACATAGCCTTAGAGCATGTTGGATACTCCGCCAGGTGGCCAAGAGCGGCGAAGATATCCTCATCAACAATACAACAGAGCACCATCCCGTGGAAAATAACAACACAGTATTGACAGTCTTCGAGACCTTCGCCTCAAATAATAGGCGCAAGCGAGCACTCCGCAGCCTTGCCGAAGTCTGTCACGTGGCAGCTATAAATCCATGGAGCGATACGGCTATAACCTTCAATGCCGGTGACGAACCTAAATTCCGAACAGCCCGAGCACCAGCCGCCTTGGTCCTTAGCCCAATTGTGGACGGCTTCTGGCTTACTAAAGTGCTCATGCACGGTGGCAGCGGATTAAACCTCATCTATGAGGAGACTCTTCGAAAAATGGAAATAGACAAGAGCCGCATTGAGCAAAGCAGCATGACCTTCAGAGGAATCATCCCTAGTTGGGAGGCACGATGCGCAGGAAAAATCACACTAGATGTGGTATTCAGCACGCCGGAGAATTATAGGTCCGAAGAAATCACATTCCAAGTGGCCCCTTTCAGTAGCGGATACCACGCCCTTTTAGGGCGGGAGGCGTTCACGATCTTCCGAGCTATACCCCATTACGGGTACATGAAGCTCAAAATGCCCGGGCCCAACGGAATCATCACTCTAGCTAGTGATCCGAACATAGCACTCCGCGCCGAAAATAAAACCGCCGCACTAGCCCTTGAGGCGCTATCCGAAGCCCTTGCGGCCGAAGAACTAACTGCGTTGCGCTCCATAGTAGACAGGCATGACGTGATACTCAACAAAAGACCCAAGTCCACCTCTTTCAAACCAGTAGACGAAATAGTCAAATTCCAAGTCCACCCAACGGACCCTACAAAACCAGCATCCATCGGGGCATAGTTAAACCCCACTGTAGACGCCGCACTGCGGGAGTTCTTGCGCGAGAATTGGGACATCTTCACCTGGCATCCTTCAGACATGCCAGGAATCCCACGCAGGCTGGCCGAGCATAGCCTTAACATTCTAAAGGGGTTCAAGCCGGTCAAGCAGACTCTTCGGCGTTTTTCTGAGCCTAAGCGACAAGCCATGGGAGAAGAGCTAGCCAAGTTACTCGAGGCTGGATTCATTCGAGAAATAAAACATCTGGACTGGCTAGCAAACCTGGTGATGGTACCAAAGAAGGACAAATCCTGGCGCCTATGTGTCGATTTCAAGGACCTTAACAAGGCTTGCCCCAAGGATCCCTTCCCCCTCCCCCGCATCGATCAAATTATCGACGCCACCGTAGGACACAACTCATTGTGTTTCCTCGACGCATACTCCGGATACCGTGAAATTAAGATGGCAGAGTCCGATCAAGCCGCAACGGCATTTATCACTCCATACGGCCCCTTCTGTTTTAACACCATGCCTTTCGGGCTCAAAAACGCCGGTGCAACCTATGAACGCATGATTCAGACATGCCTGGAAATACAAATTGGCAAAACAGTGGAGGCATACGTAGACGACGTGGTCATTAAAACCAGACACGTCGAATCCTTAATAGAAGACTTGAGGCTCACGTTCGACAATCTCCGAACACACGACATCAAGCTCAATCCGGAAAAATGCGTTTTCGGTGTGCCCGCCGGAAAGCTCTTGGGTTTCATCGTCTCTGGTAGGGGAATTGAAGCAAATCCGGCTAAAATCCGAGCTCTGTCACAGTTGGCTATCCCAACAGACCTCAAGCAAATCCAGAAATTAACTGGATGCGTGGCTGCCTTAAGCCGCTTTATCTCCCTATTAAGAGAAAAGGCACTACCCCTTTATCGCCTTCTCCGACGCACTGAACACTTCGAGTGGATGGATGTGGCTACGGCCGGATTGGAAGAAAAAAAAAGCCGTTTTGGCCACCAACCAAATCTTGGCCGCGCCAAACACCGGCGAACCAATGCTGTTATACATAGCGGCAACACACCAAGTTGTAAGCGCAGTGCTCGTCGTCGAACGAGAGACGGACAAACATAAGTTCCCGCTTCAAAAGCCGGTATATTACGTATCCACTGTCCTCACTCCATGCAAATCACGATACCCACATTATCAAAAGATAGCATACGCGGTCTTCATGGCATCCCGGAAATTACGACATTACTTTCAAGAGTGTTCAATTACGGTGGCCTCTGAAGTACCACTCAACGACATAATAAATAACCGCGATGCCACGGGCCGGATTGCTAAATGGGCTATTGAGCTCCCCCCGTTCGACATAACATACAAACCACGGCGAGCCATTAAGTCACAAGTACTGGTTGATTTCGTCGCCGAATGGACAGAGGCCGAACTTCCTAAAGAGTACGGCGCGTACTCCAATTGGATCATGCACTTTAACGGCTCTAAGATGCTGGCTGGCCTGGGGGCAGGCGTTGTCCTCACATCCCCCACCGGAGATACAGTCCAATACGTACTCCAAATATTATACACAGACTCCAACAATGCAGCAGAATATGAGGCCCTCTTGCATGGTCTCCGGATGGCAGTATCCATGGGCATTCAACGCTTAGAGGTGTGTGGGGATTCGAACCTCGCAATATCTCAAATAAATGGAGACTTTGACGCCAAGGACCCAAAAATGGTGGCTTACCGCAACGCCGTCCTCAAAATGTCAGCTCGGTTCGAGGGGCTTGAATTCCACCATGTGGTCCGGGAAAACAATCAAGCGGAGGATATCCTCACCCGCATCGGCGCTAAGCGCGACCCTGTCCCACCTAATATCTTCTTGAAAAGGCTGTTTAAGCCATCCATTGTACGGGAAGGAGAGACCGGCAACAACAGTCCAGACCTGGCCACAACACCAGATACCGAACACTCTGACGTAATCCGAGGCTCTGCCACCGAAATAACGCCTTCGGCCCACGTGATTATGGCTGTCATCGCCCCATGGACAGAACCCTTCTTGGCCTACTTAACTAGGCAACAACTCCCTGAGGACCCAAACGAGGCATGTTGCATTGTGCGGCGGTCTAAAGCCTACAAGGTCCACGAGGGAGAGCTTTATAAGAAAAGCGCTACCAGAGTACTTCAAAGGTGCATCTCCGAAGAGGATGGGCGGCAACTTTTGGCAGAAATTCATGCTGGACTCGGCGGCCACCACGCCGCAGCTTTGACCTTTGTAAGCAAGGCCTTCCGTACAGGTTTTTACTGGCCGACGGCCTGAGCAGACGCACAGGACCTCGTTCAACGTTGCGTCGATTGCCAGCTTTTTGCAAACCAAAGCCATATGCCACCTACCGCTCTCCAAACAATCCCCATTACTTGGCCCTTTGCAGTCTGGGGGCTTGATATGGTCGGACCCCTCAAAGGGGGAAGCCATAAGAAAAAAATACTTATTGGTCATGGTGGATAAATTCACCAAATGGATAGAAGCCAAACCAGTTAAAACAGCCGAGTCTGGACCAGTGATAGACTTCATATCCGGGGTTGTACACCGTTACGGCGTCCCCCATAGCATCATCACCGATAACGGCTCGAACTTTACAGCCGACGAGGTAAAAACTTGGTGCAGCAACATGGCCATTAATCTTGATTATGCCTCCGTCTATCACCCGCATACTAACGGTCAAGTCGAGCGAGCAAATGGTCTTATCATGAGCGGCATTAAACCCAGATTAGTACGATCCTTGAAGGAATCAGATACGCACTGGGTAGAGGAGCTCGACTCCGTACTATGGGGGCTGCAGAGCACGCCGAATCGCATTACCAGATACACACCGTTCTTTATGGTGTACGGCGCAGAGGCGGTACTGCCCTGCGACATAATTCATGACTCACCTCGAGTGCGCATGTACGAAGAGAAAGAAGCCGAGCTTGATCAGCAGGACAGTTTGGACGCCCTGGATGAGGAGCGTGACGTGGCAAAAGCCCGTTCTGCATTCTATCAGCAACAGGCTCGACGGGATCAAAGCAGAGAAGTACGGGCCAAAACTTATAACATTGGCGAACTCGTTCTACGCCTACCGGAGGAGAAAAGAACAAGCTCAAGCCCAAATGGGAAGGTCCCTTCGTTATTGACAAGGTTCTGACCGGTGGAGCATACCGCCTGCGGGATGCATCGGACAATCGACACGAGCCAAACCCATGGAACGCAGCCAGACTCCGAAGGTTCTATGCCTAGTGCCAGACTATGTGTTCGTCTCCTTACCTCCATCAATTTTTTATATATCAGTTATCTGTCTTTTCTCTCTTTCTTTCTTCCCTCTTTTCTTCACGACCTTAAAAGGTTAAAATGTGTCGTGACTACACAATCTTGACGCACTAGCCGTGCTCATTATACCTGGGGGCTTCTTATACAGAAGCTTAATATAACTATTTTCCGGGCTCTATGCCCCACACATGTGTTACTTTTCCACATGTACCTTTTTTCGCCATTATATGCATCGATATGACTTAAGTTTTGGCCAAGCTGGGTTGCCTGGCTCTTGTGTTTATGCCCTACGTTCTCGTTAATTCGGCTAGGGCATAAGGGGAGCACCTCTGCGATTGTTACTGCCGAGTCAGCCGGATGTGTACCTCAGACTGGGTGAAGCCGAAAGCTAGCGTTCTTAAGGGAATATTCGGTCGGTGAACAAAAGATGACTTTTATTTATTGTAGTACATGCCCCCAGATGTTTATATCCCGCGTCTCTTTTTGCAGTTCGGACATGCACATTAATGCATGCGTACCCAGGGAAAGGAACCCTTAACGGAACTATTCTCCCTGGAAGATGTTTCTTACTATCCATGTAATATAACATAGCTAGTTGGGTACTTGTCTGTTCAAGCACTTATGACCCCTACGCCTGGTTTCCACGCATACCCCGGTTTTTACATAACAGAGCGGGTATTCGGATACACTCCGGACTGTCGGATCCAGAGGTCGAAGCGAAAAGGTCCGCCATGAGAAATGATTTACAATCCGGATAGGGACAATATATGTCACTTGAAGTACACAGTCACTTAGACTGACTAAATTCTTCTTCTATACCATCCAACAGGCTGTCTGGCCTACAATCCTGTTGGGAATACTTTGCGGCTAATTTCACCTGGTCATACACCAAACTGACGAGGATCTCTTTCCCGTCAGACCCCACAGGTCCGACTTCGGCCATATGGTTCGGGTCAGCCTTGGTATATCGAGTCTTCACCATGGCCCAGGCTTCCCTTGCACCTTGTCGGCAGGCAGATATCTTTCATAATCGGAAGCGCCGCTGTGCTCCCTTGAGCACCTCTACGAGCTCCCCCATGCCTCCGGGCAGGGAGGCGGATGGCCACAAGGCCTGAGTAATGCCCTACATCACTTGCCGAACTTGTCGAGGAGGATCCTCATGGTAGAGCGAGTCCACTGTTTTTTGAAGAAAAAAAAAGATTATAGCAAGCATTTCCACTCTTACGACAGAGCAGTGCGAAACACGGTAGCCACTTGAACATACACAGTGCTCCTACTACTAGGCATGTGTAGTGGTTCATACGTCAGTACTACATAATCTTGTTGCTAGTGTAGTAAGATATGACGATAACAAATGATGTTGTGCGCATGTCAACTATGTGAACAGTAATGTAACATAGTACCGCTTTTTCGACTGTCCGGTCGAGAATGAATGGTGAGATCAATGTTAACAGAACTAGGTCTACAGCGCACGGAGAGTACGGTGCTACTGTACTCCACGAAACATGAACCATATGAAGCACGACGACTCAGTGTTAGGCAGGGTGTATGAAGGGTGCACGGGATGGGAGCAAAAGTTCCCTTCTCGACCCACTTTTGGGTGTTTGGCAGAGTGCATAAAGGGTGCATGAGTCCACACTAGTAGGTTAACACAAAAACACGAAGAGGGAACAACTGTATTGAGATAAGAATGCAACCAAACACACCCAGACGCTTTGTGCTACAGTGACTGATCTGCACCGTCTGAGTTTGATCCAACAGTCATGTTGTGCCGAGACATGGACATGCCCATGCAGAGGATGCCTAAACACCACCAAAGTCCCTCTGCTTCTCGAGGCGCACGACATTGGTGATGCAGTGTGCAACGGCCCACGGAGCCCGCTCCCGATCGACGGGAGCCGGCTCATCAAAGACGGCGTCCAATGGCACGAATGGCTTCCGGTGACGGAGCCCTGAGAGGATTCGCCCGGCAATGGTGACAGCATCCCGCAACTCCTCCTTGTCCAGCCCCGACCCACCATGGCGCAGAGACGGCTCAGCTCCTCGGAGATATAGGTGAAGAAGGAGACCAGGCCAGGAAGCCGCAGCTCGTTGAAGTCGACGGGGTGGTCAAACGCGTTTAGCCCGACGGCCGGCATGGTCGCGCTGGCACGACGGTAGGCATCGCGCAGCCGCAACACGTGTGTGGCAACTTGGTCCACCAAGTGGCTGAGGCGATCCTGGACCTCGTCACGATCGGCCCGCTCGCACTCCAGCCGCCTCCCCTGATGGCCTATCGTATCTCCCGCATTCTACAGCAACGCCGCCAACGGCGCGAGCATCTTTCTGGTGGACGCCTGCCGCTTTGAAGCTCCGTGAACTCCCGCACATTACGGAGGATCATGGCACTCCTCTCCTCCTTGAGCTCATGGAGCTCCACGTCATTGGCCCTGAGCTCCGCATCCTTGGGCTCGAGCTCCTGTGTTAGGCGCCTCACCTCAGACTCCGTGAGCTGCTGCGCTTCCCTGGCACCAGGTAGAAGCAATGGGGAGAGGAAGCAAAGGGGGTGAAACGGCTGAAAGGCAATGCAATCTATGGGAAGGCGGAGGGTGCCAGCCGAGGAGCAGGGAATCTTTAGGTTTTCACCATGGGAAAACACCAGTCGACGACTTCTCACATCAGGGTGCAGTGGGTTTTACAGGCGGAGTCATCATGACTAATTACTGCCGCGCGTGCTCCCGTCAATCAAAAAGTTAAAAATCCTGCCGCACCTGCTCCCGTCAATCAAAAAATTAAAAATCCTACCGCGCCTGCCGCACCCAAAGACTAGAGAAACGCCGCGGTGGATATTTAAATTTACCTGCCGGCAAGGAGATAAAAAAAGGGTGAAAAAAATGTGTCGGCGGCCTAGCTAATAGGTCGCACTAGCCCAACTAGCTAGCCACCGTGCTTCACTGATGTACTCGGCGGGAAAGGTGGTCTTTCGCGATTTCACGACTAATTTACTTCGGCGCTACGACCGAGGAGGACCCAGAAAACGCGTGGTAGGGCGTACCACATCTCGGCAAGGAAGAATATATGCGTGCACCACCCGGGAGGACCCCGAAACTTCACGATAGGGTGTGCCACGTCTCGGCACGGAGGAAAAATGTGCGTGTAAAAATATACTATATCAGACGTAGTAGTACCTATGGTTCGACCTCGGGACCCAGCCAGTCGGTCGAAAACAACCCACTAGCCACACAACTTCATCATGCTAACGTGGCACGGAGGATCAGTGTGGTTAGCTCCATCTTGACCAGCCACAACATCTCTTGTTCTAGGCGATTCTTCTATTTTCCAAGCTTTTTTTAGTTATAATAACACCACGGCAAGCTAGCGCCGCTCTTCGTGTGTGCCCGTGCGTCTAAAGGTTAGACGATGGAGAGGAGAGAGAGATCACAAACCTGGGACCCACCAGTAAGTGAGTCAACGGTCATGCACGCGTTGACGAGGCACTCCCTCTACTCTACTCAACGTAATACTCCCTCCATTTCTTTTTACTCCGCATATAAGATTTGGTGAAAGTCAAACTACTCAAAGTATGACCAAATTTATATAAAAAAATATGAACATCTACAATATTAAAACTATATAGTATAAAAATACATTTGGTGGTGCATTTGATAATGTTGATTTCATATTATCAATTTTTATATTTTTTATTATAAAGTAAGTCAAACTTTACAAAGCTTGACTTTGACCAAACCTTATATGCAGACTAAAAAGAAATGGAGGGAGTACTGTATAAAATCAAGTTATGGGACAAAGCCAACAACCATTGTTGTTTCAGGCAATCGACTTACGCTTTGTAGTCCAGGTTGCCAGTTCGAATCTCGTCTTTCAGATTTGTTAGTTTTAGGTCCAAATTTGATCAATGACAAGTGGGACCCCCGTGTGTTGTTCCGATATTTCAGTGTAGGATTGTTTTTTTGAACAAACATTTTGCGCGGTTAGACAAGTAACGGCACGAGTTACATGTATTTTGCAAGTTTACGAACAAACATGACAGCGGCATAGAATATCACATCCACCCCGCAGCCTAGATGCTATGGTGATACAAGTTTTTACATCGTTGGAACTGAGATTCAATGGCTTGGGAGTAGTCTTTGTAATTATGCGCAATTTCCAAACTCTCCAAGGTTTTTTTGCAAATAAAACATTTAAGCCTCGTGTGTGCCGCTGCATCTTGGATCCAATGGCTCCCCGTTGCTCATATTAGGTGCTCCCCGTAGCTTAATTAGCCGATACCGTGATACAAGCATCTAGGTCGTATGATTTGTGATCAGATGCCACATGCGTAGTACTTGTACTTTCTACGCAATTCCCAAACTCTTTCAGGCCTATATTGCAAAAACATTCAAACCTCCTATTGTGAGCCATTAGATCTCCGTGAACTCGTATCACCATAGAATCTACGGTGCGAGGGCACCTCATATTCTCCCGTGCAAGAAAACATCAGGTGCTCTTGCAGCTTGGACGCTACCATGATACGAGCTTTGAGGTTGTTTGATCTGAGATCCAATGGCATCTGAGCAGTCTTTGTGCTTGTATGTAGTGGCCGAACTCTTTGGGGGCTTTTCTGCAAAAAAAACATTCGAACCACCGAGGAGTTGTTGGGTCACAAATCCAACGGCTCCGAAGAGCTTGTATCACCAAAGCATATAAGGTGTGGTAGCACATGATATTATTACATACAGGAGAATATGATGTCCTCCTTCATCTTAGATGCTATGGTGATACGAGCTTCGAGGTCATTGGATATGGGATCCAAGGGCATCTGAGTAGTTTTTGTACAAATTGTGTGCAATTCTCAAACTCATCAAGGTTTCCTGTAAAAATATTAAGACATCATGTGAGCTCCTATATCTCAGATCTACAAGCTCCAAGGAACTCGTATCAGTATATAGCATCTAAGGTGTGGGGGCACATGATATTCCCCCGGGGAGGAGGGGGTGCAGAACCAATCGGTGTTTGGGAGGGTGGGGACAAATATAATCTAAACAATCCTAAACACAACTTCACAATTTTATCTAAGGTCGAGTGGTTAACCCCCGACAATCTACATAGCTCGGCCTAAACGCAACATTTGCATGTACTGTAGCACTAGACTTAATATCATGTTTCAGTTTCCTGTTCATTTTGAATATTGAATTGAGGACCATGCATGTCTTACATTTTACTCCCTTCGTTCCTAAATATTAGTCTTTTTAGAGATTTCAAATGGACTACCACATACAGATGTATATAGACATATTTTAGAGTGTAGATTCACTCATTTTGCTCCGTACGTAGTCACTTGTTGAAATCTCTAAAAGACTAGTATTTAGGAACAGAAGAAGTATTTTTGAATTCGTGTCATACATGCATGGTTTGGAAAAATAGATGCACTATACTTATTGGATTGTTGTTGTGTTCGTGTGTGTGTGTGGTCATATGTTTGATACATACAAAGTTTTCTCACCACCATACCCTTCATCTTTTAAATATGAATTTGCAATGAAAAACTTACTAGGGATACCATGAAATGTGAAATCCACGTTGAGATCACTATATCACAAACTCACTCTAATTCAAGAACTCGTCATAAATCAATTACCACGTTGAGATTACTATTTGCAAGTAAAATACGGGCATTGTAATACACATTGATTCGTTCGGCAATTTGAAAGATTCATTTCGTATACTCGAATGGTAGGACCCAATGGCGTACCAGCCAGACCTTGGCTCGTGTTGATCCTAAAAAAAGAGAAAAAAACCGGGCTCGTGTTGATCCTAAAAAAAACGGGCTCGTGTCCTTCTGGTGGCGTGCGTGGTATACACATTAGCCAACCCCAACCAGTCGAGCCTCCGCGTTTCGAGTCGAAATATCTAGTGGCCAGAATTCCATCCCTAGGAAATTCCCTTCCTGTCCCTGGTCCATAGTGACTACCGATGAACAATGGAGGGATGCTTTAGTAACTAGACAACATTACCTACCATGCGGCGCACGGTTCAATTCCCTCGGTCGCCGCTACCCAAGGTCACCCATCGACTACATTGCCTAGTACTAATAGTAGTACTACACCAGGATGAGCACAGAATTGAGCCCGTTTGTTCGTGCCTAGTACTCCACTTAATATATCAGGCAATGCACAGGTACGGAGGGATTATCCTTTTATTCTACATACATAACTTGTCTGAAGTCTAACTAAGCAAAATGTTTAACCAAATCCTTTCTTAAGAAATACAATAGGAAAGATGTATCGCTTGAAAATTTATTGCATGATGCAGGTTATGATATTGTTTCGAATCCTGGATTTTAAATTTCAGAAAATCCAAAAGTGACCAGAAATTCATGAAACTGAGCATGGTCACATGATATGGCACAAATATTCCTACGTATTTTTTTCTTCAATTTGATACAGGCTGCTTATGCGAAGTTGCACAAATGAAGAGCCAAGGTATTTATTGAAACCATGGGCGTTTACGTGCCTCCACGAGTCCCGCTATTCTTTGGCAGGTGCCGTTCGAGCAAGCGTGTGAGTCGACGGGAGGCGTGCGAGCAGACCGCTGCACCGGCTAACAGGAGGCGTGCGAGCAGACCGCTGCTCAGGCTCACCGGGAGGCGAGCCCTTTGACCAAGCTCCGCCGCCCACCTTCGTCCCAACTACTCCCACTTTTAATGTCATCGGCGCCGCAGTTTAAAATCAACCCCGCACTACCCGGTTCTCCTGTCGTCTACCTCCAACCAGCCTGACCTAACTGTATGCCATGCCGCATCACGATGGTCTGCCCTTAGTCTTCCAGTTTCCTGAGGAAGACACCTAGCCGGAGTCTCAAGAACATAAGGCGCTTTGGGACGAGCTTGAACCGGCCTTGCGGGAAGACGTCGCGCCTGTCCCCGCTCCCGTTCCGGCTCCCGTCGCCCCGACTGCGCCAGCGCCCATCCCCGTGGCATTGATGGGCCTGGAGCCGCACATTGTCGCCGAGCTTGATGCCACGGGGTTCCACGAGGTCCCCGCCGACTTTCACGCGCCCGTGCACCTGCTAGCGCATGCGCCTGCGCGTGCACTGACGTGCGCGCCTGTGCCAGTGCCCGTTGAGGGAGTCCTGGATTGGGGGGTCCTCGGGCGTCCGGACTATGGTACGTGGGCCGAACTGATGGGTTGTAAAGATACAAGACCGAAGACTATCTCCCGTGTCCGGATGGGACTCTCCTTGGCGTGGAAGGCAAGCTTGGCGTCTGGATATGAAGATTCCTTTCTCTGTAACTGACTTTGTACAACCCTAGTCCCCTCCGGTGTCTATATAAACCGGAGGGCTTAGACCGTACAGGAAGGATAATCATAGTCATACAGGCTAGACTTCTAGGGTTTTAGCCATTACGATCTCGAGGTAGATCAACTCTTGTAATACTCATATTCATCAAGATCAATCAAGCAGGAAGTAGGGTATTACCTCCATAGAGAGGGACCGAACCTGGGTAAACATCGTGTCCCCTGTCTCCTGTTACCATCGACCTCAGACGCACAGTTCGGGACCCCCTACCCGAGATCCGCCGGTTTTGACACCGACATTGGTGCTTTCATTGAGAGTTTTACTGTGCCGTCGTCAAGAGGTTCGGTGGCCCCGTCAATTATCTACAACAATGTTGTTCAGGGAGAAGCCTTCCTCCCTGGACAGATCTTCGTACTCGGTGGCTTCGCACTGCGGGCCAACTCGCTTGGCCATCTAGAGCAGATCGATAGCTACGCCCCTGGCCACTAGGTCAGATTCGGAAGCTTGAACTATGTCACGGACATCCGTGGAGACTTGATCTTCAATGGATTCGAAACTGCACCAGTAGACGCTCCCTGTCACCACGATGAACATGACCTAAATCTGTCATCGAACCATACCCAGGAGATAGCACATGCAACTGCCCCGGCCCTAGATCTGGAGTAGATCACGCCATCCGAGGGCGGGAGGCTCAACCCCTCCATGAAGGCCGCAGACTCAGCGGTGTCGGAGCCGCACACAAACCCAACCTCGAGTGGGATCCGTGTCACCGGAACCTCGGACTCGTTTCCGGCTACGGGTTCCGAACTATGCGCATCCACGCACTTCTAGCTTGATCAGACATCTATCGTCGAATTCAGCTCCGCGGACATCTTTCGGCACTCGCCTTTAGGCGACGTGCTAAACTCATTAAAAACACTCTCCTTAGCGGGGGACCCACAGCCGAATTATATCCGGTTCGAACTGGAGGCTGATGATGGAGAATTTCGTTTCCCACCCACCGCCCACGTCATAGCCACTGTCGAGGACCTAATCGACATGCTCGATTATGACTTGGAAGACATTGACGGTATGGACAACGATGCCGAAGAAGAGGAGGCTCAAAACCCCCCGTTTACCGGACGCTGGATGACCACTTCCTCGTATGACGTATACATGGTGGATGCACCAAAAGAGAATAGCCGCGATGACAAGGAAGATCAAGTTGAGGATAAACCTCCTGAGATACAACCAACGCGGCGCCACTCTAAATCACGCTGCAGCAAAGGCACCAACACCGGCACAGGAGAAGATAACACTCCGGACGGTGCTGAAGACAATGAAGACCCCGTTGAGGCAACTTCCGAACAAGATGAACGGGAAGACGGGCAAGTTAGCCCTGACGAACAGGCCACACATGAAGACTCGGAGGACAATAACTATCTTCTTCTCTCTGAGGATGAGGTGAGCCTCGGCACCAAGGATTTTATCGTGCCGGAGGAACCTATCGAGCATGAGCGCTTTAAGCGCCGGCTAATAGCCACTGCACGGAGCCTGAAAAAGAAGCAGCAGCAGCTTCAAGCTGATCAAGATCTGATCAATGATAGATGGACTGATGTCCTGGCAGCCGAGGAATACGGCCTCAAGTGCCCAGCTAAAAGTTACCCGAAGCGCAAATTGCTACCTCAGTTCGATGACGAGGCGTTGAAGTCTCTACCATCATCGCGCAATGCGGCTGACCTATGAGCATGTGGTCGGGATAAAGCAGCAACTCAAGCCGAACACTAGCCTGCCCTACCTCACCGTAAAGGCAGAGATAAAACAACTCGGGGACACACATATGACCTACGGCAGGACTTGATAGTAGAGCAGGTCAGAACAGATCGATCTATGGATCACGGGGACGTGCCCCGACACGCGATAACTGCTATCTAGCCAGACGCAATAATCATATTCACGGCCGGGCTGAGAACCGCAGAAGGACTCTATCCGAGCAACGTCGCGACGTGGCCCGATATAGAGGCGCCGCACACCCACTTTGCTTCACCGACAAAGTAATGGAGCACGAATTCCCGGAAGGGTTTAAACCCATGAATATCGAATCATATGATGGAACAACACATCCCGCGGTATGAATTGAGGACTTTCTTCTCCATATCCACATGGCCCGCGGCAATGATCTCCACACCATTAAATAGCTCCCACTAAAACTAAAGGGACCAGCTCGGCACTGGCTAAACAGCCTTCCAGAGAACTCCGTTGGCAGCTGGGAAGACCTGGAAGACGCCTTTCGCGCTAACTTCCAAGGTACATATGTCCGGCCACCAGATGCCGATGACTTAAGTCACAACATCCAGCAGCCCGGAGAGTCAGGCAGAAAGCTTTGGACTAGGTTCTTAATTAAAAAGAACCAAATTATCGATTGTCCGGACGCCGAAGCCCTCGCGGACTTCAAACACAGCGTCCGGGATGAATGGCTCGCCCGCCACCTCGGTCAAGAAAAACCAAAATCCATGACAGCCCTTACCGCTCTAATAACCCGCTTTTGCGCGGGAGAAGACAGCTGGCTCGCTCATAGGAGCAACGGCGGCAGCGATCCGGGCACTTCCGAAGTCCGAGACGGCAATGGAAAGGCACGACGCAATAAACACAAGCGTCGCAATAGTGATGAAATAACGCAAGACACAGCGGTCAACGCCGGATTCAGCGGCTCCAAGCCCGGTCAACAGAAAAAGCCATCCAAGGCAAATAGAGACGGACCATCTAATCTCGACAAGATATTGGATCAGCCCTGCCAGATTCATGGCACCCCCGATAAACCAGCTACTCACACTAACAGAAGATGCTGGGTCTTCAAACAAGCCGGCAAGCTTAAAGCCGAACATAAGGGGAAGGGGCCGCCCAGTGACAGCGATGACGAAGAGACTCGCCAGCCGAATACCGGGGTTCAGAAGCAATTTCCCCCCGAAGTGAAAACCGTAAACATGGTATATGCGACGGACACCCCTACTGGGGAGCACATGCGCGCACTACGGGACGCATACGCCATAGAGGAGGTTGCCCAAAAAATTAGTCATATCCGTCCCAAAGGTTCGGCAGCTCTGATCATCGATCCAATTATCGATGGGTTCCATCTCACGAAAGTCCTTATGGACGGCGGTAGTAGCCTTAATCTACTGTACCAAAAAACTGTCCACAAAATGGGCATTGATCCTTCTAGAATCAAACCCACCACAGCAATCCTCAAGGGTGTAGTACCCGGCGTAGAAGCTCACTGCACGGGCTCCATCACACTGGAAGTCGTTTTCGGTTCGCCAAACAACTTCTGAAGCGAGGGCTTGACCTTTGATATTGCCCCGTTCAACAGTGGCTACCATGCACTTCTGGGGCATACCGCTTTTGCTCGATTTAATGCGTTCCCACTCTACGCCCTCGCAAAACTTAAAATGCCCGGTCCACGCGGCGTCATAACAATAAATGGAAATACGGAACACTCCCTCCATACAGGGGATTGTACTATGGCTATTACAGCCAAAGTACAAAGCGGCCTCGTCAAGCCACACAACTCATCGGCCATTAAGCCGCCGGTTTCTATTAAATGGAACCGATCTATCTCAGGGCGGGATTAGTAGTTCAGCCTCCGTTGTTCGCCGCACAATCACGCGAAGTTTATACCGCGCATGCATAATTATGCACTTAAAATACCCTGGCCATCGGCGGAGGCACAATACGGGCAAGCCTACAAGCACTCCCTTTTCCTCCTTTTCATTTCTAACTGTTTCTTTGTATCTTATCATAGGTGACGCAAAATATTGGTCATCTCACAGACTCTTTCGGAGTTCGGCTTCATACACTTACCAAAGGTTATTCCTGTTAAAGGAATCCTTTAACCGAGGCAAGGCGGCGCAGACGTGCGACATGAGGTCCAAATAATTTTGTAGACCGCACTCTTTATTTTGAGCATGTAAACTGCCTTCTCCCTCAGCCTTCGACCACCGGCATGTCAAATAGCCTGGGTCATGGCATTATTATTTGGAAAATGGCAATTGACATATCGATCCGGTCCAGTAAACATAATCCGTATCCAGTATTCGCTTTTTCTAAAGAGCTGAATTTCTCCGGTTGTTTCACACTCGCACCTCGGCACAGGTTGCCAGGGGCTTGATATGGGAACAAATGAATTGCCGACAAGCCTGAATAGCTCTATAGCACACTTCAGCATCGCGAGTTTTGGTCTTATATGCATCAGCTCCGAATCATGTGTTTGGTCAATAGTTGGGTTGCCCGGCTCCTATGCTTACTACCATACATTCCTCTATATTGGCTCAGGTAGTAAAGGGAGAACTACTGCGATAGTGTCCCGGTTTATCCGGATGAGCACCTACATAGAGAAAGCCGAAAAATGACTGTCATGATGCGGCGAGAGCTGGTCAACCACTCGATGACTTATTAGAATGTTTCGTGATTCCTTCTGTATTACACGAAGGACCGTTCTTCTGGTCACCCATGTAACGCACCGTATTCGGATAACTGCGTACATACTAGGGGCTATATTGTAGACCCACCATGAAACTCCTATAGCTAAGTGAAAGTGCTAAAGCCCTATAGTCTGATTGCCTAGTTCGCCGCATTGACACCTTCTTCACGGACCAAGACGTTGGATCAAGAGTGGTCAAGTGCTTTTCCGAACACCCCCGTATTTTATGCGAGGGGGATGAAGCCGACGACTGGAAAACTTTCAGATTATACAAAAACGGCCGAACAGGAGGTGCCACAACTTCTAGGCATAACCTTAAAATATAATAATATTGTTTTTACAATTTCAATACATTTCACTCGAATATCATCTCTTTCGAGCACTGAACCTTTATCAAGCGGGAACCCTCTAAAATGTCCTCAAAATAATACTCAGGCGTGTGATGCTCCTTGCCCTTGGGTGGACTTTTCGCTGCAATATCGGTGGCCTTCATCTTCACCAAGTACGTCTTCACACGGGCAAGTGCCATCCGTGCACCTTCAATGCACGTTGACCGCTTAATGGCGTTGATACGCGGCACCACATCAACTAGCCGCCGCACCAAACCGAAATAACTCTTCGGAACGGGCTCAGTCGGCCACAGCCGGACTACTACCCTTCATGGCAGAACCGAATATCTTGTGAAGCTCGGCCCACTGGGCCATCTGTTCTTTCAGCAATAGCGGCCGCTTCGGCGTGCCGAAAATTGACCAAAACAACTTCTCTGTTGCATACCCTTCTTGCACTTTGTAAAATTGCGCCACATCGAAGGCGCTCTTCGGCAAGTCCAAAAAGGCGTATGGAGAGCTCCACATGTGATTAAGCGGGGAATACTTCGGATCACCGAATTTAGTCTGTAATAAGAAAGGCTTACCGGCCGCTATCTCCCCAGCTTGCCGGATCTCTTCCCGAGCCGCTCTAGACTCAGATCGTGCTTCTCTTGCCTCTTGTAAGGCCTTGTTGAGGTCGGCCGCTTTGGCTTTGTTATCCCTCTCAAGGAATTCGCACCCGACAGTAGCTTCCTTCAGCTCGCGCACCATAGTGGCCATTCTTTCTTCACACTGGCGCCGAGCAGCCTGTCCGGCTTCTAACTCATCAGCTGCCTTCTTGGCGGCCACATTACTTATCCGGGCTTGCTCCTTGGCACGGGCAAGTTCAGCTCGAAGGGTCTCAACCGCGGCAGCACCATCTGTAGATATGCATGTCTTAGAATATAATTCTAGCTTCGTGCTCATGTTATTATATATACATACTCTAACACATGCCTTGCGCCTCGTCAAGTCGCCTGTTAATAAGTGTGATGTTGTTATCCGCCACATCAAGTTTTAGCTCCAAACCTGCAACCTCTGTAGCGTGGGCAGTCGTCATGGAGGTAACAACCTGTGTTTCAAGTAATTAGATTATTTCCGGGGGACATATTTTTCGATCCTCTGATTCCCTCCCTTTGGACGCCAACCAGAGTCTCAGCGGCTACTATCTATGCACAGGTGCATTTCGCGTATAGAGCACAATCGAAAATATAACATTACGTACCTCGAAGCCTCTTAGCAGGCCCATGAAGGCTTCATTCAATCCGCTTTTCGCGGACAGAATCCTCTTAGCCACCGTACCCATCAAGGTACGATGCTCCTCTGAGATTGACGAATGCCGCAACAAGTCCATCAATTTATCCGGCGCCTCCGGATTCCTGGAAGCAGCTGGGGGAGTACGGACTCCCTTTGAAAGGATATGTCTGCTCGATCCTAGAGTCATCTCCGGCTGTAAACCGGATAGTCTGGAACCTTTATTGTTGGCCCCCGTAGGGACCGCACAATTCGGACCCTGGGCGGCCGAAGTCTCGCCTTGAGGCGCTGTCTCCATTATCTTCTGTTCATTGGGAGAGATCCTCTGAGACGACACCTTGACGTCGTCCGCCCTGTTGGGCGAGGAAGCTTGTAGAGGCGTCTCGCTTTCCATCATGTCTGGAAGAAGGTCCCCCGAGGAGGAGGATTGTTGAGGAAGACTGTGTGCCGGACTACAAAACGCATCTTCTAGATGTTACCTTTGTAAATGAGAAAAGGAACGGGATATATTTAAAACACCTTTGTTCACTTACGATTCGGCTGGAGGCTTGTTCTTACAAAGGAACTGTTCGAGAACGTCCCCTTCCGAGCCTGAACCACCCGAGATGGACGTCTTGCCTCGCTTAGGAGCCCTTACCTCTCAACTTTCGGAGGAGGCCCTTTTCTTACCATAAGGAGAAAGGATGTCAGCTTCTCCTTCTCTTTTGTCTTCGGAACAGGGAGCCTTAATTTCCCGGGACATAGTGTGTTGTTTACCTCCGGGATGGAGGTCAACTTTGGCTCCCCCACTCTCCTCATTGTCCTCTTCCACCGGCGCCTGGTATGGCGCCGGGACCAGCATCCTTGTTAGCACGGGACTAGCTGAGTCTTCGGGAAGAGGAGACGAACACCTGATTCGCTCCACCTTCTTTATCCAGCCCTGGAAGAGAATGGTTTTCTCAGTATCTTATTATGAGAGGCTTATCTAAACTGTATTCGAGAGTTGAGTGCTTACCGAGGTATCCCGATGGTTGTAGTCAAGGCCGACGTCCTCTGTAGTATCCGGCCACTGCTTTCGTGCCCCGAAGAATAATTTCCACATTCCTTTGTGTGTTGTGCTGAAGAAGTGCTGAAGGGTTCGTGGTCCTTCCGGATTGAACTCCCACAGGCGAAGAGGCCGCCGCTGGCATTGTACGACCCGGCGGACTAGCATTACTTGGGTTACATTGATAAGTCTGATGTCCTTCTTAATAAGGCTCCGGATGCGGCTCTGTAGAGTCCACACTTCGTCAATTGATCCCCAGTCCAACCCCTTATTGATCCATGATGCGAGCTAAATTGGAGGGCCAGATCGGAACGCGGGCGTAGCCACCCACTTGGTGTCGCGGGGTTCAGTGATGTAAAACCACTCCCGCTACCATAAGTCGGAAGATTATGTAAAGGATCCTTTTAGCCAAACAACGTTGATAAGTTTGCTCAACGTAGCACCACCGCACTCCGCTCGTTTCCCATTGACTACCTTCAGCTTTACCTTAGAGGTCTTGAGCCACAAGCCGAAGTGTGGGGAAATATGGAGGAAGGCTTCGCATATGATAATGAACGCCGAGATGTGAAGAAAGGAGTCCGGAGCCAGATCATCAAAATCTAGCCCGTAATAGAACATGAGCCCTCGAACGAAGGGGTGGAGGGCAAACCCTAGCCCTCGGAGGAAGTGGGAGACGAATACGACCCTCTCGCTGGATCTGGGAGTAGGAATAACCTGCCCTTGAGCCGGAAGCCTATGGGGGATTTCCATGGTCAGGTATCTTGCCGCCCGGAGCTTCTTGATATCCTCCTCTAGGATGGAGGAAGCCATCCGTCGACCTTGAGAGCCGGTTCCAGATATGACTCGGAAGCTCGAAAGAACTAGAACCTTGGGTGCTAGAACTTGAGGCTGGAGAAAGCTTCGCGTGAAGAAGCAAGATGAGTCTTAGCTTCTTTATAAAGGAAATGAATAACGAACGCCTCCTCCTAAGCCTAAAAACCTGCCTATTCTTAAGGAATCGTGTCAACAGGACAGTTGGGATACCCACGCCCGCATTGATGAGGATCCCGCAATAAGGGGACACGATCTGTGCTTCGACAAGATGTGCCAATGAAACTGCGTCCCGGAACATGGAGCGACGGGCGAAAAACGGTTCGATATAATAGCCGGGTGGTGACGTGAAATCACGTTACCAAAAAGTTGTCAGCGGATTGGACTCATGAAATATTATACTCTCTGCGGTTGTGTGTGGAATTTGTTTTGCAGAGCCGGATACGTTAGTTGCGTCCGAAGACTGTGTTGGAGTATTCGGAGAAGGAACCCGCCTTGCAATGCCGAAGACAATTTGCGCGCCCGACACCTCGTCATTGAAGCCTGTTTCAGGGGCTACTGAGGGAGTCCGGGATTAGGGGGTCCTCGGGTGTCCGGACTATGGTACTTGGGCCGGACTGATGGGCTGTAAAGATACAAGACCGAAGACTGTCTCCCGTGTCCGGATGGGACTCTCCTTGGCGTGGCAGGCAAGCTTGGCGTCTGGATATGAAGATTCCTTTCTCTGAAACCGACTTTGTACTATCGGATCTTGGGTTCCGGCAAAACCCTTAAGGTTCGAACTCTGGGGTGCGCGCGAAGATCTCCCCCTACCGAACCACGCCCTTAACCTCACTACGATCTCTAAGGCTAGCTCGATGAACCCGCAACACAAGGGACACAAGATTTATACTAGTCCGAGCTACCGTTGTGGTGTAATACCCTAATTCAGTGTGTGGTGGTTGATTGCCTCTTGGGCTGAGGATGAACAGTACAAGGGGAAGAACAGCCTCCTGAGGAGAGGTGTTCTTGTGCTTGGTGAACTTGAGGGTGTGAGGATTACTCAAGGTGAGATGAGATCGGGCTTGGTTGCCTCCTACTGTGGTGGCTAGTCCTATTTATAGAGGCCCTGGTCCTCTTCCCAAATATTGAGCGGGAAGGGAGCCAAGAACGGCCAGTTTGAAAGGGGACAACCAGTACAAGCTATCCTGACAAAAGCAGTCTTCGCCTGCAAAAGGCTCTGGTGGTGACGCCGTCTTGGGCTCCACGGTGACCTCCGTCCTGCCGTCCTGCTGGTCTTGGTCTCGTTGCACCGATATGGAAACCTTTGCTTGATGCCTCGGAACTCCTCACCTCCGCTTGCCTCCTTAGCACCAAAGGGGAAACAAGGACACTACGCGCGGTGGCGCCCGCCTGGTCTCGTTCGTCATGGCTCACGTCATGAGAACCTCGCGTGGTTTGCCTTGCCTTGATCTCTCCACCCCTCGCGAGCCAGCCTGGTGAGGCCGCTACCGAGGAGGTCTTGTTTCGTCCGCCTCGCGAGGCTTGGCCCCGCGCGAGGGTCTTGAATGCTTCTTGGTGAAGATGGGCCGTACGGGCCTACTCGCAGAGCCACGCCGTGGGCCGCAGGCAGGTGAGTTTGGGGACCCCCGTTCCCAGGACGCCGACATGTACAACCCTAGTCCGCTCCGGTGTCTATATAAACCAAAGGTCTTAGACCATACATGAAGGATAATCATGGTCATACAGACTAAACTTCTAGGGTTTTAGCCATTATGATCTCGAGGTAGATCAACTCTTGTAATACTCATATTCATCAAGATCAATCAAGCAGGAAGTAGGGTATTACCTCCATAGAGACGGCTCGAACCTGGGTAAACATCGTGTCCCCTGTCTCCTGTTACCATCGACCTCAGATGCACAGTTCGGGCCCCCCTACCCGAGATCCGCCGCTTTTGACAATGACACCCGTGCACACGAATGTCTCCGCCACGCCATTGCCAGCGCCTGTCCCCGCGCGGGTGCCAGTGCCCCCCTCAGCGGCATGGATGGCCACCGTCAACCGCTTCCTTGCACCAACGCCAGTCGCCTCCTCCCGCCAGTTGACTCGCTCCTGGAGACCGAAGTCCAAAACATTGTGGCCTTCCTTGAAGCTAGGGCCAACGTCCAGGAGTACGCCAACAACGGCGCAAGACGCCGCCGTCGCCGTCGGTCAGTGGCCCGATGACACACGGAGCACGGCAGAGGAGCCGCTTCCCTCTGCAAGACGCCGCCGCCGCCGCGTAATCTGAATTTGCCATGAAAAACGTTTGGATTGCCATGCTTAAAATCCGAACATTTATCATTTCCATTTATTTTAGATCGATCGTCGTATGAATGTAATGTCGGAGTCAGACTGAATGAAATCTATGGTTTGATCGATTGAATGTTCTGCTAGAGCTGTATCAAATTAAATATAAAACGTCATGAAGTCACATGTATTCATTCTCATCCAACGACCTAGACTGCTTCAATGTCAAGCGCTCAACACGTTTAGCGTGCAGTTAATTTCATGCCAAAAATAGTGCTAATCACATAATAACACACAAATAATATCCTACTTAATATCCGCATGCACTTAATATACTTCCAAATTAACGTGCATTGCACGTACACATTGACTAGTACTACTAGTACGTGAAACTGGTGCCGTAACTTGTGAACGCGTCCAGATATGGTCAACGGCAACATCGCCCGCGAGTTCTTTGTGTTTGCCTGTGCATCTAAACGCGGAAGGGGAGGAGAGAGAGCACACATGGAACCTACCAGTAAGTGAAGGCGAATAGTACTACGCGCTAACGAGTCGGTCCCACTAATGTACTAAAAATAATATTACATGTTATCCATTAAATAGGATGTGGTAATATAAAAACATTATATGAACAGAGGGGATACAACAAACATTGTTGTTCTACGTATGTTGCTTATTGACGTGCGACTTGAAGGCCCTGGTCGCATGTTCGATTCTCATCCTTTATTTTTTAATTTGTATATGGGTCCAAATTTGTTCCATGACAGGTGGGCCCCTCAGGTGTGTAGTTTGTAGCACTTTAATTTGTGGGCCGAAATTTGTTCCATTCCAGGTGGACTATCGGTGTTCAGTTTTGTAGCTTATTTGTAATAATTAAAGAGAACAACAGAGTTTTTTGCAATAATACCATGGTGCGACGTTGAAGGCGAGAAAGGACGTGCGAGAGAGCGATGACCGAGCCAGAGGGAAATCAATCGGGGGACGTGCGGGGGTTGCAATGGTGTTCGGGGTAGTTGTGGGATCAATGCTACGAAAATATAATCTAAACCCACCAGAATAAATGCCTACACAAATTAATCCAAGGTTGGAGTCCCCCTCGCAATGTAAATAGCTCCGGCTTTGCGAGGGATGGAGAGGTAGCTTCAATGTGTGGAATATACGGCGTGAGAAAGCGAGGTCAATCGAGAGACGTATAGATAGAGAGACAAAGTGAGTGTGGTCCGACATTCATTGAAAAGATATATATGCTCTGGAGAGATATTATCGGATTGAGCTTTTGGGAAGGGTGAGGGCTGTAAGATAGAGGTTGAGAGATGATCCAGCCACATACATGTAGATATATTTTGTGCGTTGGAGGAAGCAAAGTCAATCGATTACATGTATGAAGGGAGAGAGATTGAGCGAGTGTGGGTCATCGTGCGATCGAAAGAGTGAGACGGGTTGGAGAGAGTGACCTAGATAGACAATGTGCATGAGAGAGTATACAATATGAATATGTCGATTTGGGCTCAAACATGGAGATATATCGTTTGTGTCCGAGAAAGAGCAAGGTTAATCGAGACATACAGAGAGAGAGAGAGAGAGAGAGAGAGATTGAGCGAGCGTAGCCCGCCAAGAGGTCAAAAGAGTGGGGGCAACTTGGATGGACTGACCTAGATAGACAATCTGCATGATAGAGTATAGATTGTGTCGATCGAGGCCCGAACAGGGAGATATATCATTTGTGTGTGAAAGAAAACGAGGTGAATCGAGACTGAGATAAAGAGAGCGAGATTGAGTGAGTGTGGCCCGCCGTGCGGAAGAAAGAGTGAGATAGTCTCGAGGTAGTGACCTAGATAGACAACGTGCGTGCATGCGCACGGGAGGTTGGGGGCCTAGATAGGCAATGCATGTATCTAGCGAGAGAGGGTGGGAGGGAAAGAGAGAGAGAGAGAGAGAGAGAGAGAGAGAGGGAGAGCTCGGCATGGGGTGCAATGGCGGGTGTGTGAGGTAAATACATTTGGTAACAGAGTGGAAAAAGGGGGTTGTGTAGTTGAGAGAGTTAGAGATCGAAACATGGAGAGAAAGAATGAACGTGTGTCGGAAACCGACAGCTTCCTAAGGTGGTTAGGAGAGGAAGATTGACCGATACATGAAGTATGTAGCATGTGCGCCGAGGGGGGGGGGCTAAAAACAACATTTGAATGTAGATAGTATGAGACTTAATATCGATGTTTCAATTCCGTGTACATTGTAAGATTTGAACTGAGGACCATGCATATGGGTAATTATTTCGAATTCGTGACATATTAGGTTTGGAAAAGTTGACATTGACTCGATTGTTGTGCTATTTTGTAGGTCATACATTTGAATCCATCCAAATTTTTCTCACTACCATGGTGTTCATCATATACAAATGAATTTGTATTAAAAAGTAGCATGGATACCGTGAAATGCGAAATCCACGTTAGAATTTGAGACTGCTATGTGACACACACTCTAATTCAAATAACTAATTATGTGACACACACACTAATCCACGTTAGCGTGGATACCGTGGATACCGTATCGATTTTTTTTCAAATAACTTCTCATTAATTAATTTATAGTATCTTGTTTCGAATGACTAATTATTTGCAAGGAAAACACGGGCATGGTAATACATATAGATTCGTTTGCAAATGAAAGAAGATTCGTTTGCATTCCCAAATGTAGGCGCACCACGCAGATAGGGCCATGTCATGGTGGTCGAATGTGTCGTACGGACGCTTAGCACCCAGCCACCCACCCCCTCCCTCCCTCCCACCTCCCCCCCAAAAAAAAAGAGGAACGGCGACAAAATAAGTTCGTGCTCCCACATGTTAGATTGAAATATCTGGCGGCCCCAATTCTAGCCCTTCAAAATCTCCCTTCTCCGTCGTCCCCTTCCGCGCCCAGATTGCTCAAATCCCTGACTCGCCGCCAACCCAAGCAAAGTTCAAATCGCCCCTCGTCTCATCTCTTTCCCCACCTCTGTGCCGGACGACGACGACGAAGAGGACGGTCGCGCTTCACCACCGCACCAGAGCTACCTCATCTACGCCCTCGTCCACCGCACCGGGTGGTCCACCGACAACGTCGGCCGCCGCAACCGATGTGCCTCACAGACACCGACTTCCACCGCATCAGGTGCGCTTCACCGACGCTGTCTCCCACCTCACTGGGGCTACTTCACCGAGCACATCATCGCACCTCCGCGCCCCGAGGCCGTTGGGGCTTCACCAACGGTCTCGTCCACCACATTGTAGCACTCCGCTGCCACTCTAGATCTGCATCCGTGCACGGCCAGCCAATGCCAGCGCATCACCCTCAACGGCTCTGAAGTGACTCACACTCTAGCTAGGCGAGCATGCCCAAACGCCGGCCCGAACTAGGTATCCACACATCACTCCCTTGTGCACTATTCCGACGATGTTTGGATATCCTTTCGCTGCTCTCTTAGCTTACACGCCTCTGCAACTCTGACTTTAACTCTTGTTTCTTCTGGAGATATCATCTGAAACAACCAAAACCATTTTTTAGCGAAGCATGACGGCGCTACGGGATCTGGTACACATCCTGCACACCCGTATAACCATGTAAGTATCTGTCCTCTGGTACAACAACAAGGTCGACTCCTCTTATTTGATCAACCATTCGCCGTGTCAAAAATGCAGAGGGGGATGCAAGGAGCACAAGGCCTGCACATCCAAGCAAGTGGTGACATGGACTTGTACATGGAACATCCCAAGCGCAAGCAGAGCTGCAGTGAGCCTGTACAACGAGCTAGCGTAAGTCCCTGCATTTCATTTAATTCATACTGGCCTGCATGTATGATTTGTGTGCAGTGGTAGTTCCACGAATTCAAGTTACCAGGGGCGAACATTTAACTTAAAAAATACGAAGGCACTTGCACTCCGGAAATCAACATAACTTGAGAAATGTGAAGCTACATGCACTTTGAAAACCAGCTAATGATCCAAAGTAGTTCAGATTATAAAACACTAAATGATGCAAGCACCAAAAAAACAAAATGCAACATGGTGTGCAAGGACTACTAACATGGTATGTACTTGCTTGAATTATTCGTTCTCTAGCTGAAAATATCGAAGTGTAATTGCACCTATAACCAATGCACAAACTGCATATCAATATATCTATCCTGCACAAGTATGCCAATAGTTTTAAACAACGGATTAGAAAAGTATTTATGCTACATTGTCATAATACGGGGACTTTCTGGTAGATGGCCTCGGCGTTTCCTGAAGCCATGAAAATGTACTATAATTTGCTTGTCATCAATGCCTGCAAATCTCTATGTCTCTCTCAACATAACAGATCATCATTAGACACTAAATCCTTCAATGGGAGCTTGCAAAATGCTTGCATTAGATCCCTCATTAGATACTATATGTTCATCACCAGGAGCATGTAAAATGTTTGCATCAAATCCTTCATTAGCAGTCTGTTCATTAGACACTTCAGGCTCAAGAACAACATGAGCTTGTATGTTTGCACCGGAAACTTGATTAGATACATCAGATTCAGTCAGTTCAGTATTGATTGGGGCAGTTATAAAATAAGCAGAAATTGTTTCATTTTCTCATAGATTCCCTACATACAAGCAGTTTCACAACACCGTCAGGTTTAACTATTGGCCAGAAATTGAACAGTTGAATTAGATATAATCAGGGATGTGATGTACCTGCTCGTTGCGCATGCTGCTCTTGCAAGCTGCAACTGTCCGTTTGCGCAAGCTCGATGCCATGCCTGTGCTGCCGCCGCTGCCTCCCACGCAGGCTACACCCAGGGCTGGATCTTCATCTTCTTGCCCTTCCATTCGCTTGAAGCCCACTGACCGCCCTCCAACGAGGGCACGAGGAACTGCTATGTTGGTCTGTCAAGCGGCGGCTAGGTTAGGAGCGAACCAGACTGGAGGCTGGAGGGAACAAATTTGGATATTTCCTGCTGTCGATCGATATGGGAGGCGCTCGCTTGGGCCGCGAGCCTGCTATAGGGCCTGCCTTGCACTTACGTTATTGACCCATCCAAATTGAAACGTTTTTCTTCGTTTTTTACATTGCCTGCTCGTGCGTTGGGACGAACATAACTAGCCTGGGCCAACCTAGATGACTCACACTAGGTGCACAATTTCCAGCCACCCGAGGCGGCCGCCCATACCAGCCCCTACGGTGGCGTCGCCCCTTTTTGCGTGTATGATTGGGGTAGTGAAAAATATTCCAGTGGCGCTTTTAATTTACCCACAGAATGGTTGAATTGCTTGTTTCTATGAACTGAGTTCGCCAATAATGTGAAGGATGCCAGTCTTTCATCCTATTGTAGATTGCTTAGATCTCGATATGCCAAATGTAATTGCATGAAATATACAGTAAAAGCCAGTGTGATGTGTGTGGCTACAACTAGTCTGACTACACGTCCTCATATAACATATCAAGGACGCACCATCTTACCAGATTAACCATTCGACTTACCAATGCAGTGTGGAAAGAAAGAAGTACCGGGACTGCGTATCCAAGCAATTGATGCCATGGACTCCTTCGTTGAACCTTGTAAGCAAAAAAGAAGTTGCAGTGTGCCTGTACAAAGAGCTAGCGTAAGTTCAGTTACCTGCTTCTCGAAATTTTAGTTAGCCACTTATTGCAAAATTGTTCAATTACGTTGCTTGGCTTAATTTAGTTTGCTACTGATTACATAATGCCATATCCTATTAATCCTATTATAGACTTCGCCTATCTATGTGTTTGATACTTACTATTAAGAATTACCTGTTTGCCTGAACTTAAATAGCTACTTAAGCATGTAGATAGCTAGTCATATGTACTTCTAGGGTGCAGCAGAATTCACGTGTAATTTATGTTCTGATACCCTGTTTGTTTAAATGGTTTGCTGTTATCACTGGTAGCACTAGTAATGTTTGCATGTTCATAGATAGACAACTGTCAGGTTTATATGAGGGACACCATCTTTTTAACTTATATCTGTGTTGGAATCATTTTGCTTACATCAAAGAAATTTACAGATGTCTGTGTTGCTGGTAAACGGTACTGACTTGTTACTTTAATACGTTCCCAAGAACTTGTTAGTTTTACTAGTTCATGTGTAATTAAATACATTGCCAAAACTGGTTAGTTTTACTAGTTTGATGCTAGTTTCTTATGGCTCTTGCAAAACTTTATTTATTGATTGCTACCATTCAAGTTTGCCGGATCCAACTGAAACTTCGTTGGCACAACAGGTATGTTTTCAAAAACTTCCTTGTTTACCTGGTTTGCTGCTGTAACTTGTTGCTATAATCATCTTACCAACTTCAAGTTTTCAAGATCCAATTGGAAGTGCAATTGCACAGCAGGTACATTTTTCAAAAATATATTTGTGTAACAGGTTTGCTTTTGTAACTTGTTTCTCTAATCAAGTTACTGACTACTCAACTTTTCAGGATCCAAGAGAAACTCCAATGCCACAACAGGTTCCTTTTGCAAAACTTGTTTGTTTAACTGCTTTGCTAGTGAAACCGGTTGCTCTAATCACGTTACTGGCTACTCAACTTTTCAGGATCCAAGAGAAACTCCAATGCCACAACAGGTACCTTTTGTAAAACTTGTTTGTTTAACTGCTTTGCTGCTGCAACAACTGGTTACAATGATGTTAATAACTACTTTTCAGCATCCAATTGAAACTCTTTATTTCCTTGTTTGTTTAACTGGTTTGCTGTTATAACTCCCAGTTTAGATGTTTTGCTAACTTCAACTTTTCAGAATCCAATCGAAACTTTAATGGAAAAGCAGGTTAGCCCAAGATCAAAGGGCGAGGTCCCCATGGACGTTGTATCATCCCACAGCAGTGGCACCGGCCCAATCGTGCATCATGAATTGCCAACTGCTGATGCTCTAGAGGCTAAACTAGTGGTAGAAAGAGATTCCGCTTCTGCACTTAGAGATGAAGTTGACATGTTGAGGAAGCAAACAGCACAATCACAAGTAGTACTCAAGACAACCATTAAATATTTGGTGGATTTCAAAATGAAGCAAGCTGAGACTGATCGCATTGTTAAGGTCCTGAAGGAAAAAAGGAAATTAAATTTCCACTTGGTAAATCATAGGTGAAATGTTCTTTCCATCGTTGAATAACCTTTGTGTTGATTTTTCATGTAATCGATCAAACCATTTGTTTTAGAGATCATGTAATAATTGTTTTTTGTTTTTTGGTTTGTAATTTTATTTGAGCACAAGTCTGTATTAATTGACAAGACTCGGAGACATATCATTTTCATTGTTGTGCCAGACCTACAAATATGCCAATCAGACTGAATGTGCATTCAGCAATAATAGTAGTATAGATGGACCATAAGTCGCACGCATCGGAAAGGGCCATGATGTTGTACTAGCTTCGCAAAAAAAGGATGCTCTTCTAGCAAAAAAAAGTACAGCGGCCTGGCTTATGTATGTTAGTTGATATTACTGATCCATATACTGTATAAGTGTTTATATGTCTGTTAGTTTTGTACATTATTGGTTGATTGACTCGGTATTTGAATCTTGATACATCGCTTTTGTACATATCTAAATGGGAGTACACATTATGCTGCGTGTGACATTTGAGTTGGACATAAAGTGTTCCTAATATTCGAATTCACCTTAAAACTGGATTCTAGCTTCTGAATTCGAGTATCGGCATTTGTAAATCATATTCATATATGACAGTGGAATACATCTTTGTCGTGCTTTTGAACATATATAAAAACACATAGAATGATTTATAAAGATTCGTATAGGAATACAAAATGGATTCGTATTTAGTTGCCAGGGTAAACGTGGATGCTTATTGTCCCAAACTTCGAAAGAAGCGGCAAAATGTCCAATCCCACGTCGACTGCCCGAAGCCAAATCTTTGGGAGATGGAAATTACTGTCTACCCCTTACACGGACAATCCATCGGCCCGATTTCCACTGATCTCAAAAGGGGTAGGTTAGTAACTTCAATTAGACGTGACACGATCGCCTCTGAGCCCATTCTGACACGGTGGGCACCAAACATGGGCGGCAAAACATATTTGATTCAAGCTCATCCAAAAGACCTCTATTTCTCCCTCCATTTCCCCATTCATACACGGTGGGTGGCAAAACAAACTCGACTCGGCCGAAATCGATGTAGGCAAATATTTTCAATAGGGGCAGGTTTGTAACTTCACTCAGACGTGACACAACCGCCCTACCTGTCAGCCCCGTTCATACACCGTGGGCGCCAACCATGGGCGCCAAAACACCCTCTCCTTGCCCGAAATCGCTCTGGGCAAATATTTGCGAGATGCGAGATTACCGTCCTATCCCCAACCGACGAGACGTCCAAATTTTAAACAGGGGCTAATTACGTAACTTTCCCATATTTCAGACAGGCGCATCCCAAAAACATGGTTCCCCGTACCTCTCCCTCCATTTTACCATTCATACACCCCCCGCGCTAGAACACCATCCCCACACCAGCCTCCTTTGTCCGCAACCCCATCCATCGCCGCCATCCTCCACCCCATCCATCGCCGCCGTCCTCCACCCCATCCATCACCACTGTCCTCCACCATGCCGGAGCGCCTACCAAGACCACGCCGTCCACTGCTAGATATGGACGTTTCTCATCCACGGCGATGGACCAAGAGCCTTGCATCGTGTCCTATCGCTTCATCGGCGCCGTCGTCCTCTTTGCCGGAGCCTTTCACACGACCTTCTCTTCCACCGCAATGGGACTTATCGCCCGATGCACCCGTCTACCGTTGCAGATCTGCTTCAACGCCACCGACAGCCATCGCACCCCCGATGCCTACACGGTGCTGCAAGAGAGGTGGTACTTCATATCTGCACAACTTTTTGATCTCAACCAGAAAATAGATCGTAACTTGGTTACTGTACTTTCTTTTCAGCTCTTAGAATTTAGTTCTTAGTTAGAAGCAAACAATGGATGCTAAATAGCATTTCCCCGGTTTGCAGCTTTAATCTGCCATGGCACAGTAATAATAGGGTTTAATTGATCATGTTGGTTCCGTGGTGGTTTATTTAATAGAAATCAGAGGGGAAACCCTCTTTTGCTCAAAAATAAATGCTTAGGGTTTCCCCCTTTTATGATTACTACACGTGTCATAATAGAACTTCTCCACCCATCAAGCTAAACAAGCTTAGTTGTTCAAATACGAATATGATATTATTAAAACAGAGTCATTTAATTGGTCAGCTAAATGTTCCTAATTTAGTTTCGAAAATGCCTGTTCGCCGCTCGGGTGTGTATCTCTACAGGGTGTCCACGGTGGGCCGCGAGCCACCCTGGGATTTTGGGTCGGCCCAGGCCCCGATTCCCCTCTGTTCTGCTGCGTGCTTCCGATCTCTACTCGCCCCCAGCCGCCTGCCTCGCCGGCGACTTGCCGTCTCCGGACGGCATGACTCTAGGAGGAGACGTCGGACGAACAGGAGGTCAGGAGCCGCTCGCCCAACAGCGTCACCGCTGCCCGGGTGCGTCGCCGTGCCTACCTTCCCAATCCATTCAGGGTTCAGGCGTTCAGCACCCACTAAGCCAACCCGATTTATCCTGAGATACGTCCTCAACACTCAGCAGCCACTCCTCATCACCCATTTTCTAATTGATTCATTACTCATTAGGCAGGACTGTCATTATGGTTTGTTGTGTGTTGAGTTCTACCTACACTTAATGGTTCGGATGTATTTCAGTAATCTTTAGTACCTGTAAAGTTCACAGGGTTTCAAAATTCCAGCCCTAGGAACAGACACTAGTCATTTTGGATTGTTGGTCGTAGTGACATTGACCCAGATTACTACTGCAGGCCAGGTTTGTGGACAATTTTACTTGTATTTCTTACTCATTCGATATGATATCCAATTATTCACGTCGATTAGTTGCAAACAATAAGTGCTAGACAAACTTCTTGATTTAGATTTTGGACGGTCTCTTACTGCAGTTATAATTTTGCATACCTGTCCTAGTAAGCTCACAAGTAAATAATTGATTCACTACATCTATGCTTGCCTTGTCATATTTTTTGTCAATATTCTTTTAGGCTGGACCACCCTATTTCAAAATACTAGAACCGTAGACTTGAGTGAATAGTATTTCTCTATGTGATCTCTTCCATCATGTGTGGGCAACGAGCACTGCATTCTATAGAAAGAAAGTGTCATTTCCAGCTTTCACATAGACTACAATCTTTTACATGGAATACAATTTGCCTACTTGCTTTGTGTCACACTACCAGCGCTCCACCCTTGAAGCTAAACATTATGCCACTGATAATTCCTTAGTTTATTTGTTCAAATACGAATTTGATATGATTCCAATGTTCCTACTTCAGTTTTGAAATGGGTGTCTGCCTGTTATAGAGACATAAGAGGTTTGTATTTCTGTGCATGGTCTGGTCAGCACGGTTGGGGGTGAACTTTGCATATGCAGGGGTTTATAGGGAGACACTCTTCGATTTGAATCCGCAATGCATTCCAGAGATAATCTGACTACTTTTTATGTTTTCATGAATCTCATATTCTGAACAGCTTCATAATGATTATGAGCTTGCGCGCATGAAAAGAATAAAGCGGAACAATTCCATGGCTGTCAAACTTGGCATTAAGGGACTGAAATCAAGTCTGGATGCAATGCAATCCAAATGCTCTCCGCCTATAGATTCATGCTCAGAATATGACCCTAACAGTGATTCTGAGCTAGAGGGAGACCTACGTCAATGTAGCTCCCTAGTGGAGGAGTCAGAGGCAGATGCCCTATCTTATTCACTCATCAAGGTGCTTGCTCTAACTTTCCAAGGTTATATTGGTCGCACATATCTTGCAACTGATGCTTTGCATTGTTTCTACTTTGTTGCACTGCCATTAGCTTACTTTACACATCGTGTATGTGAATACACCCTGCCTATCCATTTTCAGTGCATATTCCATCTGTCATAATACCATATTTATCCATTCAAATGTTGTTCTTGTGTATCAGACGTTCAAAAGGAAGAGGGCGATTGCTGATCGCGGAGGAGCACAACCAAAGTATTTGGAAAAGGTAGTGACACCTGATAAATCAAATAGCCCATTAGGTGTAGTTGCAATATCACCTGACCCACAAAACACCCCAACTCTAGCCCTACTACACTGTTCATTTCTGATGCCCCAACTCAGCGGACCCCAATTGCAGCAAACAGTATGATGATGCCAGTTGACATAGCACCATCTCTACGATGGTAAACCCCCATTCCAGCAAAGAGTACACCAAATCCAGTTGTCAAATCCCTTTTCGAACCAGAGAGAGCCCCAATTACAGCAAATAGGACCCCTGTTCCGTTTCTTCCCAGTTTAGAAGATGAAGCTTATATTGTTGTCAGAAACTTTGTGCGCATCTTTCCTTCATGGAAAGATTATACCGCAGACACGGAACAATTTCCAGTCTTCCTCCGCAACTTACGTGTAAGTAATGTACTAATGTTATTCATGGTAATTACTGCATATGTTTCTGCTGACAGAAGACACAAGATTTCATTCTTTTAAATAGGCGAGGACCAAACTAGATTGTCAAGATGAGCAAGGGTTGGTTGCACTTTTCAAGCACTCGTTGATGAAATATCGTTCCTACCTGAGGCAAGCGCACTTCGATGGCAAGCCTCTAAACAAAATTTCTGTAATGTCTCCGGTGCTACATTTATTAGACAGTGACTAGAATAATCTTGTTACACATTGGTCTCGTCTGCAGCGTAAGGTACTGTCTATGATATCACATCACAATTGGATCTACATTTCTGCATTTGCCTTAACGTCTCACTTGTACGAAAACTGTTAGCAGAAGAACATTCATTTTCAAGGGACCACAGAATCTCGCAACTATACTACACACTGCATTGCTCTTGTGAGTACCTCTTGCCCTGTATGACCATACTTACTTTCATAGCTGTTTGATTATGTAGCATCACTACACATGTTAGCCTCGTTATCGTCCATTTGGTGGACATTATAAGATCCGTATGGACTCTTACATAAATCTAGAATCAACCCAATGCTTTCGAAGAGGTTTAGCTCTGCAGTCCTCTTGTAAGGACTGAACATCGTCTATCACTGTACTTACATTAATAGCTACTCCCTCCGTCCCATAATATAAGAACATTTTGTACAGTACACCAGTGTTCAAAACACTCTTGTATTATGGGAAGAGGGATTGGTTCATTGTGTAGCATTCTGCATCTTATCTCCCTCGTCCACCATTTACTAAAAAATATCAGATCTATATTTAATCTTATCGAAAAGTTGAATACACAGACAATGCGAGTGCAGAAGTGTAGCCCATTGCTCTTGTCAGTACATTTTGTCCTGTGACGCTTGTACTTCTAGGTATTGGTAGTTCATTATGTAGCATCAATCTGCATCTTATGTTCATTGTCCTCTATCCCTTCCAGTATTATCATATCTATAATTACTCTCTATAAGATGTAGAGTACAAGCAATGCTTATGAAGAAGATTCTGTGCTGAAATTCTTGAGTTATCCTTCCCTTGACATGGAGAAGGGCATTATAAAGCCGGCGTTAACTGTTAATGTAAGTCAGTCCTTCTAAAGCCATTATCCTCACCTGCTATTTAATTTGCTCATACTCCCTATCATTTTCTGCTGTTTAGTTTGCTGTTTCTATCAAAATTGCCGGATTTTGGGTTCCGGCAAAACCCTTGAGGTTCGAACACTGGGGTGCGCACGAAGATCTCTCCCTCCCTAGATCGCTCTCGCCAAATCGCAAGGCCTAGCTCGACGAACCCGAAGAATGAGAGACAAAGAGTTTATACTGATTTGGGCCACTGTTGTGGTGTAATACCCTACTCCAGTGTGTGTGGTGGATTGCCTCTTGGGCTGAGGATGAACAGTTACAAGGGAAGAACAGCCTCCTGAGGAGAGGTGCTCTTGTGCTTGGTGAACTTGTGTGGTTGAGGGACATCTCAATGATTCGTCCAGATCAGTTGCCCCTCTATGGTGGTGGCTAGCCCTATTTATAGAGGCCCTGGTCCTCTCCCCAAATATCGAGCGGGAAGGGATCCAAGAATGGCCAAATTCGAAGGGAGACAACTAGTACAAGTTATCCTGACTAAAGGTGGTCTTCGCCTGCCAAAGGCTCTGGTGGTGATGTTGACTTGGGCTCCACGGTGACCTCTGTCCTGCCATCCCGCTGGTCTTGGTCTTGTTGCACCGATATGGAAACCTTTGCCTGATGCCTTGTGACTCCTTGCCTGCGCTTGCCCCTTCAGCACTAAAGAGGAAGCGAGGACACTGCGCGCGTTGGTGCCCGCCTGGCTCCAGTCGTCATGTCTTGCGTCATAGGAACCTCGCGAGGTGTCCCTTGCCTTGATCTCTCTGCCCCTCGCAAGCCAGCCTGGTGAGGCAGTCCCGAGGAGGTCTTGTGTCATCCACCTCGTGAGGCTTGGCCCCTCGCGAGGGTCTTGAGTGTTTGCTAGTGAAGCTGGGCCGTACGGGGCCGCTGGTGGAGCCACGCTGTGGATCACAGGCAGGCAAGTCTGGGGACCCCCGTTCCCAGGACGCCGACAGTAGCCCCGGGCCCAAGGCGCGCTCGACCTTGGCTTCGAGGCAAAGCCAAAGGGCAAGTGCGGAGCGCGGCGGGCCCCAACACCCTACGGCCTTGCTTGACACGTGGCGATTGATTGGACGTGGGCGTCTCTGTTCCCCACACTGCCTCGGCAACTGCCCGACTTGACGAGTCCCTGCTGCATGCACAGAAAAATTATCATTACATGTGATCATGGGGATCGCCGGTTGGCCTTCTCCTGCTCCGGTCGCTTCTTCTTCCTCGCTTCATTGCTAGTAGCAACTTCCATGGCGCCTGCGAAGAGGTTCTCGGCCGCCGAGAAGGGGAAGGCCCGCCCAGAGGGGCCCGGCTCCCCGCCGCCCAAGCGTGGGCGCGGCCGTCTCCTTAAGCACACCGCGACCGCCGCCGCGGCTCCTCGCGGCCGCGGCCGCGTCTCTTCTCGCGGTGGGACTTGCCCAGATTGTGGCAGCCCTGTCGATGAAGGGAGGCGCGCCATGGTCGCTCGGCCTCCCCAGCCATGCTTCCACTCGGCGGAGGTGCTGCCGGAGTTCGCCGTGTGGTCGGAGAACCCGGCCGGCACCTGGCTTCAGCTCACGTGCTTCTTTGACGGCGAGCTGCCGACCACAGGTCCAGGCGGGCTCTGGCTGCAGGCGGACGGCTGCAGCAGCAAAGCTTCGTGGGTTGTAGTCGAGGTCTCCGTCATAGGCAACACAGCCCTGGCCCGCGGCTGCCAGACGTTTACCCGCGCGCGCGGCCTAGGCAGGCGATGCACCCTCCACTCCAAATATGACGGCAACGCGACCCTCTACGCGTGGGTGTTCGGAGAAGATGGCCGCGGCGTCGGGTGCTGCCCCGAGGACAACGACGGCGACGAGGTGCTCGGCCTCGGCGACGGTCGAGACGAGGGTGAGGATGGCCTTGCCTTCGGTGTTGGCCGCTGCTTGCCCAGCTATGGTGATTCTCCCTCCGGCGACAGCTCCAGCAGCGGCGGCTACGTCCAGTCGCCGCGCCCGCTTTGGGCGGCAGCGGGTCGTCTCGTCGTCGCGCCCCAGTGACGCGTGAGGAGGGGTCCGGCTGAGCTCAGGAGAGCGTCATGGGTCCATCCTCGCGAGCTGCTGCAGGGGCATGCACCACTTTTGTTTCATTCTTCCTTTCCTTCCTGCATTAGGAGAGAGACAAGTATGGGGCCCCGTAGGGGCGTGCAACAAACCATGGTTTTCAAGTTGCTATGCTATGTTTATTGTTCCTGTGTCGCGTTGTAGCATTAACTTTTTTGTACGCTCGTAGAAATAACTTAGCTTGACACGCTCGAAGTAGTTCTCGCCTCATGGGGTGCACGTTTCCCAGTACTGGTGATGCCTCGTTGGCCTGGAAGGCGTCTTGGAACTGCAAAATTTTGTTAGGAAACTCTGATTCTTCCGAGCCCTGGTTGCGGGCGCCGGTGGCCACGATCCAGCGTTTCGTATCGCGGTATCCGAGCGGCACGGATTGAGAGAAGTGCGCCAGCTTACGAGCTCGAACGAGGGCGCCTCGCAAAAAACAGGAAAAATGCTCACGAAGGCACCTATCCAGCCCCCTCGCGAGGCATGCGAGAGAGAGTACATGTCGAAACAAGGAACCAAAAGCAGAGGCAGAGGCAAAAGGCGATGGAACCAAACCGGCAAGGAACACCAGAAAGCAAATTTTCATTGAAGAGAGGCAAGCAAACTACGAAAAGCAAATGAAAAGCCACGTCCGGCACCTAGTCTAGTCTTCTTGTCTTCTCACTAGCGCGGAGCTAAGTGCTGCCACTAGGACATGGGAGGGAGCCCCCGAGGCCCGAGGGCGGCACTCCTGAGACTCCGGGGCGTGTACAGCCCCACTCATTATTACGTGAGAGTGTCACGAGCGGAGGCCTTCACAGGCACCGGGCCTTCTTCACAGGCACTAGGCCTTTCTTCATGGGTAGAACTTCCGGAGGTGCTGGATGTTCCAGGAGTTCTAGGTGGGGACCCGGCCTGCGTCTCCAGGCGCGCGGCGCCAGGCCTGGAGACGTGGGCAACCCTAAACGGGCCCTCCCACATGGGCGAGAGCTTGTGCAGCCCTTCCCTAGAGAGCACCCGCCTTAGGACGAGGTCGCCCACCTCGAGCGTCCTGGGGCAGACGCTGCGGCAGTGGTACCGCCGCAGCGCCTGCTGGTATCTTGCCGCTCGAAGCGTGGCTTCACGGCGGCGTTCCTCCCCCAGCACAAGGTCCATCCCCCGCATGGTGTCCTGCCACGTTTCATCAAACGCCAGGACCCGCGCGGAGCGATGCTTGACCTCGTGAGGGAGAACCGCTTCTGCTTCGTCGACGAGGAAGAACAGGGTCTCGTCTGTTGGCTTGGTGGCGGTGGTGCGGATGGACCACAACACAGACTGGAGTTCATTGTGCTAGCCCATGCCGCAGGCCTCGAGCTTCTTCTTGAAAGTCTTGGTCTTGAGGCCTCTCAGGACCTCCCCGTTAGCGCGTTCGGCCTGACGATTGCTCCTGGGGTGTGCCACCGAAGCGTAGCAGATCTGCGTTCCAAGGTTAGCACAATATGTCTTCAAGAGATTGCTACTAAACTGCGAGCCGTTGTCAGTGATTTTGCGGTTGGGGACCCCGAACCGGCTCACGAGACCCATGATGAACTTGACCGCGGATCCGGCCGGGATGGTGCAGACAGCTTCTACCTCCGCCCACTTGGTGAACTTGTCGATGGCGACGTAGAGGTAGCGGTCGCTCCCAGGCGCTCGAGGGAACGGGCCCAGGATATCCAGCCCCCTGACCGTGAACGGCCACGAGAGTGGTATGGTCTGGAGGCCCTGTGCCGGCTGATGGATCTGCTTGGCGTGGAATTGATAGGCCTCACAGGACTTCACCAGCTCAGTCGCGACGTTGAGTGTCGTAGGCCAGTAGAACCCACTGCGGAATGCCTTGCCGACGAGGGTTCTTGATGAAGAGTGGTGCCCGCAGTCTCCGCCGTGTATGTCAGCTAGCAGCTCTTTCCTCTGTTCCCTGGAGATACAACGCAAGGTAACATCATTCGGCCGCTTCCTGTATAACTCAGCGTCTTGGATGCAGTAGGCCGTGGCCTGCCGAGCCACGCGCTCTGCATCCTCCTCCTTCTCCAGCAGCGCCCCTTGCGTCAGGTATTCCTGGAATTCCTTGGTCCAGCACCCGTCCTGAGGCTCGAGCGCTAGGAGTAGGCGCGCTCCTGAGGTCGGGCCGCAGGCCGGTGCTCCCGAGGCAGGTGGTTGGGGGAGCTCCTCCCGAGGCAGCGCCGGCCTCGAAAGTGGTGGTCTTGCCGATGGCTTGAAGAGCCGTTCCTCGAAGACGCCAGGCTCTTGGGGTAGCCGCTTGGATGCTCTCTTGGCGATGTCGTCGGCTTCCTTGTTGGTGCCGCGTGGCACATGCTGCAATTCCAAGCCCAAGAAATGCTTTTCCAGTTTGCGTACCTCCGCGAGGTATGCCTCCATGTGCTCGTCCCTCGGCTCGTATACCTTGTTGGAGAAGTTGACGAGAAGCTATGAGTCACCCTTGACGGTGAGGCGCTTCACCCCCAGGCCCACCGCAGCCTTGAGGCCGGCTATGAGGCCTTCGTACTCTGCTATGTTTTTGTAGGCCTTCTCGCCCTGCTGGAAGCAGAGCCGTATGGCGTAGTAGAGCTTGTCCTGAGTGGGCGAGATGAGCACTGCTCCAGCCACCGCGCCCTGGCGTGCAAACGCACCACCGAAATACATCACCCAGCCGTCCGGCGCTTCACTTCCTGGCGAGAGGGACCAATCCTCGCCTACCTCGAGCTCCGGGGCGTCTGTCCATTCTGCCACGAAGTCGGTGAGCGTGGCCCCCTTGATGACTCTGGTTGTACTAAATTCCAGCTAGAATGCTTGTAGCTTGATGTTCCACTCGGGCACTCTTCCAGTTGCGTTGGGGCTCCTGAGTACCCTCTCCAGTGGGTAGGCCGAGACGACCTTGAGTGGGTGACCTTGAAAGTAGTGCCGTGGCTTACGTGAGGCCACCAAGAGCACGAGCGAGAGCTTTTGAGGCATGGGGTAGCGTGCCCTGGCATCCCGCAGTACCGTGCTGGCGAAGTACACTGGATGCTCGACGAGAGCGGGCGCGTCAATGGGAGCCGCGTCTGTCGGAGGTTCTGTCGGAGGTTGGGGCGCTGCCTGAGGCGACTGGGCTTCCGGAGCCTGGTCGCCCATTGGGGCTTCGGCGGACCTAAGGTCGCCATCCTGCTGAGCTGGGTTATCTGTTGGCATTGTTGTAGCCCTCGCAGTCTCCTTCGGTCTTGCATCACCCCGGATGGGGGCGCGGTTCGGCGCGACTTGTCCTTGGCCTGGCGCTCTTCCTGAACCGCCACTAGAGCTGCACTGGCTGAATGAGGAGTGGCGGCAAGGTAGAGCACCAGGGGCTAGAGAGGGCGTGGCGCCACCATCACCGGAGGCTGGTCAGATATCTCTTGAGGTCTTGAAACGCCTGGTCAGCCTCCGGAGTCCACTCGAACGGGCCCTTCTTCTTCATCAGCTTGAAGAACGGCAGGGTGTGCTCTCCCAGCTTGGAGATGAAACGTCCCAGCGAAGTCACGTAGCCGGCAAGCTTCTGCATCTCCTTGAGGGTTCGGGGTGGGCTCATGTCTTTAATCGCCTTGACCTTTTCTGGGTTGGCTTCGATCCCCCTGTGAGACACGAGGAAGCCCAGCAGCTTGCTGGAAGGGACACCAAATACGCACTTTTCTGGGTTGAGCCGCAAGTCCACTTGGCGCAGGCTCGTGAAGGTTTCCTCTAGGTCTTGAATCCGAGTTCTCGCCTCCCGATACTTCACCACAATGTCGTCGACGTTGGCTTCTGCGTTCCTCCTGAGCTGCTGGCCCAGGGCGATGTGCATCAGCCGTTGGAAGGTTGCGCCCATGTTGCGCAGCTCGAACGGCATGCAAGTGTAGCAGTACACCCCGCAGGGGGTGAGGAAGGCCGTCTTCTCCACATCCTCTACTGCCATCTTGATCTGGTGGTAGTCTGAAAACGCATCCAGGAAGCACAGCAGGTCGCACTCGGAAGTGGAGTCAACGATCTGGTCGATGCGCGGAAGCGAGAACGGATCTTGGGGACAGGCTTTGTTGAGGTTGGTGAAGTCGACGCACATGCGCTCCTTCCCGCCTTTCTTTGGCACAACGATAGGGTTCGCCAGCCACTCGGGGTACCGAACCTCGCGAATGACACCCGCTGCCTCCAGCTTGCGGGTTTCCTGGACGATGAAGGATTGTTTCTCCGTGGACTGTCACCGTGCCTTCTGCGTCATAGGGCGTACATTGGGGCACACCCTTAAGTGATGCTCGATCACCCCTCTTGGGACCCCTACCAGCTGATCGGGCTCCCAGGTGAATACCTCCTTCTTTGCACGCAAGAACTTGACCAATGCTTCCTCTTGATCTGAGTCGATGTTGGCACCTATGGTAAAGGCGGCTCCAGAAGACCCATCTTCCTCGACCGACACCTGCTTGGTTTCCGCCCGATCTTGAGTGAACAACTGCTTCTTCTTGGCCGGCGCGGCCTCCTTAACTCCAGAGGTGACCTTGTCGGCCGGGCGCGCTGTTGCGGCGGTCTTGAGGGCCAGCTTGAGCGCCACCAGAGCTTCCTTGGTATCTCCAACCACAGTCAGGACGCCCTTGCTCCCGGGCATCTTCATGAGGTTGTAGGCCAGATGGGTCGCCACCATAAACTGAGCCAGAGCTGGGTACCCGAGGATGGCGTTGTACGGAAGGCCAATGCGGGCGACGTCGAAGTCGACCAGCTCCATGCGGTAGTTCTCACGGGTGCTGAAGGTCGCGGGAAGACGAATTTGCCCCAGCGGGCTGGAGGAGCTACCGCCAACCCCGGAAAAGGGCTTGCTGGTGCGGAGCCGCTCGAGCGGTACGTGAAGGAGGCCAAAAGCTTCCACAGTGAGCACGTTGAGGCTGGCGCCGCCGTCGATGAGGGTCTTGGTATCGGCCATGCTGCAGATTGTGGGTGTGCAAAGCATTGGGAGGATGCCCGAGCCGACGGTGGTGACGGGGTGATCTCTCAAGTCGAAGGTCAGGTCGGCCTAGGGCGCCACCCAACCTGGAGGAGCCCCCTGCCGCGTGGAGGCGGCGCCGATCTGACAAAAGAACGGCTTGGCATGACGGTCCGAGGAGGGCCGCGACTGAGGGAGTCCTATACTAAGGGGTCCTCGGGCGTCCGGCCTATTAGCCATGGGCCGGACTGATAGGCTGTGAAGACATGAAGACCGAAGACCGCACCCGTGTCCGAATGGGACTCTCCTTGGCTTGGAAGGCAAGCTTGGCGACCGAATATGTGGATCCTTTTCCTTTGTAACCGACCTTGTGTAACCCTAGATCCTCCCGGTGTCTATATAAACCGGAGGACTTAGTCCGGAAGGAGATACTCATTACCATAGTCATACAGGCTAGACTTCTAGGGTTTAGCCATTACGATCTCGTGGTAGATCAACTCTTGTAATACTCATATTCATCAAGATCAATCAAGCAGGAAGTAGGGTATTACCTCCATAGAGAGGGCCCAAACCTGGGTAAACATCGTGTCCCTTGTCTCCTGTTACCATCAACCTTAGACGCACAGTTTGGAAACCCCTACCCGAGATCCGCCGGTTTTCACACCGACATTGTTGCTTTCATTGAGAGTTCCACTGTGCCGTCCCCAAAAGGTTCGATGGCCCCTTCAATCATTAACAATGACGCTGTCCAAGGAGAAACCTTCCTCCCCGGACAGATCTTCGTGTTCGGCGGCTTTGCACTGCGGGCCAACTCATTTGGCCACCTGGAGCAGATCGATAGCTACGCCCCTGGCCATCAAGTCAGATTTGGGAGCTTGAATTACGTTGCGGACATCCGTGGAGATTTGATCTTCGCCGGATTCGAGACCGCGGCGATCGCTCCTTGTCACCTTGACGAACATGATCTAAATCTGTCGTCAGACCACATCCATGAGATAGCTCCTGTGACGGCCTTAGATCCAGAGCACACAGCGGTATCCCAGGATCAGAGGCTCGACCCCACCATGGAGGCCACAGATTCCCCGGCATTGGAGCCGCACATGGACTTAACCTCACACAATATCTATGTCACCGGAATTCCGGACTCGTCTCTGGTTATAAGTTCTGAAGCAGGTGAGCCCGCGGACGCCGAACTTGATCGTTTATCGATCTTTGAATTCAGCACCGCAGACATCTTCCAACACTCGCCCCTGGGTGATGTGTTAAATTCGTTGAGAAATCTGTCCTTGGCGGGGGAGTCACAGCCGAATTATGTCCGGTTCGAACTGGAGGCTGAAGATGAAGGATAATTTCGCTTCCCACCCGCCACCCACTCTATAGCCACTGTCGAGGACTTAATCGACATGCTTGATTACAGCTCCGAGACATCGTCGGTATGGACGATGAGGCCAACGAGGAGCAAGGCCAAAACCCGCCATTGATTGGGCGATGGACGGCCACTTCTTCCTACGACGTATACATGGTGGATATGCCTAAAGAAACTAACAACAATGAAAAAGAGGATCCAGTTGAAGACAAACCTCCTGAGACAAAGCCCAGTCGTCGGCGTCAGCGGCGTCGCTCTAAGTCACATCGTACAAAAGACAACAACACTAGCAACCGAGAAAACAATACTCCGGACGATGCCAAAGACAATGAAGACCCTATTGGAGCAACCTCCGAACAGGATGAACAGGCCATACATGAAGACTCGAAGGACAGTAACTATCTTCCGCTCTCCGAGGAAGAGGAAAGCCTCAGCAACGAGGATTTTATCATGCCCGAGGAACCACTCGAGCAGGAGCGCTTAAAACGCCGGCTAATAGGAACTGCAAGAAGCCTGAAAAATAAGCAGCTGCAGCTTCAAGCTGACCAAGATCTGCTCAATGATAGATGGACCAAAGTCCTGGCCGCCGAAGAATACGGCCTTGGTAGCCCAACCAAAAGCTACCCGAAGCGTAGATTGCTACCTCAGTTCGATGACGAGACGCTGGAGCCCGTACCATCATCACACAATGCGGCAGGCCAACCACAACTTGGTCCGGATAAAGTGGCAACTCAAGCCAAACACCAGACCGTCCCACCTCGCTGTAAAGGCAAGAATAAAGCAGCTCGGGGTTGTACATACAACCTTCGACGGGACTCGGACAGTAGAGCAGGACACGCAAGATCGGTCTACGGATCACGAGGATGTGCTGCAACACAAGACAACGGCTACCTATTCGGACGTAACAAACTTAGCCACACCCGGGCTGAAAACCGCAAAGGGACTCCATCAGAGGTACGCCGTAGTGTGGCCCAGCATAGTGGCGCCGCACACCCTCTTTGCTTCATAGATGAAGTAATGGAGCATGAATTCCCACACGGGTTCAAACCCATGAATATCGAATCATACGACGGAACAACGGATCCCGCGGTATGGATTGAGGACTTCCTCCTCCATATCCACATGCCCCGCGGAGATGACCTCCATGCCATCAAATACCTACCACTAAAACTCAAAGGCCAGCTGGGTACTGGTTAAACAGTCTGCCCGAGAATTCTATTAGCAGCTGGGAAGATTTGGAAGATGCCTTTCGCGCCAACTTCCAAGGAACGTATGTCCGGCCACCGGACGCCGATGACTTAAGTCACATTGTCCAGCAGCCCGGAGAGTTAGCCAGAAAGCTCTGGACTAGGTTCTTAGTAAAAAAGAACCAAATCGCTGACTATCCGGACGCGGAAGCCCCTGCGGCCTTCAAACACAGCGTCCGGGATGAATAGCTCGCATGCCACCTCGGCCAAGAGGGACCGAAATCCATGACAGCCCTTACCGCTCTAATGACTCGCTTTTGCGCGGGAGAAGACAGTTGGCTCGCTCCTAGAAGCAACAGCGCCAGCGACCCGGGCACTTCCGAAATCCGAGACGGCGATGGCAAACCACAACAAAGCAAACACAACAGTCGCGATGATAATGAAAGATCACGCGACACAGCGGTCAATGCCGGATTCAGCAATCCCAAACCCAGTCAATGGAAAAACCCACTCAAGGCGAACTGAGTCCGATCCTGCCAGATTCACGGCCACCCCGATAAACCAGCTAATCATACCAACAGAAACTGTTGGGTCTTCAAGCAGTCCGGCAAGCTCAACGCCGAACACAAGGGGAGGATGCCACCTGGCGATAGGGACGACGGAGAGGTTTACCAACCAAACACCGGCGGTCAGAAGCAATTCCCCCCCGAGGATCGATGAACCCTGGAGCGGAAGTAGCAGTTCGGCTTCCGCCGCCCACCTCATATACATGCAAAATTCGTACTACGCATACATCACTACGCACTCAAGATACCATGGTCATTGGCGGAAGCACAATACGGACAAGCCTAAAAGCATTCTAGTAACATTTTTTTATCTACTTTCTTTTTACTTCTTTTTTCATTATTCTTAAAAATAGGTGACGCAAAGGACAAGCATCTAAACCGACTCCATCGGAGTTTGGATACGTACACTCACCTAAGGGGCTACCTCCGTCAAGGATTCCCCTCGCTGAGGACAGGCGACGCAGACGTGCGATAGGAGGTCCAAAATAACCTTTTGTAGACCGCACTCTTTATTTCGAGCCTGTAATATGCCTTTTTCCTCCGCCTTCGACCCCAGGCATGTCAAATAGCCGGGGTTGTGGTCTTTATATATATAAAGTAATCATTGGCATATCGCTCAGGTCCCAGTAAACATTATCCGAATTAATCATTCGTATCTTTTCGCCAATGAATATGGCCCCTATGGTTGTTTCACATATATACCTCGACATAACCCGCTAGGGGCTCGGTATGGGAACAAATGAGTTGCCAACAAAGTCCGAACAGCTTTATAGCGTACTTCGGCGCCGCGAGTTTGGCCTTATATGCATCAGCTCCGAATCATGTCTTGGGTCAATGGTTGGGTTGCCGGCTCCTGTGCTTGCTACCTTACGTTCCGCTCTATCGGCTAGGGTAGTAAAGGGAACTACTGCGATTGTGCTTCCGGTTCATCTGGTCAAGCTCCTCAGTAGAGAAAGCCGAAAACCGACTGTCATGATGCTGCGAGACCTGGTCAACCACTCGATGACTTATCGGAATATGTCGTGATTCCCTCTGTGTCACACGAAGGACCTTTTTTCAGGTCATATATGTAACACACCATATTGGAATAAGCCGTACGCATGCCCGGGGCTATATTGTAGCCCCCCTATAAAACTCCTATGGCTAAGTGAAAGTGTTAACGCCCAATAGTCTGATTGCCTGGTTCGCCACATTATCACCTCCTTCATGGACCAGGACGTTGGATCAAGAGTGATTAAATGCTTTTCCGAACACCCCCGTACTTCCTACGAGGGGGTTGAAGCTGACGACTAGAAAACTTTCAGATTATATTAAAATGGCCGCACAGGAGGAACATCAGCTTTCGAGCAAAAACATAAAAATATATTAGCTATAAAACTAGCTCTTACAATTCTCATGCACCTCACTCGAATATTATGTATTTCGAGCACTGACCCTCTACCAAGCAGGCGGCCTCTAGGACATCTTCAAAATAAAGCTCGGGTGCGTGACGGTCCTTGCCCTTGGGTGGACCCTTAGCCGCAACATCGATGGCCTTCATCTTCCCCCAGAATGTCTTGACACGGGCAAAGGCCATCCGTGCACCCTCAATGCACGCCGACTGCTTCACAGCGTCGATACGCGACACTGGATCAACGAGCCGCTGCACCAAGCCAAAGTAGCTATTCGGAGGAGGCTCAGTCGGCTACAGCCGGCTTATGACGTTCTTCATGGCAGCACCGGATATCCTATGAAGCTCGGCCCGTTGAGACATCTGTTCATTCAGCAACAGAGGGCGCTTTGACCCACCAAATTGTGACCAGAAAAGCTTCTCCATTGCCTAGCCCTCTTGTGCTTGATAAAACTGCGCCGCATCGGAAGAACTTTTCGGCAAGTCTAAATAATCGTTCGGAGAACTCCACACTTGGTTAAGCTGAGCATAGTTCGGATCACCATACTTAGCCTGTAGCGAAAAGGGCTTACCGGCCGCAATTTCGCCAGCTTGCCGGATCTCCTCACGGGCTGCTCTGGATTTAGACCGTGCCTCTCTTGCCTCTCGTAAGGCCTTGTCAAGTTCAACCGTTTTGGCTTCATTTTCCTTCTCAAGAAGTTCACAGCGGCTAGCTACATTTTTTAATTCGAGCGCCATCATGGATATCTTCTCCTCGTCTTGGCGCCGAGCAGCTTGTTCGGCTTTCAACTCAGTCGATGCCTTCTCGGCAGCCGCATTACTAAACCGGGATTGCTCCTTGGCCCGGGCGTGGTCCGCCCGAAGAATTTCAACGGCGGCAGCACCATCTGCAGTCATGCATATTCTAGTATATAACCTTCAGCGTCATGCTTATATAATAAAAATGTATGTGAAGGGACTGCCCCAAATACATACCTTGCGACTCGCACAGGTGCATATTGATTAACGCAATGACATCCCCTGCCACATCAAGCTTCCACTGCAGCTCGGCAATATCCATAGTTTGGGAAATAGCCAGGGGGAAGTAGCCTGTGTTTCAGTTAACCAGATTAGTCCTTGAGTATTTCTTCTTGATCCTCCGTTCGCCTCCCATGTGGAGCCAACCCGAGTCTCAGGGGCTACTACCTATACACAGGTGCATCTTTGCAAATAAAATTGAAAACATTATATTACAAACCTCGAAGCCTCTTAGCAGGCTCGTGAAGGCTTCATTCAATCTGCTCTTCGTGGACAGAATCTTCTCAACCACCGTACCCATCAAGGTACGTTGTTCCTTCGAGACAGATGCTTTTTGTAGCATGTCCCGCAATATATCCAGTGTCGCCGGGTCTCCGGAAGCCGCTCTAGGAGCACGACCATCCTTTGAAGGAACCCGTTCACCCATCTCCAGAATCATCGTCGGCTGAAAACCGGACAGTCCGGGGCCTTCACTATTGGTCCCCGAATCCCGAACGGTTGGAGCTCCACCTTCGGGTACTACCTCCTTCGTCCCCAGCACCGCTTGTTGATCAAGAATAACCCTCCGAGATGACACTTCGGAGTCGTCCGCCTTATTGGGCGAGGAGGTCGGGGGAGGAGTCTCGCTTTCCATCATCTCTAGGAGGAGATCTCCCGAAGAAAGAGAGTGCCCAGAAGGACTCGGTGCCGAACTGTACAAATATACAGGCACGTTACGTATTTCTTCGGTAACAGGAAAGAAGCGGGACGCTATCAAAGTACCCTGGATTCACTTACGGTTTGGTCGAGGGCTTGCCCTCATGACGGATCTGTTCACGGGCATCGCCTTCCAATCCCGAGCCGCTCGACGGTGTCATCTTGCCTCTCTTAGCAGACCGCCCTCCCAACCTTCGGAGACGGTCCTTTTCCTCCTGAATGGACAAGGGATACTGGCTTCTCTTTCACCTTCATCTTCGGGTGAGGAAATATCGATTTCTCCGGACTCAGTATCTGATTTACCTCCGGAACGAAGGTCATCCCGGGTCTTCTCACTCTCCACCTTGCCCTCCCCTGCCGATATCTGTTATGGTGCCTGTGCCAGCATCCGTGTTAACACGGAGTCTGCTGAGTCTTTGGGTAGAGGGGCCGGACACCTAATCCGTTCCACTTTCTTTATCCAGCCCTAGAAAAGGATGGTTCGCTCAGTATCTTATCATAGGATATCTGATTATGAGGTGTTATGCGGATGAGTACTTACCGGGCTGTCCGGATGGTTACAGTCTAGGCCAATATCTTCGGTGGTGTCCGACCCTTGTTTTCATCTCCCGGACAATAATTCCCACATTCCTTCATGCGTAATTTCGAAGAAGTTCTGAAGAGTCCGTGGCCCTTCTGGGTTAAACTCCCGTAGGCGGAGAGGCCGTCGCTGGCACAGCAGGGTCCGGCGGACTAACATTACCTGAATAACGTTGGCGATATTGATATCCTTTTCTATGAGGCTTCGGATGCGACTTTGCAGAGTCCGCGCCTCGCCAACTGATCCCCAGTCTAACCCCTTGTTAATCCATGAGGCAAGCTGAATTGGGGGGATGGATCGAAACGTAGGCGCAGCTGCCCACTTGGAACCACGGGGCTCGGTGATATAGAACCACTCCTGCTACCATAAGTCGGAAGATTCTTTGAAGGATCCTTTTAGCCAAATCGCGCAGGTAAGCTTGCTCACTGAGGCACCACCGCACTCTGTCTGCTCCCCGTCTATCACTTGCGGTTTCACATTGAAGGTCTTGAGCCACAAGCCGAAGTGCGAAGGAGTTCGGAGGAAGGCTTCGCACGTGACGATAAACGCCGAGATGAGGAGAACAGAGTTCGGGGCGAGATCATGAAAATCAAGTCCATAATAGAACATGAGACCCCGGAAGAAGGGATTGAGGGCGAACCCTAACCCTCGAAGGAAGTGGGAAACGAAAACGACCCTCTCGCCAGATCTAGGGGTAGGGATAACCTGCCCTTCCGCGGGAAGCCGATGGAGGATTTCTACGGTTAGATATCTTGCCGCCCAAAGTTTCGCGATATCCTCTTCTATGACAGAAGAAGCCACCCACCGGCCTTGACGGCTTGGCCCGGACATGACTGAGGCTCGCGGAGATTGAAACCTGGGTGTTGGAACTCGAGGTAGTAAGGGTCGAGGAAGAAGCAAGCGTGGAGAAGAAAGATGGGTCTGTACCCCTTTATAAAGGCTGTGAATATCGAACGCCTCCTCTCAGGCCTTAAACCTTGCCTATTCACAAGGAGTTGCATCCTAAGGACGGTTGGGTTATCCACATCCGTGTCGATAAAAGAATCCCTTAATAAGGGGACATGATCTCTGCTTGGATAGGACATGTCGATGACAACCACGTTTCGGAACGTGGGGCCGCAGGCGAAACAACGGTCCGAAATTATGACCGGGCAGGCGTGATGTCACGTTATAAAAAGTCGTCAAATGGATTGGACCTGTGGAATATTATGTTCTCTCTGCGGTTGTGTGCGGTGAGTGTTACAGGTCCAGATACAATCATCACTTCCGGAGACTATCTTGGAGTTCGGAAAGAAGGGAACCCGCCTTGCAATGCCGAAGACAAATCTGCGCGCCGGACTCCTCGTCATTGAAGCCAGGTTTAGGGGCTACTGAGGGAGTTCTGGACTAACGGGTCCTCAGGCGTTCGGCCTATTAGCCATGGGCCGGACTGATGGGCTGTGAAGATATGAAGACAGAAGACCGCACCCGTGTCCGGATGGGACTCTCCTTGGCGTGGAAGGCAAGCTTGGCGGCCGAATATGTGGATCCTTTTCCTTTGTAACCGACCTTGTGTAACCCTAGATCCTCCCGGTGTCTATGTAAACTGGAGGACTTAGTCCGGAAGGAGATACTCATTACCATAGTCATACAGGCTAGACTTCTAGGGTTTAGCCATTACGATCTCGTGATAGATCAACTCTTGTAATACTCATATTCATCAAGATCAATCAAGCAAGAAGTAGGGTATTACCTCCATAGAGAGGGCCCGAACCTGGGTAAACATCGTGTCCCCTGTCTCCTGTTACCATCAACCTTAGACGCACAGTTCGGGACCCCCTACCCGAGATCCGCCGGTTTTGACACCAACAGCGACAGCGAGGGGCGCCGGTGCCGTGAAGCGCTCGGCGGAGAGGCTGTGCAGCTCCCCCAAGATGCCACCGTGGATCCGGGGAGGTTGAGCTGCCAGGCGCGCGGTGCGCTGGTGAGGGCCATGTGAAGCCAGTTGGCCATGACCTTGTTGTCGCCCCCAGCCTTGAGGACGGCCTCCTCGTATGCCAGCAAGAAAGCTGACGGGTCCGCTGCGTCGTCCTAGCGTGGCGGCATCTCTGGCTTGAACTTTGGTGGCCACTGAACCTGCCGTAAGGCGGGGCCAAGGCTCGGAGCCCCCGGGCCCCGTCACGAGCATCGGTCACCACAGCCGGAAAAGCAACGCCGGCCATGAGGGTGACGCGCAGTGATGGCGAGGCGCAGATCGACGTTAGGAAAGCTCCGGCACACCCCTACCTGGTGCGCCAAATGTCGGATTTCGGGTTCCGGCAAAACCCTTGAAGTTCGAACAATGGGGTGCGCACGAAGATCTCTCCCTCCCTAGATCGCTCTCGCCAAATCGCAAGGCCTAGCTCGACGAACCCGAAGAACGAGAGACACAAGAGTTTATACTCGTTCGGGCCACCATTGTGGTGTAATACCCGACTCCAGTGTGTGTGGTGGATTGCCTCTTGGGCTCAGGATGAACAGTTACAAGGGAAGAACAGGCTCCTGAGGAGAGGTGCTCTTGTGCTTGGTGAACTTGTGTGGTTGAGGGAGATCTCAATGATTTGTCTAGATCAGTTGCCCCTCTATGGTGGTGGCTAGCCCTATTTATAGAGGCCCTGGTCCTCTCCCCAAATATCGAGCGGGAAGGGATCCAACAATGGCCAAATGTCGGATTTCGGGTTCCGGCAAAACCCTTGAGGTTCGAACACTAGGGTGCGCACGAAGATCTCTCCCTCCCTAGATCGCTGTTGCCAAATGGCAAGGCCTAGCTCGACGAACCCGAAGAACAAGAGACACAAGAGTTTATACTGGTTCAGGCCCCCATTGTGGTGTAATACCCTAGGACAGTGTGTGTGGTGGATTGCCTCTTGGACTGAGGATGAACAGATACAAGGGAAGAACAACCTCCTGAGGAGACGTGCTCTTGTGCTTGGTGAACTTGTGTGGTTGAGGGAGATCTCAATGATTCGTCTAGATCAGTTGCCCCTCTATGGTGATGCCTAGCCCTATTTATAGAGGCCCTGGTCCTCTCCCCAAATATTGAGCGGGAAGGGATCCAACAACGGCCAAATTCAAAGGGAGACAACTAATACAAGTTATCCTGACTAAAGGTGCTCTTCGCCTGCCAAAGGCTCTGGTGGTGATGCTGTCTTGGGCTCCATGGTGACCTCTGTCCTGCCGTCCTACTGGTCTTGGTCTCGTTGCACCGATATGGAAACCTTTGCCTGATACCTCGGGACTCCTCGCCTGCGCTTGCCCCTTTAGCACTACAGAGGAAGCGAGGGCACTGCACGCGCTGGCGCCCGCCTGGCTCCAGTCGCCATGGCTTCCGTCACAGGAACCTCGCGAGGTGTCCCTTGCCTTGATCTCTCCGCCCCTCGCGAGCCAGCCTGGTGAGGCAGTCCCGAGGAGGTCTTGTGTCGTCCGCCTCGCGAGGCTTCGCCCCTCGCGAGGGTCTTGAGTGTTTGCTGGTGAAGATGGGCTGTACGGGGCCGCTGGTGGAGCCACGCCGTGGGCCGCAGCCAGGCAAGTCTGGGGTCCCCCGTTCCCAGGACGCCGACAAAAATGCATGTTCGCAACAACCGTAAGTTCCAAGTTTTACCTGTAAAATCAAATTCCTTATTCATACCATGCACATTACTCAACACTCCCTATATGTATGCTTGTTTTTGTGGATCTATAATCCAGTGTGTGGTGAAGCAGCCCACGTTTGCACCTTGTCAGCTCCTGTTTTGTCTTACTGATGTGCCTGATGATATAAACAACATGCCATGCACATTAACCAAACAAGATACAATGATTGTCTTTGCCCTTCATCTATGCTTGTTATGTTGACATGGTAATCCAGTAGTGTGGTGAAGCTCCCAGCATTATGAACAATGCCAAATTATGCTATTGATATTTTGAACTTACTCTTTATTTTCTAATTTGAAATTGGATGGAATTGACAACACAGTTATCATCTTTGTTTATACACGTGCAAAAACTGTCATCTCTCTGCTTGTTTCAGGGTGATATGCCTGATGGCATGCACAAGTCTGCTGAAGGCTGTGACACAAACCCAACATATATTGCAGCAAAGAAGGCAAAACATCTTGAAGATAGCGAGACAAGCCCAAAGTCTTGTCTTGATGCAGTGTTCAAGTTACTTGAGACTAGCAGTCAGAAAAGCTCACAGAATTCTCTGTCTTAATCAGTTCGACTTCTTCAGTCCCGAGTTCTAGCAAAAAGGCATTCTGCAACTCAACTTCGACTTCAAGTCCTATCTCTAAGAAAGATTGCGGAGAATACCTATGAGAACCTCATTGCTAAACAGCTACACCTGGAAGCTATGACCGACATGCTAGGCCGGTCTCACAGCCTTGCTCAGCAGCTTGCGCAGCAGTTACCGCGCAAGGCTAACCTTTCTTTAACTGTCTTGGAAGTGGTCTCGGTTCAGTATTATTTTGTTATGCTGCAATGGTGCCCAGTTCTTGTAATCTACTTGTTTGTTACCCTTTCTTGAACTGTCATAAAATTTTCATGGATGTACATGCATGACAGAAAACGTGACCTACTGTGACAAACACGTATCATCACGGAAGTGTCTTTTTTTGTAGTGAGGGTCCGCACTCTTAACGTTCGATGACGATTGGTATTATGAGTTTGTGTGATTTGATGTACCGAAGGTTGTTTGGAATCCCGGATGAGATCACAGACATAACGAGGAATCTCAAAATAGTCGAGACATAAAGATTCATATATTGGAAGGCTACATTTGGACACCGGAATGGTTCCGTTCGTTTCGAATAAGATTCGGAGTACCGGGGGTTACCGGAACCCCCCCCCCCCCCCCGGGGGGGGGGGAAGTTATTGGGCCTCATGGGCCTAGTGGTGGAAGAGAGAAGGCAGGCCAAGGTGCGCGCCCCCTAGACCAAACCGAATTGTACTCGGGCTAGGGGGCCGGCCCCCTTTCCTTCTCTTCTTCCTGTCCTTCTTTCTTCTCCTACTAGGACTAGGAAAGGGGGAAACCTACTCCTACTAGGAGTAGGAATCCCCCCCTTGGGCGCGCCCCTTGTGGCTGGCCCTCCTCCTCCTCCCCTCCATTATGTACGGGGGAGGGGGCACCCCATAGACACACAAGTTGATCTTTAGCCGTGTGTGGTGCCCCCCTCCACAGTTTACACCTCGGTCATATCGTCGTAGTGCTTAGGCGAAGCCCTGCGCCGGTAAATTCATCATCACCGTCACCATGCCGTCGTGCTGACGGGACTCTCCCTCAGCCTCAGCTGGATCTAGAGTTCGAGGGGCATCACCGAGCTGAACGTGTGCAGATCGCGGAGGTGCCGTGCGTTCGGTACTTGATCGGTTGGATCGCAAAGACGTTCGACTACATCAACCGCGTTACTGAATGCTTCCGCTTTCGGTCTACGAGGATACATGGACACACTCTGCCCGCTCATTGCTATGCTTCTCCTTGATAGATCTTGTGTGATCGTAGGAATTTTTTTGAAATACTACGTTCCCCAACAGTGGTATCCGAGCCAGGTCTATGCGTATATGTTATATGCACAAGTAGAACACAAAGAGTTGTGGGCGATAATAGTCATACTGCATACCAGCATGTCATACTTTGATTCGGCAGTATTGTTGGATGAAGCGGCCCAGACCGACATTACATGACCGCGTTCATGAGACTGGTTCTACCGCCGTGCTTCGCACACAGGTGGCTAGTGGGTGTCTGTTTCTCCAACTTTAGATGAATCGAGTGTGACTACGCCCGGTCCTTGTTGAAGGTTAAAACAGCACACTTGAGGAAAAATCGTTGTGATTTTGATGCGTAGGTAAGAACGGTTCTTGCTAAGCCCGTAGCAGCCACGTAAAACTTGCAACAACAAAGTAGAGGACATCTAACTTGTTTTTATAGGGCTTGCTGTGATGTGATATGGTCAAGACGTGATGATATATAATTTGTTGTATGAGATGTTCATGTTTTGTAATAGTTATCGGCAACTAGCAGGAGCCATATGGTTGTCGCTTTATTGTATGAAATGCAATCGCCACGTAATTGCTTTACTTTATCACTAAGCGGTAGCGATAGTCATAGAAGCAATATTTAGTGAGACGAGAACGATGCTTCGATGGAGATCAAGGTGTCAAGCCGGTGACGATGGTGATCATGACGGTGCTTTGGAGATGGAGATCAAAGGCAACAGATGATGATGGCCATATCATATCACTTATATTGATTGCATGTGATGTTTATCGTTTATGCATCTTATTTTGCTTAGTACGGCGGTAGCATTGCAAGATGATCTCTCACTAAAATTTCAAGGTACAAGTGTTCTCCCTGAGTATGCACCGTTGCGACAGTTCGTCGTGCCGAGACACCACGTGATGATCGGGTGTGATAAGCTCTACGTTCAGATACAACGTGTGCAAGCCAGTTTTGCACACACATAATACCCGGGTTAAACTTGACGAGCCTAGCATATGCAAATATGGCCTCGGAACACTGAGACCGAAAGGTCGAGCGTGAATCATATAGTAGATATGATCAACATAGTGATGTTCACCATTGAAAACTACTCCATCTCACGTGATGATCGGACATGGTTTAGTTGATATGGATCACGTGATCACTTAGATGATTAGATGGATGTCTATCTAAGTGGGAGTTCTTAAGTAATATGATTAACTGAACTTTAATTTATCATGAACTTAGAACCTGATAGTATTTTGCGTGTCTACGTTGTTGTCGATAAATGGCCCGTGCTACTGTTCTGTTGAATTTTAAAGCGTTCCTAGAGAAAGCTAAGTTGAAAGATGATGGTAGCAACTACACGGACTGGGTCCGTAACTTGAGGATTATCCTCATTGCTGCACAGAAGAATTACGTCCTAGAAGCACCGCTAGGTGCAAGACCCGCTGCAGGAGCAACGCCGGACGTTGTGAACGCCTGGCAGAGCAATCTGATGACTACTCGATAGTTCAGTGTGCCATGCTTTACGGCTTAGAACCGGGACTTCAACGATGTTTTGAACGTCATGGAGCATATGAGATGTTCCAGGAGTTGAAGTTAATATTTCATGCCCGGATTGAGAGATATGAAGTCTCCAATAAGTTCTATAGCTGCAAAATGGAGGAGAATAGTTCTGTCAGTGAACATATACTCAAAATGTCTGGGTATCATAATCACTTGACTCAACTGGGAGTTCATCTTCCGGTTGATAGTGTCATTGACAGATTTCTTCAATCACTGCCACCAAGCTACAAAAACTTCGTGATGAACTATAATATGCAAGGGATGGATAAGACAGTTCCCGAGCTCTTCGCAATGCTAAAGGCTGCGGAGGTATAAATCATGAAGGAGCATCAAGTGTTGATGGTCAACAAGACCACTAGTTTCAAGAAAAAGGGTAAAGGAAAGAAGGGGAACTTCAAGAAGAATGGCAAGCAAGTTGCTGCTCAAGTGAAGAAACCCAAGTCTGGACCTAAGCCTGAGACTGAGTGCTTCTACTGCAAAGGGACTGGTCACTGGAAGCGGAACTGCCCCAAGTATCTGGTGGATAAGAAGGATGGCAAAGTGAAAGGTATATTTGATATACATGTTATTGATGTGTACCTTACTAATACTCGCAGTAGTGCCTGGGTATTTGATACTGGTTCTGTTGATCATATTTGCAACTCGAAATAGGGGATACGGATTAAACGAAGATTGGCTAAGGACAAGGTGACGATGCGCGTGGGAAATGGTTCCAAATTCGATGTGATCTCCGTCGACACGCTACCTCTACATCTACCTTCGGGATTAGTTTTAGACCTGAATAATTGTTATTTGATGCCAGCGTTAAGCATGAACATTATATCTTGATCTTGTTTGATGCGAGACAATTATTCATTTAAATCAGAGAATAATGGTTGTTCTATTTATGTGAGTAATATCTTTTATGGTCATGCACCCTTGATAAGTGGTCTATTTTTATTGAATCTCGATAGTAGTGATACACATATTCATAGTGTTGAAGCCAAAAGATATAAGTTTAATAATGATAGGTCAACTTATTTGTGGCACTGTCGTTTAGGTCATATTGGTTTAAAGTACATGAAGAAACTCCATGCTGATGGGCTTTTGGAATCACTTGATTATGAATCACTTGATGCTTGCGAACCATGCCTCATGGGATGACTAAGACTCCGTTCTCCAGAACAATGAAGCAAGCTACAGACTTGTTAAAAATAATCCATAGTGATGTATGCGGTCCAATTAGTGTTGAGGCTTGCGGCGGGTATCGTTATTTTCTGACCTTCACAGATGATTTGAGCAGATATGGGTATATCTACTTGATGAAACATAAGTCTGAAATATTTGAAAAGTTCAAAGAATTTCAGAGTGAAGTGGAAAATCATCGTAACAAGAAAATAAAGTTTCTACGATCTGATCGTGGAGGTGAATACTTGAGTTACGAGTTTGGTCTTCATTTGAAACAATGTGGAATAGTTTCGCAACTCACGCCAGCCGGAACACCACAGTGTAATGTTGTGTCCGAATGTCATAACCGCACTTTATTAGATATGGTGCAATCTATGATGTCTCTTACTGATTTACCGCTATCTTTTTGGGGTTATGCTTTAGAGACGCTTGCATTCACGTTAAATAGGGCACCATCTAAATCCGTTGAGACGACACCATATGAACTGTGGTTTGGCAAGAAACCCAAGTTGTCATTTCTTAAAGTTTGGGGCTGCGATGCTTATGTGAAAAAGCTTCAACCTGATAAGCTCAAACCCGAATGAGAGAAACGTGTCTTCATAGGATACTGTTGGGTACACCTTCTATCACAGATCCGAAGGAAAGATTTTCGTTGCTAAGAATGGATCCTTTCTAGAGAAGGAGTTTCTCTCGAAAGAAGTGAGTGGGAGGAGAGTAGAACTTGATGAGGTAATTGTACCTGCTCCCTCATTGGAAAGTAGTTCATCACAGAAATCAGTTCCAGTGAATCCCACACCAATTAGCGAGGAAGCTAATGATGATGATCATGAAGCTTCTGATCAAGTTACTACCGATCCTCGTAGGTCAACCAGAGTAAGATTCGCACCAGAGTGGTATGACAATCCGGTTCTGGACGTCATATTACTTGACCATGATCAACCTACAAACTATGAGGAAGCGATGATGAGCCCAGATTCCGCAAAATGGCTTGAGGCCATGAAATCTAAGATGGGATCCATGTATGAGAACAAAGTGTGGACTTTGGTTGACTTGCCCGATGATCGGCAAGCCATAGAGAATAAATGGATCTTCAAGAAGAAGACTGACGCTGACGGTAATGTTACTGTCTACAAAGCTCGACTTGTTGCGAAAGGTTTTCGACAAGTTCAAGGAGTTGACTATGATGAGACTGTCGGCGTTTTGGGAACGGGGGTCCCCAGACTTGCCTGCCTGCGGCCCACGGCGTGGCTGTGCTAGAAGGCCTGTACGGCCCATCTTCATCAACAAGGCATCCAAGACCCTCGCGAGGGACCAAGCCTCGCGAGGCGGACGGCGCAAGACCTCCTCAGGAGCGGCCCCTCTAGGCGGGCTCACGAGGAGAGGAGATACCAAGGCGGGGCAAACCACACGAGGCTCTCGTGTCGTGAGCCATGACGATCGAGAACAGGCGGGAGCCAGACGGGCGCCAGCGCGCGCAGCGTCCTTGTTTCCTCTTTGTTGCTAAGGAGGCAAGCGCAGGCGCAGAGTACCGAGGCGTCTAGGAAAGGTTTCCATATCAGTGCAACAAGACCAAGACCAGCAGGCCAGTAGGACGGAGGTCACCATGGAGCACAAGACGGCGTCATCTCCAGAGCCTTTAGTAGGCGAAGACCACTTTTGTCAGGATAGCTTGTACTAGCTGTCCCCTTTCAAATTCGCCCGCCGTTGTTGGCTCCCTTCCCACTCAATATTTGGGGAGAGGACCAGGGCCTATATAAGTAGAGCTAGCCACCACAGTAGGGCAGGACGGATCGAGTTCTGGCCCACAAGTCCACAGAGCACAAGAACGCCTCAATCTCAGGAGGCCGTTCTTCCCCTTGTATTGTTCTTCATCAGCCCAAGAGGCAATCCACCACCACACACTGGAGTAGGGTATTACACCACAATGGTAGCCTAAACCAGTATAAATCCCATGTCCTTCTGTGTTTCGAGTTCGTCGAGTTCGTCTGCGAGATCTTAGTGAGCTAGGGCGTAGATCGGTAGGAGGGAAAGAACTTCGCGCCCACCCCAGAGTTCGAACCTTAAGGGTTTTGCCGGAACCCCACATCCGACATTTGGCGCGCCAGGTAGGGGTGCGCCGGAGCTTCTTCTCCGCCAATTGACTCGCCGACGCTCCGTGGCCACAATGTCCCGCGACCTGAGGGCTGATTCTGACCGCTGGGCAGCTTGGCCGGCCCGAGCGGTGACGCCTGCCCATGAAGACCTCGACCCCGCTCCCCAGGCACCGCGAGCGCCGTCCAATGCTGCGGGGTGCGTGCGGCGCGACCAGGCATCGTGCGCCCTCACTCCACGACAAGCGTGAGCCGCTGCAAGGGCAGCAACCATGCCGCAGCGACGGCGCCGCCCTCGTGGCGGGAGCAGGCGAACATGCGGGCAGCACTCACAGTGGTGAGAGAGCTGCTGCGGTGCCGGCTGATGGAGAGCGGCCGGGACGCACTGCTGGAGCGCGTTGCTGAGATGCTGGACGCGGCGGCATCGGGAGCACCGCCCTTCTGCTATCGGCTCCCTTCTCAGGCCGTCACGGGGTCTCATGGCTGGCCTCGCCGCAATCACGCGCTGTTAGGCGTGGATGGGGGCTCCGTCAACACCAGCGTGCCGGCGGCGCCGGGGGCTTCGTCGCCCCCATACCGCCCGCGACAAGCACGGGCGCAAACGTCGCCCCCATGGTCCCAGCAAGATGCCGCGCTACTATCCTCAGGACACCACGCTGGGTCGTGCCACATGGAGTGTGGGGCACTACGGCGAGGTGTTCGGGGTAACAGCCCCGGAAGCCTACGTGCCCCGCATGATGGACTAGGAGTACGCACCGGAGGACGATCCCAGCTCCTTCCTCGGAGAGGATTGGGAAGAAGGGGCGCTAGGAGTGGAAGCCTTCCAGGAACTGACGGAGGACCGCCACGACCGCGCCAGCAACAACGACTAACAGGGTACCGCTAACCTCTCAGGAGCAAGCTTACGCTAACCAAGGGCTTCCAGTGAACCAGGTCACAGCCTCGGCGGACCACCCTGGCGCAGCGACACCTCTCCCGCTAGGGGAAGCTTGTTGGGGGTTGCGCTGCGGGAGCCAGGAGCAGGGTCCCTCCCCACGTCACGCGAAGCCGGGCGACAGCCGGAGGTAGGCCCTCTGCCGGGGAGGCCTCGACGACCCTTCCCCCGGCAGAGGACCTATGGTCGCCGAGGGCGCCGCTGGCGTCCCCTTTCCCCCCTTTGTGTCGTCCAGGTTGCCGGTCGGCTCAAAGGTGGTCAAGGGTGGCGCAAGGCGGGGCCCCCGTCTGGCGATATGAAGCAAGGCTGGTACCTGTGAAGAAGGCCCAGTGCCTGTGAAGCTCGGCGCCCGTGACACTCTCACGTAATAATGACTTGGGGCTGTACACGCCCCGGAGTCTCAGGGGTGCCGGCCTCAGGCTCTAGGGCTCCCTCCCACGCCTAGTGGCAGCACTTAGCTCCGCGCTGGTGAGAAGACTTGAAGACCAGAAGACTAGAATAGGCGCCGGACGCGGCCTTTCATTTTGGATCTCTCTTTTCTGTAGCCTTGCTTTCTGGATCTGGATTTTAATTGAAGTCAAGTTTTTGTCGATGCGCGCTGGGGGTGCCTTTTCTCGTTCGAGCAATTTCTTGCTATCTGGATTTCATTCTGCCTGGGACTCATGTCCGTCACTTTCCCCTCACGAGCCCCTCGCGAGCGGGACTGCGCGAAGCACACGCGTGTCGAGCGCGCGTTAACTATGGAATTGGTGCTTGCCTCTTGCGGGGCCCCTCCTGACGGGTCGACAAGCTCTACAGGATTCTCAGAAACTCGTCGCCTCGTGACCCAGCTCGAGGCTGGCACTGACTAAGGTAACCCACGACAGGAAACTCACCCCTGGACTTACGAGTTCGCAAGGGCACATACTCAATACCGCGTACGAAAGTAGAAGCTGCAACTTGCTTACATGAGGGGCTCCCCCTCTCAAAATGCTCTTACAAGTTTTCCAAGGGCCGCGCCTGAGTTTTTGCGTACAGGATGCAACGACAGGAGAACATGGGATCAGCCAGATACGTCGCTCGCTACATCGCCCTCGGACGCGTCACTCGCATCGTCTTCGCCTTCGCCAGCACCATCGCCGCCTTCGGCGGCGCCTTCATCGCCGTTGTCAACCACGTCGCCTTCGTCTGCGATGACCTCCACCGCGTCGTCGTCAGAAGCAAAGGCTCTGACCAGCGCATCCACGTTGTCCTCCACCCACCCCTGGACGGCCTGCGGCACGGGGGCAATAGCGGCGTCGAAGTTGATGTCAGGAAAGGTGTTCCTGAGGTGGCTAAAGATGCGAGAGAACGCGCGCCCGAGCAGGCCCCGGCTTCTCTATTCCACGAGCTGGCGAGCCCCGTCAGACCAGGCTTCCAAGCGCGTCACCACATCGGTGAAGAAGGTTAGGTGGCTGGTGTAGTCACTCGAGTGGGGGTGCGGAGCATTCTTGTCGCAGATGTGGTCCAGGGCGGTATTAGCCGTGTTCCGGAGATCCTGAAGCATGGGAGCGTGCTCGCGCTCCAGCGTCCGTCGTTGGAGCACTTCCTCCCTTTTTTGCCACGCGATGGCCTCGGCGTCATCAACCCGCTTCCAAAGAGAAAGCAGCTCGGCGCGGGCGGAGGCCAAGTCCACCTGCGCCGCGACCACGGCGGCGGCCGTGGCCTCCCCATGCCTCTCCGCCTCGTCCAGCCTGGGCCTGAGAGCAGTGGCCCTGCCCGCATCCTCCGTCCCTGCGAGCTTCAGCTTTGAGTCATACCTGCCTTCCAGATCTGCGCGAACCTCGGTGACCCGGCGGTCGACTTCTTCCTGCACCTTGGCCTCCCGAACCCCAACGGCATCTTCTGCTTGAGCAACTTGACACTCCCTCGTCTCCAGTCGCTCAAGCTCAAGGCTGCATTCCACGGCTTCTAGGGCCAGCGCCTCCACATGCTTCTGGGTGTCCTTCTCCTCGGCAGGCGTCCCCCTCAGCGACGCAAGAGCGGCTTTGCGCGCCTCCACCTGCTGTTCGAGGGACGCACTCCAGGCCTGGAGCTCCCACGCGTGCTTCTCTGCAGCCTCGCGACGGCGGTCAGCCTCGCGAGCCTCCTCCAAGGCTCGGGAGCGAGCCTCGCGAGAAACCTTGAGGGACGCCTCGGCCTTCACATTCTCAAGATCACGCTGGTAACGGCCAAGGTTGATAGCCACCTTCAGCTTGCGCTGTTCCTCCACCAGCCGAAGATCCTCCGCCTCGAGGCGCGAGTCAACACCTGCGAGCTCTTCACCAAGTCGGCTCATTGCGCCCATTGGCTCCTAGAGGAGCTCATGACGAACTGCGCTTCGCCCGCGCTCGAGCTCGAACGCACGGCCCGCCTCGTCCTCCACCTCGGGGGCTGCAGGCGGGGCACCGAGCAGCACACCACCTCTCGGTAGGGGGCCGGGGGATGGTGCTGCACCTGGCGTCAACCGGCCCTTGCGAGGAGACCAACGCCATCGGGGCTCGCTTCTTGAAGAGGAGTCGAGGATCGAAGCCAACCAGCTACTGCCCATGACCAGAGGAGGGGTCTTGGGCACGCCCGCCAAACTCCACGCCAGGCCGTGGGGGAGGGGCGACGAAGCCGCAGGCTCAGCGCGCCATGAAGGCAGGAGCGCTGCTTCAACCAACCCCGCTCCAGGGGCGGCAAGCAGACCCGGAACGCTCGAGGCCGATGGGGGAGTCAAGGAAGGAGGAAGCCTCTTCTCAGGAGACGCGGCAGCCTCGGCGGAAGGAGCCCTGAAAGACTGACGTAAGGAAAAGAAAACAGCACGCAAGAAGCCATAACGGTACGGTACTCACGCGTCGATGGCGATGTACTTCCTTCGCTTCAGCGGCCCGAAGATGTTGTTGCCGCTCGGTCATCCTTTCCTCTTGCGGAGCTCCTCAAAGTCCACACAAAGCCGACCGAAGCGCTGGACATGGCGGCCAGCGCGGGGCGAGGTCCAGGAAGAACATGGAGGGACAGCTTCAGGGGTGCCCGGCTGCGGCGAACAGCCGGGCGCCGCCTCACCACAACCTCCCGAGGCTTCCGGGGCCTTGGCCTCGCGAGCTGCATGCTGCATCTCCTCAGCGACCGGCGTCTCAGGAGAGGGGTCGCAAGCTCCCGAGGACGACGCCCCAGGATCACCATGCAGCATGTACTCCTCACCACTCGAGCCACCGGCCTCCGTCGGAGCTCGCCCTCCAGCACCCTCACCTGGGGCGAGCTCGGCACCGGCGGCGAGGAAGGGAACCACTACAGCAGGGTTATCACGGGGCCCCACCAGGCTGATCGGGCGCAGGCCCCACTCATCAAAGGAGGGCATGCTCACGGCAAACTCATCCTTGTTCTCGCAACGATACAGCAAACAGCTCTTCCTGGGCATGTCCTCCGGCAAAGAGGTTCCCGTCAGGACCATAAGCACTGTCCCCCGCGTCTTAAGAGGAAGCCCTTCCTCTTGAAACCTCATGTGGTCCTAACTGCTGAGCAAGGCCCACATCGGGCGGGAATGGCGCTGAAGCGGAGCGACTCGGCGCTTGACGAACTCCTTCACCACCATAGGCGCAGTCACGCCACAGTCCTTCAACCTCCTCATCCTGGCCCAGACAGGAGAAAGGCAGGGGCTCGTGAGCTTCTGATGGCCCCAACCGGTGTTCGGAACAGTAGGCCCCGCCGGGGCATGGAGCAGAGGGCTGAGCACACCGGCGTCGACAAACACCCATCGTGTACGGAACTCGCTTGTGGATTAAGGAAGCTCGAAGTCAATCCCCGCGCCCGCCGTCACGGCCACGGCCTGGAAGGTCATGCACCCCGAGCTCTGACGAGGATCGGCTAGATGCAATGAGAAGAAATGGCGGAGGAGGGCCACCGAGGGAGCGATACCCACCATGGCTTCGCACAAGAAGGCGAAGACGGCAAGTAGGGTCACAGATTGAGGGTCAAGATGCAGCATGTGGATCTGATAATGCTCGAGCACCGCGTTGAAGAAGGCGGAGAAGGGAGGAATCAGGCCAGCCCAGAGGGCACCTATGAAGATTGGGACTTCAGTGGCCGCCCGGGCCATGCGAGTGCGGGACGCGGGCCAAGCCACCGTCTCTCCCCACTCGTTGAAGCTGGAGGCGAGCATTTGACGCACCTTGTCCATGGCCTCGTCGCTGAGCACCCGGGATTGGCCGAGCGCCGCCTCAATGGCCGGAGGCACGCTTGGCGAAGGCAGGGATTTCTTCCCCTTATCTACTTGTTTCGGAGCCATAGCAGTGGAGCCGGCAAGAGGCAGGTCAGATCAGAGGGGAGAAGCAGAGTCTCGAGGAAGCAGAGAGGTTAGGGAAGCAAGGTGCAGGTGGCGGAGGAATAACTGTGTAGGCTACGGGGGCCGCATAGCTAGGCGGATTCAAAGGCAGCGTGGGGAAGCGGAGACGCCCACGTCTAATCAACCGCCACGCGTCGATCGAGGCCGCGGGCTTTTGGGGCCCGCGGTGGTCCGTACTTGACCTTTGGCTTCGCCGCGAAGCCAAGCCCGAGCGCACCTTGGGCCCGGGGGCTACTGTCGGCATTCTGGGAACGGGGGTCCCCAGACTTGCGTGCCTGCGGCCCACGGTGTGGCTGTGCTAGCAGGCCTGTACATCCCATCTTCATCAACAAGGCATCCAAGACCCTCGCGAGGGGCCAAGCCTCGCGAGGCGGATGGCGCAAGACCTCCTCAGGAGCGGCCCCTCTAGGCGGGCTCACGAGGAGCGGAGATAACAAGGCGGGGCAAACCTCACGAGGCTCTCGTGACGTGAGCCATGACAATCGAGACCAGGCGGGCGCCAGACGGGCGCCAGTGCGCGCAGTGTCCTTGTTTCCTCTTTGGTGCTAAGGAGGCAAGCGCAGAGTAACGAGGCATCTAGCAAAGGTTTCCATATCAGTGCAACAAGACCAAGACCAGCAGGCCAGCAGGACGGAGGTCACCATGGAGCCCAAGACGGCGTCATCACCAGAGCCTTTAGCAGGTGAAGACCACTTTTGTCAGGATAGCTTGTACTAGCTGTCCCCTTTCAAATTCGCCCGCCGTTGTTGGCTCCCTTCCGCTCAATATTTGGGGAGAGGAATAGGGCCTATATAAGTAGAGCTAGCCACCACAGTAGGGCAGGACGGATCGAGTTCTCGCCCACAAGTCCACAGAGCACAAGAACGTCTCAACCTCAGGAGGCCGTTCTTCCCCTTGTACTGTTCTTCATCAGCCCAAGAGGCAATCCACCACCACACACTGGAGTAGGGTATTACACCACAATGGTGGCCTGAACCAGTATAAATCCCGTGTCCTTCTGTGTTGTGAGTTCGTTGAATTCGTCTGCGAGATCTTAGTGAGCTAGGGCGTTGATCGGTAGGAGGGAAAGAACTTCGCGTGCACCCCAGAGTTCGAACCTTAAGGGTTTTGCTGGAACCCCACATCCGGCAGAGACTTTCTCACCCGTAACGATGCTTAAGTCTGTCCGAATCATGTTAGCAATTGTCGCATTTTATGATTATGAAATTTGGCAAATGGATGTCAAACTGCATTCATGAATGGATTTCTAGAAGAAGAGTTGTATATGATGCAACCAGAAGGTTTTATCGATCCAAAGGGTGCTAACAAAGTGTGCAAGCTCCAGCGATCCATTTATGGACTAGTGCAAGCCTCTCGGAATTGGAATAAACATTTTGATAGTGTGATCAAAGCATATGGTTTTATACAGACTTTTGGAGAATCCTGTATTTACAAGAAAGTGAGTGGGAGCTCTGTAGCATTTCTAATATTATATGTGGATGACATATTGCTGATTGGAAATGATATAGAATTTCCGGATAGCATAAAAGGATACTTGAATAAGAGTTTTTCTATGAAAGCCCTCGGTGAAGCTGCTTACATATTGGGCATCAAGATCTATAGAGATAGATCAAGACGCTTATTTGGACTTTCACAAAGCACATACCTTGATAAGATTTTGAAGAAGTTCAAAATGGATCAGTTAAAGAAAGGGTTCTTGCCTGTATTACAAGGTGTGAAGTTAAGTGAGACTAAATGCCCGACCACTGCAGAAGATAGAGAGAAAATGAAAGTCATTCCCTATGCCTCGGCCATAGGATCTATCATGTATGCAAAGCTGTGTACCAGACCTGATGTGTGCCTTGCTATATGTATAGTAGGGAGGTACCAAAGTAATCCAGGAGTGGATCACTGGACAGCGGTCAAGAACATCCTGAAATACCTAAAAAGGACTAAGGATAAGTTTCTCGTTTATGGAGGTGACAAAGAGCTCGTTGTAAATGGTTACGTCGATGCAAGCTTTGACACTGATCTGGATGACTCTAAGTCTCAAACCGGATATGTATTTATATTGAATGGTGGAGCTGTCAATTGGTGCAGTTCCAAATAGAGCATCCTAGCGGGATCTACGTGTGAAGCGGAGTACATAGCTGCTCCGGAAGCAGCAAATGAAGGAGTCTGGATGAAGGAGTTCATATCCGATCTAGGTGTCATACCTAGTGCATCGGGTCCAATGAAAATCTTTTGTGACAATACTGGTGAAATTGCCTTGGCAAAGGAATCCAGATTTCACAAGAAGAGCAAGCACGTCAAGAGACGCTTCAATTCCATCTGTCATCAAGTGTCAGAAGGGGACATAGAGATTTGCAAGATACATGTGGATCTGAATGTTGCAGACCCGTTGACTAAGCCTCTCTCACGAGCAAAACATGATCCGCACCAAGACTCCATGGGTGTTAGAATCATTACTATGTAATCTAGATTATTGACTCTAGTGCAAGTGGGAGACTGAAGGAAATGTGCCCTAGAGGCAATATTAAAGTTGTTATTTACATTTCCTTATATCATGATAAATGTTTATTATTCATGCTAGAATTGTATTAATCGGAAACTTAGTACATATGTGTGAATACATAGACAACAAGAGTGTCCCTAGTATGCCTCTACTTGACTAGCTTGTTTATCAAAGATGGTTATGTTTCCTAGCCATAGACATATGTGTTGTCATTTGATGAATGGGATCACATCATTAGAGAATGGTGTGATGGACAAGACCCAACCGTTAGCTTAGCACTATGATCATCTAGTTTGTTGCTATTGCTTTCATCATGACTTATACATGTTCATCTAACTATGAGATTATGCAACTCCCGAATACCGGAGGAACACTTAGTGTGCTATCAAACGTCACAACATAACTGGGTGATTATAAAGATGCTCTACAGGTGTGTCCGATGGTGTTTGTTGAGTTGGCATAGATCGAGATTAGGATTTGTCACTCCGATTGTCGGAGAGGTATCTCTGGGCCCTCTCGGTAATGCTCATCACTATAAGCCTTGCAATCAATATGACTAATGAGTTAGTTGCGGGATGATGCATTGCGGAATGAGTAAAGAGACTTGCCGGTAACGAGATTGAACTAGGTATGGTGATACCGACGATCGAATCTCAGGCAAGTAACATACCGATGGCAAAGGGAACAACGTATGTTGTTATGCGGTTTGACCGACAAAGATCTTCGTAGAATATGTAGGAACCAATATGAGCATCTAGGTTCTGCTATTGGTTATTGACCAGAGATGTGTCTCGGTCATGTCTACATAGTTCTCGAACCCGTAGGGTCCGCACGCTTAACGTTCGATGACGATTGGTATTATGAGTTTATTTGATTTGATGTACCGAAGGTTGTCGTCCGGAGTCCCGTATGAGATCACGGACATGATGAGGAGTCTTGAAATGGTCGAGACATAAAGATTCATATATTGGAAGGCTACATTCGGACACACTGGTGCGCGTCGGTCCTAAACAAACGGTTTTTTACCCCTTTCCGCGACGGCATTTGGAACCGTCGCCAAGTGAGTGTGGGCGATAGGGGGGTCCTTCCCACACGACCCAGAAACCGTCGGGGATAGGGAGGCATGATGCATACAGTTGTCCCTATATAACCGTTTCCGATATCTCGAATATCCCAAACGCTTCATCCTTGCTACTCGTTTGTGCTCGCATTGCCATCGCAGTCGGAGTTTTGTGGTTCTGCCTAAAACCAGGCAGATTCTAGGCACTGGAGCTTTCCACGCAGATTCTAGGCAGATTCCCGCCTGGCGCCGATCGTCATGGCTCACGTCACGAGAGCCTCGTGAGGTTTGCTCCGCCTTGATATCTCTGCTCCTCGTGAGCCTGCCTGGCTAGGCCACTCCTGAGGAGGTCTTGCATTGTCCGCCTCGCGAGGCTTGGACCCTCGCGAGGGTCTTGGACGCCTTGTTGATGAAGATGGGCCGTACGGCCTGCTGGCTTAGCCACGCCGTGGACCGCAGGCAGGCAAGTCTGGTGACCCCCGTCCCTAGAACACCGATGGTAGCCCCCAGGCCCAAGGTGCGCTCGGGATTGGCTTCGCGGCGAAGCCAAGGGTCAAGTACGGAGCACCGCGGGGCCCAAAATCCTGCGGCCTCGGTTGACGCGTGGCGGTTGATTGGACGTGGGCGTCTCCGCTTCCCCATGCTGCCTCGGCAACTGCACGACTTGACAAGTCCCTGCGACATGCAAGGAAAGCCATCATTACTGGATACGCCAGTTGGCCTTCTTCCGTTATAAATGAGGAGGGGGCGGAGCCCCCGTCGCCAATTTCTTCCTCGCTTGCTTGCTTCTTCCTCGTCGCCCCATTGCTTGCAGTGCCACCAATGGCGCCACGAAGGAGGTTCTCTGCCGCCGAGAAGGGAAAGGCCCCTCGCGAGGGACCCGGCTCCCCGGCGCCCAAGCACGGACGCGGCCGTCCGCGCAAGCACGCAGCGGGCGGAGGGGATCATCCCAACCATGGCGGTCCAGTTGATGAGGGGAGGCGTGCTATGGTGGAACGGCCTCCCCGTCCGCCCTTCCATTCAGCGGAGGTGTCGCCGGAGTTCGTCGTCTGGTCGGAGAACCCGGCCGGCAACTGGCTGCAGCTTCCGCGCTTCTTCGTCGACGAATTGCCGGCCCCTGGTCCAGGCGGGCTATGGTTGCAGGCGGACGCTTGCTGCAGCAAGGCCTCTTGGGTCGTGGTCGAGACTTCCGCCGTGGGCAACATAGCCCTGGCCCGCGGCTGGCAGATGTTCGCCCGCGCGCGCGGCCTGGGCAGGCGGTGCACCCTCCACTTCAAGTACGACGGTGGGTCGACCCTCTATGTGAGGGTGTTTGGGGAAGATGGTCGCCGCGCCGGGTGCTGCCCCGAGACGAACGACGGTGAGGAGGTGCTCGGCCTTGGTGACGGTCGCGACGAGGATGAGGGCGAGCCTGCCCTCGGCGGCGACCGTGTCTCTTCCAGCTACGGCGGTTCTTCCTCCGGCAACAGCTCCAACAGTGGTGGCTACGACCAGCCGCCGCGCCACCGCGCCCGTCTCGAAGGCGGCAGCGGGTCATCTCGTCGCCGCGCCTCTGTGAAGCGCGAGGAAGGGTCTGGCTAGGCTCGAGGTGTCGCTAGGGGCCTGCCTTCGCGGATCGCTGCAACGCCACTTTGGTTTGCTCTTTTTTTCTGCATCAAAAATGAAACCAGTATGGGCCCAGAGGGGCGTGTATCGAACTGTGGTTCCTTGGTTATTGCACTATGCGTGTTATTCCCATGCCGTGTTGTTATTTTACGCCAAGATAACCTAACCTGGTGCATGCAGGACGCCCTCTTCCTTATGAGGCATTTGTTTCCTCGTGTCCATCTTAACCCGGTGGTCCGTGTTTGCTCAGAGACTGCAAAAATTCGTTAGGAGGTGCGCTAGAGGATTTGCCGTTCACCCAAGCCTCGACCTGGCGCTTTGCATCGCGGTACCCGAGGGGCATGGATTAGGGGAGATGCGCCAGCTTTCTGGCTCGAATGAGGGTGACTCGCGAGAAGGCAGAGAGGAGAAAAATGCTCGCGAGGGCACCTGCCTAGCCCCCTCGTGAGGTATGCGAGAGAGAGAACACGAGCAAACCAGAGCCGGAAAATGCGGTAAGAGGCGAGGGGAATCAATTAGCGAGGAACACCAAAAGCAAACTTCGATTAAGGAAAAGCGAGCCAACTATGGAAAGCAAATGAAAAGCCACGTCCGGCACCTAATCTAGTCTTCAAGTCTTCTCACCAGCACGGAGCTAAGTGCTGCCACTAGGCGTGGGCGGGAGCCCTAGGGCCTGAGGCCGGCGCTCCTGAGACTCCGGGGCGTGTACAGCCCCAACTCATTATTACGTGAGAGTGGCACGGGCGGCGATTCTTCACAGGCACCGGGCCTTCTTCACAGGCTCTGGGCCTTGCTTCATGGGTAGAACTTCCGGAGGTGCTGGATGTTCCAGGCGTTATGGATAGGTACCACGTCTTGTGTCTCCAGGCGCACGGCGCCAGGCCTGGAGATGTGGACGACCTTGAATGGGCCTTCCCACATTTGTCAAAGCTTATGCAGCCCTTCCCTGGAGAGGACCCGCCTCAGGATGAGGTCACCCACCTCGAGCGTCCTGGAGCAGACGTTGCGGCAGTGGTATCGCCGCAATGCTTGTTGGTACCTTGCCGCCCTTAATGCAGCTTCACGACGGCGTTCCTCCCCCAGCACAAGATCCATCCCCCGCGTGGCGTCCTGCTGCATTTCTTCGAACGCCAGGACCCGTGCGGAGCGATGCTTTACCTCGTGAGGAAGGACTACTTCAGCTCCGTAGACGAGGAAGAATGGAGTCTCGCCCGTCGGCTTGGTGGCGATGGTGCGGATGGACCACAGCACGGACTGGAGCTCATCGTGCCAGCCCCTGCCGCAGGCCTCCATCTTCTTCTTGAAGGTCCTGGTCTTGAGTCCCCTCAGGACCTCCGCGTTGGCGCGTTCGTGTAACGCCCCGAGACCGACGCTCCAGACGGCTTCCATATTTTTTCGTTATCGTTGTGTGTATTTATTTGTGTGTTGCGTTCATCATCGCATTGCATCCGCATGTTTTCATAAAACTTGTAGTTGCTCGTAGTTGCCGCGTTCCCCTTGCCTTCGTTGACCGTTCAAGACCAATCGGGTTTTCGCTTCCCTCTTGACCGTGACCACCTAACCTACTTTTCTCGGCCATTCGATTACGATCGAAGGGCCAGATTAGTCCCTAGCCAAAAACCTAGTTTCTATATATAGTGGACAACCCTAGATCCTAGGGAGCTTGTCCCATCAGTCCCGTCCCGCCGCCAGCCGCGAGATCCACCTCGTTTTCCCCATCCACCCAAATGGTAGCCTCCACCTCTCCTCCCGATTCACCTCCATCGATCCCAACACCACCAGGCCGCTGCCTTGTCGTCCCTCCCCTTCCCCTGCCCTGCCTCTGCTCGCTCACTCCCGCGCGAACGGAAGCGGAGCGGCCGAAGCCACCAGGATCCCGCCGCCGGAGCCGCCCAGCCAGGTCCTTGTCCGTTCCCTTTCTCCTTCCTTTCCCTCTCTGGTTTCCTCTCCCTCTGCTCATCCCTCTGCTCATTTCCTTTGGACAAGGGACCTCCTTGGACAAACGCCAAGGCCGCCAAGAGGATCCCGACGCCGCCGGCTTGCCTCTGCTCCACCTCCCCCGTTTTCGGTCGCCATCTCCGGCGAGTGCAGACGCCGGTGAAGTCCCGCAGGTCGCCGTCTCCCTCCTCCCATCTTCCTTTTCATCCCGCGTTCTCCCATTGCATGTCTTATCTCTGTCTCTCTCTCGTGGTCAGGAGAACCCCGTCGCCAGAACGCACGGGAGCCACCTCCTGCCGTCGCCCCTTCGCCCGTCCTCGCCGGATTGAGCAGCCGTCGCGCCCCTACCAAGCCCACCTCCTGTCGCCAAGCGCCGCCGCTGCCGGACGCCCCCGCTGCGTTGACCTGCTGTCAGCGCTGACGCTTCCTCTGCTTCGCTCGATTGGATGTAGCCGCTCGCCCCGTTGACCGCGCGAGCCTCGTCAGCACCTATCTGCCTCGCTGGCCAAGGCCCAGCCTGCTCCAGCTCCTCAACCGGCCTGCTACCTCCTCCACCGACCGGGCCAAGAGCCCATGGTGAGCCTCCAGCACCCCAGCTCCTGTTGGCCAAGCCAGATTCGGCCCAGAAGACATTTTTAACATCGTCTGCGAATTTGTGTATTATCCAGAGACTGCCAGTATTACAGAAAAGTCCCTCTAGATCATGCATTTAATAACTCATCAATGGTGCATCGGATTAAAATGATTTAAATATGAAAAGTGCTTAGAATTTTGTCTAGTATCCTAATATGCCACTTTCATCCATGTTAAAAATGTTTAAATGTGCTGTTTGATTTAATTTGCTTAAATGCCATGTTAAAATGATTTAATTCATAACTAATTAACCGTAACTCGGATTTTAAATAAACTATATATGTAACTTGCTTGGAAAAATGTCTAGTTTAACATGGTGGCATTACTTTGCATGTTTAACAACTCTAAAATAAGGTTTAGGGCAGAACAGTAGCAAATTCGAAATATGCATATGAGGATTTTCCGGAATTGTTGTTTCTTATTTCCGGCCTCATTTAAACTTGTCTAAATAGTTAGTTTAATTATGCTTCACCTCTGGCCTTGTTTAACAACATTTAATTTTGTTGGGTACATAAACGTGAGTGAACTAAATGTTTGAAATGTGGTGTTTCGTCAATATGCAACTCGTTGCATATTGTGCTCCACTTAACTTGTAGTATTGTTTGTGCACTTTGCCATGCCATGCCTCTTTAAACCGGACATGCATCATACTTGATTATGCATCATGTCATGCTTATGCTTGTTGGTTTACCTTGTTGTTTGCTTCTTTTCCGGGAGCACTCCTTCTCGATAGTTCCGGTTACGTTGAGATTGTGAGGATCCGTTCGACTACGTTTGTTCGTCTACTTCATGGACTCGTTCTTCTTCCTAGCGGGATCTGAGGCAAGATGACCATACCCTCGAAATCACTTCTATCTTTGCTTGCTAGTTGTTCGCTCTATTGCTATGCCGCGCTACCTACCACTTGCTATATCATGCCTCCCATATTGCCATGTGAAGCCTCTAACCATCCTTTCCTAGCAAACCGTTGTTTGGCTAAGTTACCGCTTTTGCTCAGCCCTTCTTATAGCGTTGCTAGTTGCAGGTGAAGTTGAAGTTGGTTCCATGTTGGAACATGGATATTTTGGCATATCACAATATCTCTTATTTAATTAATGCATCTATATATTTGGTAAAGGGTGGAAGGCTCGGCCTTATGCCTGGTGTTTTGTTCCACTATTGCCGCCCTAGTTTCCGTCATATCGGTATTATGTTCCCGGATTTTGCGTCCCTAACGCGGTTGGGTGTTATGGGAACCCCTTGACAGTTCGCTTTGAATAAAACTCCTCCAGCAAGGCCCAACCTTAGTTTTACATTTGCCTAACAACCTATTACCCCTTCCCTTGGGTCGGCCAACCCGAGGGTCATCTTTATTTAGCCCCCCTGGGCCAGTGCTTCTCTAAGTGTTGGTCCGAACCGAGCAGCCTGCGGGGCCACCTCGGGGAAACTGGAGGCTTGGTTTTACTCGTAGCTTGACTTATCCGGTGTGCCCTGAGAACGAGATATGTGCAGCTCCTATCAGGATTTGTCGGCACATTCGGGCTGCTTTGCTGGACTTGTTTTACCATTGTCGAAATGTCTTGTAAACCGGGATTCCTAGACTGATCGGGTCTTCCCGGGAGAAGATCGTGAGAGCTTATCATGGGCTAAGTTGGGACACCCCTGCAGGGTATTATCTTTCGAAAGCCGTGCCCGCGGTTATGTGGCAGATGAGAATTTGTTAATGTCCGATTGTAGAGAACTTGACACTTGACTTAATTAAAATACATCAACCGCGTGTGTAGCCATGATGGTCTCTTTTCGGCGGAGTCCGGGAAGTGAACACGGTTCTTGTGTTATGGTTGTGCGTAAGTAGTTTCAGGATCACTTCTTGATCATTTCTAGCTTCTCGACCGTGCGTTGCTTCTCTTCTCGCTCTCATTTGCGTATGTTAGCCACCATATATGCTTAGTGCTTGCTGCAGCTCCACCTCATTACCCATTTCCCTTCCTATAAGCTTAAATAGTCTTGATCTCGCGGGTGTGAGATTGCTGAGTCCTCGTGACTCACAGATTCTACCAAACAGTTGCAGGTGCCGACGATACTAGTGCAGGTGACACAACCGAGCTCAAGTGTGAGTTCGACGAGGAACTTGGTCGTTACTATGCTTCGTTTCCTGATGATCAGTAGTGGAGCCCAGTTGGGACGATCGGGGATCTAGCAGCTGGGTTATCTTCTTTTCTTTTAGCTTTGACCGTAGTCGGTCTATGTGTGTACTCTGATTGATGTATGATTTATTTTAGTATTGTGTGAAGTGGCGATTGTAAGCCAACTCTCTTTATCCCATTCTTGTTCACTACATGGGATTGTGTGAAGATGACCCTTCTTGCGACAAAACCTACAATGCGGTTATGCCTCTAAGTCGTGCCTCGACATGTGGGAGATATAGCCGCATCTGGGCGTTACAAGTTGCTAATCAGAGCCATCCCCGACTTAGGAGCCCCCTGCTTGATCGAATCGCTGATGTTGTTGAGTCTAGAACAAAAATGTTTTGAGTCTTAGGATTGTATATATCGGAGAGTAGGATTCTTTTTACTCCTCAGTCCCTTCGTCGCTCTGGTGAGGCCCCCTGATGTAGAAGTTTTGACTCTCCTCTCCTCAAATTTCACTAATTTTTTTAGGATCAAGCGGGTATCTTGGAATTGTTCTGATGGTTTTGTGACGAGAACATTGTTCTTGGTGCCTCCTGACATTTAGGGGTTGTGGCAGTGTCCCGGGGAGTTGAGCTCCGAGGTGTTGTCGTCACAATTTTATCGTTGCAGTTCTGGAATACCTGAGTTTCGCCGATATCGAAAATCTCTTTTATGTAGTTGTTGGTGAGATCACCTCGACGCCTCCCAGTACTGGGGCGGGAGTTCGGGAGTATTGCCATGACTCGTATAACGGATGCTATTCGAAGGTTGAGGTAAACGATTTCCGAAGTTTTCTTGCTTATGTGTTGACGGATGGATACAGCTAGATCTAGGGATTGTTAGTTTGGGTGAGATATATTGTGTCCACTGTATCCCCAACACCAGATTGCATAACCAGAAAGTTTCGGGAGTTTATAAGTGGGAATTAAAGTAGCTCCTAGGATATCTTTCTGACAGATGCATGATATGAGATTGGGGTTCGACGTCTAGTGGTCCGCCTATCCACGGTTGGTTTTACAGTGGTCTCGTAGTGTCTTAAAGAGTCCTTGGCTATGCTGACTCGGGGACACTTCGTATGTCATGTGCACTGCCTTGTACATGATGGTGTTGTACGATCGAGCCCGTGTGGGCCCCACCACGAAAACTTCGGACGAAATCTCTATCATATGTTTGTTCCGGCTTATTCTGCAAGCCAAATCCTTTGTTTTTGTTTTTTTTGTGGTATTCGAGTTGCTTCAATGCCAAGTGTTGATTCCATACCTTATTCTAAGCGGTGTTCTCATATTTCTATGTGGATGCTAATCCTTCTTGTTCATCAAGGTTGTCTTTTCAATCCTTTCCAACCGGTGTGTTTCTCTCCAAGTAAATCCGATCATTCCAACATTCGCAAGATCAATTCTAAGCTTTTTCTCAACGGTGTTCGTTTCATCCGACCCAAGTTGCCTTTGTTTTCCCACCCTCCCACCCTTTTCTTCAAGGACTCAGATTTCTTAATCAAGTATCCTTTTTATTGATGTGAAGTTTCTCCATTCTTTTTCATCAATGATCTTATCTGGTGATTCTCAGGAAGATGCTCAGGAAGCTTCAAGTTTATCATTCTTCATTCTCGTATTCTTTTTCGGTGGATTCAATTGAAGCTTTCAGTGTTGATTATAGCCCTTTCCTCCTTTCAAATGCTTTCTCATGCTGGTATATCTCTTAATCATTCCCCGCTTTCTATTCAATTGTTCTGGAGTGCTGAAGATATCTCTGAAGATTCGTGTTTCCACTCCGCATCAATTCTAACTATTTCGAGGTTGTTACCTCATTCAAGCCATTTAATTCAACCGGTGCAATCTCCTTTTCAAGTAATCATTTCAACGGTGTTTCTTTTGGGTGGGCCCTAACCCAGAGGTCTTTTTCCAGGATCTTACCTGACTCTTCTAATTTTTCTGGAGTTATTCTCAAATTCATTTCAAAGTTTGACGTAAGAATGAATTATCATCAGTCAAATGTCTTTCTCCAAGATCTTTCAAATTCTTTTCGTCGTTGGTTCAACCTTTCCAATTTTCATTCCGGAGTGCCTCAACAATTCATGGTGGTGTTTCTCATCGTCATTCTTAGCATTTGAAGACCGAAGAATAATTTCTCCTAAATCTTGGTCCGTTCTCTTGAAGATTCATGGTTCTAGCTTCATGCCATCCTCTCATAATTGTTTTCGATTGCGAGAATTCTTTTCACCCATTCGAAGCATTTCAGGAGTCTTTTCAGTTTGATTCTCTAGAACTCATCATCTCGGAATTACTCATTCCAGCTTTCAGCTCTCGTTCTCCAAATCATACCGGTGCATCATTCAAGTATTAGCTAATCAGCTCGGGATCTCTGCGTTCACTTGTATCTAAATTCTCTCAAGTATCTTCGTTCATTTTCTAATTCTTCCCGGTGTTTCTTTATGTTTTCTTCGTTCATTTTCAATTCTTACGGTGGTTCATTCAAGAATTCTCTTCCGTTGTTATCGTATCAATTCATTCGTTCTTTTCCAAATTCTCTTCCGTTGTTACCGGTCGTTCGTTGAAGTCCTTCTCAAGTTTGCGCCATATATATCTTAATCCTTTCTACGAGAATAAGTAGTATGCCAAATCCATTGCTTGTCATCAATTTAATTGGTGAAGGATGAGCATAATGTAATTCTTGTTCTTGTTTCATCGAGTAAATTCAATTCCTTATTCTGGAGGTTCATCAAAATTCTTGTTTTCATTTGTTCATCTTTCTTTCCGGAGTTCCAAGTTTTATCGATTATATCATCCCGAAGCTCCATCTAAATCATTGCAAGGCTTCACCTTGTGTTGTCAACTTCTCTTACTTTTTATCATCCTTTTATTACCGGAGTTCTTCATGGAGGCCATACATGGTGGTTCATCAAGGATTTAATTCATTCTCAAAGTGTTCTTCAAGATTCTTATTGGAGGAGTTCAAGCACTCTTCATCTTGCATTCCAAAGTGCAATTCTCCTACCTTATCTTTTGAGATGGTGTTATGTCATTCTTGATAATTTCCCTTCGCGTTTCATGATTCACAAGTTTTCAAGAGTGACATATTTAAATCCATCATTTTCTGTTCGTTCAAGAGATCTTTTCAACCAATCAATCTTTTTGTTGGAGTTATATTGGGTTATATTTCATCTACAGCCTTCCCTAAGGAATGTAGCTATTTGTGGTGCTTATCAATGATCCAATTTTCTCCTTCTCATCTCGGTGAAGAAGTTTTTCATCTCTTTGGTGCTCTCAATCAAATCAATGGTTTCCGTTAGTGGCCGGCTGTCACCTCGTGGTCTTGAGATGTTTTTCCATAAGTCCACTACAAGCTTAATCGTTTCATTTTTGGTTTTCCATCAACTCCATTATAACCTTCTTGGACGGGTGCTTTCCAAGCTTAGTTGTGGCAGAAGTTGGCATTTTCTTCTCATTCTGTTATTCCAATGATCTATCTTCTATTCTTTTTTCCGGAGGCATTGTGATGTTGCTCTCTTCACTCATTTTCTCGAATTGAGGGTCGTGTTCTTTTCATGCTTATCCATTTAACCGGAGTGTCGTGTCCTCTTTTCAAGTTCTTCCTGTTTTGCCAAGTTTTGCTTCTCTTTTCTACTGGAGTGCTGCCTGCATTCTTTCGTTCTCATTCCTTGTTTATCTCATTTCAACCAGAGTGGTTCCAATTCCTTCTTGTCCATTGTACTCGTCATTCATAGCTTTGCAACCTCCGAGGTTCACATGGTGTTCCTTGTTTCTATTTTCTACTGCAGTGCTCTCAATTGTGTTCAACTCCGTTGAGTTCTTTTTTTCAACTTTTCAACCTCTCAAGGATCTTTGGTTTCACTCATTTGTCGAAGAAGCAACTTACTTTTACCTCTTCTCTTCCTCTTCCGTTTCTCTCCGGTGCCATCCTAGATCTCGGGACGAGATCCTCTTGTAGTGGTGGAGTGTTGTAACGCCCCGAGACCAACGCTCCAGACGGCTTCCATATTTTTTTCGTTATCGTTGTGTGTATTTATTTGTGTGTTGCATTCACCATCGCATTGCATCCGCATGTTTTCATAAAACTTGTAGTTGCTCGTAGTTGCCGCGTTCCCCTTGCCTTCGTTGACCGTTCCAGACCAATCGGGTTTTCGCTTCCCTCTTGACCGTGACCACCTAACCTACTTTTCTCGGCCATTCGATTACGATCGAAGGGCCAGATTAGTCCCTAGCCAAAAACCAAGTTGCTATATATAGTGGACAACCCTAGATCCTAGGGAGCTTGTCCCATCAGTCCCGTCCCGCCGCCAGCTGTGAGATCCACCCAAATGGTAGCCTCCACCTCTCCTGCCGATTCACCTCCATCGATCCCAACACCACCAGGCCGCTGCCTTGTCGTCCCTCCCCTTCATCTGCCCTGCCTCTGCTCGCTCGCTCCCGCGCGAACGGAAACGGAGCAGCCGAAGCCACCAGGATCCCGTCGCCGGAGCCGCCCAGCCAGGTCCTTGTCCGTTCCCTTTCTCCTTCCTTTCCCTCTCTGGTTTCCTCTCCCTCTGCTCATCCCTCTGCTCGTTTCCTTTGGACAAGGGACCTCCTTGGACGAACGCCAAGGCCGCCAAGAGGATCCCGACGCCGCCGGCTTGCCTCTGCTCCACCTCCCCCGTTTTCGATCGCATCTCCGGCGAGTGCAGACACCGGTGAAGTCCCGCAGGTCGCCGTCTCCCTCCTCCCATCTTTCTTTTCCTCCCGCGTTCTCCCGTTGCATGTCTTATCATTGTCTCTTTCTCGTGGTCAGGAGAACCCCGTCGCCAGAATGCACGGGAGCCACCTCCTGTCATCGCCTGGATCCGGCGCTCCTTCGCCCATCCTCGCCGGATTGAGCAGCCGCCGTGCCCCTGCCAAGCCCACCCCGTGTCGCCAAGCGCCGCCGCTGCATGACGCCCCCGCGGGTCGACCTGCTGTCAGCGCCGATGCTTCCTCTGCTTCGCTCGACTGGATGCAGCCGCTCGCCCCGTTGACCGCGCGAGCCTCGTCAGCGCCTCTCTGCCTCACTGGCCAAGGCCTAGCCTGCTCCAGCTCCTCAACCGGCCTGCTACCTCCTCCACCGACCGGGCCAAGAGCCCATGGTGAGCCTCCAGCAACCCTGCTCCTGTTGGCCAAGCCAGATTCAGCACAGAAGACATTTTTTCCAGCATCTGCGAATTTGTGTATTATCCAGAGACTGCCAGTTTTACAGAAAAGTCCCTCTAGATCATGCATTTAATAACTCACCAATGGTGCATCGGATTAAAATGATTTAAATATGAAAAGTGCTTAGAATTTTGTCTAGTTTCCTAATATGCCACTTTCATCCATGTAAAAAGTGTTTAAATGTGTTGTTCGATTTAATTTGCTTAAATGCCATGTTAAAATGATTTAATTCATAACTAATTAACCGTAACTCGGATTTTAAATAAACTATATATGTAATTTGCTTGGAAAAATGTCTAGTTTAACATGGTGGCATTACTTTGCATGTTTAACAACTCTAAAATAAGGTTTTGGGTGGAACAGTAGCAAATTCGAAATATGCATATGAGGATTTTCCAGAATTGTTGTTTCTTATTTCCGGCCTCATTTAAACTTGTCTAAATAGTTAGTTTAATTATGATTCACCTCTGGCCTTGTTTAACAACATTTAATTTTGTTGGGTACATAAACGTGAGTGAACTAAATGTTTGAAATGTGGTGTTTCGTCAATATGCAACTCGTTGCATATTGTGCTCCACTTAACTTGTAGTATTGTTTGTGCACTTTTCCATGCCATGCCTCTTTAAACCGGACATGCATCATACTTGATTGTGCATCATGTCATGCTTATGCTTGTTGGTTTACCTTGTTGTTTGCTTCTTTTCCGGGTGCACTCCTTCTCGATAGTTCCGGTTACGTTGAGATTGTGAGGATCCGTTCGACTACGTTTGTTCGTCTACTTCATGGACTCGTCCTTCTTCCTAGCGGGAGCTTAGGCAAGATGACCATACCCTCGAAATCACTTCTATCTTTGCTTGCTAGTTGTTCGCTCTATTGCTATGCCGCGCTACCTACCACTTGCTATATCATGCCTCCCATATTGCCATGTCAAGCCTCTAACCATCCTTTCCTAGCAAACCGTTGTTTGGCTAAGTTACCGCTTTTGCTTAGCCCTTCTTATAGCATTGCTAGTTGCAGGTGAAGTTGAAGTTGGTTCCCTGTTGGAACATGGATATTTTGGCATATCACAATATCTCTTATTTAATTAATGCATCTATATATTTGGTAAAGGGTGGAAGGCTCGGCCTTATGCCTGGTGTTTTGTTCCACTCTTGCCGCCCTAGTTTCCGTCATATCGGTATTATGTTCCCGGATTTTGCGCCGCTAACGCGGTTGGGTGTTATGGGAACCCCTTGACAATTCGCTTTGAATAAAACTCCTCCAGCAAGGCCCAACCTTGGTTTTACATTTGCCTAAAACATATTACCCCTTCCCTTGGGTCGGCCAACCCGAGGGTCATCTTTATTTAGCCCCCCCCGGGCCAGTGCTTCTCTAAGTGTTGGTCCGAATCGAGGAGCCTGCGGGGCCACCTCGGGGAAACTCGAGGCCTGGTTGTACTCGTAGCTTGCTTATCCGGTGTGCCCTCAGAACGAGATGTGTGCAGCTCCTATCGGGATTTGTCGGCACATTCGGGCGGCTTTGCTGGACTTGTTTTACCATTGTCGAAATGTCTTGTAAACTGGGATTCCGAGACTGATCGGGTCTTCCCAGGAGAAGGAATATCCTTCGTTGATCGTGAGAGCTTATCATGGGCTAAGTTGGGACACCCCTGCAGGGTATTATCTTTTGAAAGCCGTGCCCGCGGTTATGTGGCAGATGGGAATTTGTTAATGTCCGGTTGTAGAGAACTTGTCACTTGACTTAATTAAAATACATCAACCGCGTGTGTAGCCGTGATGGTCTCTTTTCGGTGGAGTCCGGGAAGTGAAGACAGTTCTTGTGTTATGGTTGTGCGTAAGTAGTTTCAGGATCACTTCTTGATCATTTCTAGCTTCTCGACCGTGCGTTGCTTCTCTTCTCGCTCTCATTTTCGTATGTTAGCCACCATATATGCTTAGTGCTTGCTGCAGCTCCACCTCATTACCCATTTTCCTTCCTATAAGCTTAAATAGTCTTGATCTCGCGGGTGTGAGATTGCTGAGTCCTCGTGACTCACAGATTCTACCAAACAGTTGCAGGTGCCGACGATACCAGTGCAGGTGACGCAACCAAGCTCAAGTGGGAGTTCGACGAGGAACTTGGTCATTACTATGTTTCGTTTCCTGATGATCAGTAGTGGAGCCCAGTTGGGACGATCGGGGATCTAGCAGCTGGGTTATCTTCTTTTCTTTTGGCTTTGACCGTAGTCGGTCTATGTGTGTACTCTGATTGATGTATGATTTATTTAAGTATTGTGTGAAGTGGCGATCGTAAGCCAACTCTCTTTATCCCATTCTTGTCACTACATGGGATTGTGTGAAGATGACCCTTCTTGCGACAAAACCTACAATGCGGTTATGCCTCTAAGTCGTGCCTCGACACGTGGGAGATATAACCGCATCGTGGGCGTTACAGTTCGGCCTGGCCATTGCTCCTGGGGTGCGCTACCGAGGCGTAGCAGATCTGCATTCCAAGGTTGGCACAGTAGGTTTTAAAAAGGTTACTAGTAAACTGCGAGCCGTTATCTGTAATGATGTGGTTGGGGACCCCGAAGCGGCTCACGAGGCCCTTGATGAACTTGACAGCAGAGCCGGCTGGGATGGTACGGATAACTTCCACTTCTGCCCACTTGGTGAACTTGTTGATGGCAACGTAGAGATAGCGATAGCCCTCTGGCGCCCGAGGGAATGGGCCTAAGATGTCCAGCCCCCAGACCGTGAATGTCCATGTGAGCGGGATGGTTTGGAGGCCCTGAGCAGGCTGATGGATTTGCTTGGCGTGGAATTGGCAAGCTTCGCAGGACTTCACCAGCTCGGCTGCATCGTTGAGTGTTGTAGGCCAGTAGAATCCACTGCGGAACACCTTGCCGACGAGGGTCTGCGACGACGAGTGGAGCCCACAGTCCCCGCCGTGTATGTCAATCAGCAACTCCCTTCCTTGATCACTGGAGATGCAGCGCAGCATGACATCGTTTGGCAGTTTCCTATATAACTCGCCGTCTTGGATACAGTATGTCGTGGCTTGCGAGGCCACGCGCTCTGCGTCCTCTTCCTTCTCCGGCAGCATCCCGTGCGTCAGGTACTCCTTGAATTCCTTGGTCCAGCATTCCTCCTGGGGCTCTAGCGCCAAGAGCAGCCGAGCTCCTGAGGTCGGGCCACAGGCCGGGGCTCCCATGGCCGGAGGCTGTGGGAGCTCCTCCCGAGGCCGAGTCGTGCTTGAAAGAGGTGGTGTAGCTGATGGCTTGAAGGGCCGCTCCTCAAAGACACCGGGCTCTTGCGGTTGCCGCTTGGATGCTCTCCTGGCGATGTCGTCGGTTTCCTTGTTGGTGCCCCGGGGCACGTGCTGCAGCTCAAGGCCCGAGAACTGTTTTTCCATCTTGCGCACCTCCGCGAGGTAGGCCTCCATATGCTCATCCTTGGCTCGTACACCTTGTTGGAGAAGTTGACGAGGAGTTGCATGTCTCCTTTGACGGTAAGGCGCTTCACCCCTAGAGCTGCCGCAGCCTTCAGGCCAGCTATGAGGCCTTCGTATTCTGCGATATTGTTGGAGTCCTTCTCGCCGTGCTGAAAGCAGAGTTGCATGGCGTAGTAGAGCTTGTCCTGAGTGGGCGAGATGAGCACTGCTCCAGCCCCCGCGCCCTGGTGCGCGAAGGCGCCATCGAAATACATGACCCAGCCATCCGGAGCCTCGCTCCTTGGGGAGGTGGACCGGTCTTCTCCTTCCACAAGCGTCGTGGCATCCGTCCATTCCGCCACAAAGTCAGTGAGCGCAGCCCCCTTGATGACCCTGGTAGTGCTGAACTCCAACTGGAAGGCTTGCAACTCGATGTTCCACTCAGCGACCCTTCCGGCTGAGTTAGGACTCCTGAGCACCCTCTCCAATGGGTAGGCTGAGACAACCTCGATGGGGTGGCCCTAGAAGTAGTGTCGCAGCTTACGTGATGCCACCAAGAGTGCGAGTAGGAGTTTCTGGGGCATGGGGTAGCATGCCCTCGCGTCCCGCAGTACGGTGCTGACGAAGTACATCGGGTGTTCAACGAGGGCCGGCACACTGTCGATGCTCGTGTCCTACGGAGATGGGGACATATCCTGAGGTGGAGGGGTTCCTGAGACCTGACTGTCCTCAGGAGCCTCCGCGATGTTGTCCTGCCTAGCTTGGTCTTCCCCCGCTGGTGCCTTTGCTGCGCCTTCCTGACCTCGCGCCACTTCAGCTCCAGCTTGGTGCGGCGCGCCCTTGGCTTGGCACCCCTCCCTAACCGCCACCAGCGCCGCGCTGACGGAGTACGGGGTGGCGGCAAGGTAGAGTACCAGAGGCTCGAGAGGCCGTGGTGCTAGCATCACCGGGGGCTGGTAAGGTATTTCTTGAGGTCTTGGAAGGCCTGATCGGCCTCCGGGGTCCACTCGAACGGGCCCTTCTTCTTCATGAGCTTGAAGAAGGGTAAGGCGCGCTCTCCCAGTTTGGAGATGAAACGCCCTAATGCGGTCACTCGCCCTGCTAGCTTTTGCATCTCTTTGAGGGTCTGCGGCGGGCTCATGTCCTCGATGGCCTTGATCTTCTCCGGGTTCGCCTCGATCCCTCTGTGGGACACGAGGAATCCCAGCAGCTTGCCGGAGGGGACGCCGAACACGCACTTCTCCGGGTTAAGCCTCAAGTTCACCTGGCGCAGGCTCTCGAAGGTTTCCTCTAAGTCTTGAATCAATGTCCTCACCTCGCGAGACTTTACCACTATGTCGTCGACGTAGGCCTCCCTGTTTCTCCCGAGCTGTCGCCCTAGGGCGATGTGCATCAACCGCTGGAAGGTCACGCCCGCGTTGCGTAGCGCGAAGGGCATGCAGGTGTAGCAGTACACCCCACATGGTGTCAGGAAAGCTGTCTTCTCCACAGCTTCCACCGCCATCTTGATCTGATGATACCTTGAGAACGCATCCAGGAAGCACACCAAGTTGCACTCGGCGGTGGAGTCGACAATCTGGTCGATGCGCGGGAGCGGGAACGGATCTTGGGGGCAGGCTTTGTTAAGGTTAGTGAAGTCGACGCACATCCGCTCCTTCCCGCCTTTCTTTGGCACTACGACGGGGTTTGCCAGCCATTCGGGATATCGAACTTCTCGGATGGTGTCTGCCGCCTCCAGCTTGCGTGTTTCTTGGACGATGAAGGCCTGCTTCTCAGTGGGCTGCCGTCTAGCTCGCTGCTTCACGGGGCGTATGTTGGGGCATACCCTTAGATGATGCTGGATCACCTCTCTCGGGACCCCTACCAGCTGATTGGGCTCCCACACGAATATTTCCTTGTTCACGCGCAAGAACTTCACCAAGGCTTCTTCTTGTCCCGGGTCAAGACCGGCTCCTATGGTGAAGGTGGCTCCTGAAGACCCATCCTCGTCGACCGGCACCTACTTGGTTTCCGCCTTGTCTTGGGTGAACAGCTGCTTCTTCTTGGTAGCCGCGGCCTCCTTGGCATCGGGGGTACCGGCGTTGGCGTGTTGTGCTGCCGCCGCGGTCTTGTAGGCGAGCCTGAGTGCCGTCACGGCCTCCTTAGTGTCCCCCTTGATGGTGAGGACGCCCTTGCTCCCTGGCATCTTCATGAGGTTGTATGCCGGGTGAGTCGCCGCCATGAACTGAGCGAGAGCTGGGTACCCGAGGATGGCGTTGTATGGGAGACCGATGCGGGCGATGTCGAATTCCACTAGCTCGGTGCGGTAGTCGTTGCGTGTGCCGAAGGTGACAGGGAGGCGGACCTGCCCCAGGGAGTGCGCAGCTCCTCCACCCACTCCTGAAAAGGGCTTGCTGAGGTTGAGGTGCTCGAGCGGCACGTGAAGAAGGCTGAAGGCTTCTACGGAGAGCAAGTTGAGGCCAGCACCGCCGTCGATGAGGGTCTTGGTGACAGCCACGTTGCAGATGGTGGGCGTGCAGAGCATTGGGAGCATGCCAGAGCCGGCGGTGGACTTGGGGTGGTCTTCTGAGCCGAAGGTGAGGTCGGCCTCTGGGACAGCCCAACCTGGCGGAGCCCCCGGACACTTGGAGGCGGCCCCGATCTGGCGGATCTGAAGGCGGTGCTTGAGAGCCGCCCAGCAGGGCCGCGACTGCGTGGTGCGCTGGCATCGCATAGCGAGCGGTGAAGAGGTCACGGAGTTCCCCCCAGGAGGCCACCGTGGATCCCGGGAGGTTGAGCGGCCAGGCGCGCGGCTCGCCGGCAAGGGCCATGGGGAACCAGTTGGCCATGATCTTGTCGTTGCCTCCGGCTTCGAGGACCGCCTCCTCGTACGCCAGCAGGAACGGCGGCGGGTCTGCCGCGCCGTCGTAACGCGGCGACATCTCTGACTTGAACTTGGTTGGCCACCGCACTCGCCGTAGGGCAGGGGCCAGGGCTCGGTACCCAGACGCCCCGCTGCCGATGTCGGACGAAGAGATGGATGGCGGGGCACCCGCCATGGGAGCAAAGTGCGGCAGCACGGGGCGCAGGTTGGTGGAGAGGAGCTCTGACGCACCCCTACCTGGCGCGCCAAATGTCGGATGTGGGGTTCTGGCAAACCCTTAAGGTTCGAACACTTGGGTGCGCGAGAAGTCTCTCCCTCCTACCGATCTACGCCCTAACTCGCTAAGACCTCGCGGACGAGCTCGACGAACTCGCAACACAAAGAGACACGAGATTTATACTGGTTCGGGCCACCGTTGTGGTGTAATACCCTACTCCAGTGTGGTGGTGGTGGATTGCCTCTCGGGCTGATGGTGTACAGTACAAGGGGAAGAACAGCCTCCTGATGTTGAGGTGTTCTTGTGCTTGGTGACTTAGCAGGTGAGAGCGGGGTGAACTGCTCGATGCCCCTACTGTGCTGGCTAGCTCTACTTATATAGGCCCTGGTCCTCTTCCCAAATATTGAGCGGGAAGGGAGCCAACAACGGCGGGCAAATTTGAAGGGGGACAGCTAGCACAAGCTATCCTGGCAAAAGTGGTCTTCGCCTGCGAAAGGCTCTGGTAGTGACGCCGTCTTGGGCTCCACGATGACCTTCATCTTGTCGTCCTCCTGGTCTTGGTCTTGTTGCACCGATATAGCAACCTTTGCCTGACGCCTCGGTACTCCTCGCCTGCGCCTGCTTCCTTAGCACCAAAGAGGAAACAAGGACGCTGCACGCGCTGGCGCCCGCCTGGCGCCAATCGTCATTGCTCACGTCACGAGAGACTCGTGAGGTTTGCTCTGCCTTGATATCTCCGCTCCTCGTGAGCCTGCCTGGCTAGGCCACTCCTGAGGAGGTCTGGCATTGTCCGCCTCGCGAGGGTCTTGGACGCCTTGTTGATGAAGATGGGTCGTACGGCCTGCTGGCTTAGCCACGCCGTGGGCTGCAGGCAGGCAAGTCTAGGGACCCCCGTCCCCAGAACGCTGACAATATGTACCTAAAAGCACCAAGTTAATATTAGAAGCTAAACAACAATTGAAAAATGATGTAGTACAACATTCCATCCATCCCATTATATAAGATTTTATTACATGTATATCTAGACATCATCAAAACATTAAGGTAACACTCTTCCTTGTGGTTATGTAGCCTGGGATTGCATATTTAGTCATCCAGTACAATGCATGTTGCTAAACCACAATTGAAAAACGAAAAGGCATGTTAACTGCAATATCCTCAACAGCAACCAAATATCGTAATTCATAGTGGTATTGTTGAAACTGTTATTAATGAAATTGAACTGCACACCAAATAGTTGCACATATAGAGCATCACATTGTGAAGAACTGAAATAAACAAGTCATAAGGACATCATCTCTAGGCGAACCTTAAAAATTTAAAGGACTAAAACCCTTAGTGGATATATATATACTCCAGCAATTTTTGGCCTTTTCTAGTCGATCCCCTAAACATAAGGTTCTAAACTTCAATTTGATCAAGTTCAAAGCAGGTTCAACCGGAAGTAGCATGCATTCAAACATAAACATAGATAGTTTTGCCTAACCGAACATAAAACATAAATTTAAACTAAGCTAAACTACTTCTGGTCGAAGTAGAGGTCGAGCCAATCCTTCCTCGTCAAGTACGGTGTGTCGCGAGCTGGGTCCGGGCCAGTACCGTTGTCGGGGTCGTTGGTTGAAGGCACTCCTCCACTCGTAGACGTCGATCTCCCAGTCTTGGGGGCCCACCTCGACGCCCTCCGCCCCGCGGTCGCCGCCGCCTTCGACCTCGTTGAGGGAGTCCTAGATTAAGGGGTCCTCGGGCGTCCGGACTATGGTACGTGGGCCGGACTGATGGGCTGTGAAGATGCAAGACCGAAGACTCTCTCCTGTGTCCGGATGGGACTCTCCTTGGCGTGGAAGGCAAGCTTGGCGCCCTGATATGAAGATTCCTTTCTCTGTAACCGACTTTGTACAACCCTAGTCCCCTCCGGTGTCTATATAAACCTGAGGGCTTAGTCCGTAGAGGCAATCAGAATCATAGTCATGCAGGCTAGACCTTTAGGGTTTTAGCCATTACGATCTTGAGGTAGATCAACTCTTGTAATACTCATATTCATCAAGATCAATCAATCAGGAAGTAGGGTATTACCTCCATAGAGAGGGCCCGAACCTGGGTAAACATCGTGTCCCCCGTTTCCTGTTACCATCAACCTTAGACACATAGTTCGGGACCCCCTACCCAAGATCCGCCGGTTTTGACACCGACATTGGTGCTTTCATTGAGAGTTCCGCTGCGTCATCGTCAAAAGGTTCGATGGCCCCGTCAATCATCTACAACAATGCTGTCCAGGGGGAATCTTCCTCCCTGGACAGATCTTCGTATTCGGTGGCTTCGCACTGCGGGCCAACTCGGTTGGCCATCTAGAGCAGATCGGTAGCTACGCACCTGGCCGTTAGGTCAGATTTGGAAGCTTGAACTACGTCGCTGATATCCGCGAAGACTTGATCTTCGATGGATTTGCACCCACGGCAGCCGCTCCCTGCCACCGTGATGAACATGACTTAAATCTGTCATCGGACCATACCCAGGAGATAGCGCCTGTAACTGCTCTGGCCCTAGATCCGGAGCAGATCGCGCCATCCGAGGACAGGAAGCTCAACCCCGCCATGGAAGCCGCAGACTCAGCGGTGTTGGAGCCGCACACAGACCCAACCTCAGGTGGAATCTACGCCACAGGAACCTCGGACTCGTTTCTGGCTACAGGTTCCGAACCACGTGCGTCCGCGTACGTCGAGCTTGATCGGACATCGATTGTCGAATTCAGCTCCACGGACATCTTCCGGCACTCACCTTTAGGCGATGTGCTAAACTCATTAAAAACACTCTCCTTAGCGGGGGACTCATAGCCAAATTATATCTGGTTCGAACTGGAGGCTGATGACGGAGAATTTCGCTTCCCACCCACCGCCCACTTCATAGCCACTGTCGAAGACTTAACCGACATGCTCGATTTCGGCTCCGAAGACATCGACGGTATGGACGACGATGCCGAAGAGGAGCAGGGCCAAAACCCTCCGTTTACCGGGCGCTGGACGGCCACTTCTTCGTACGACGTGTACATGGTGGATTCACCTAAAGAGAACAATGGCGATAACGAGAAGGATCCAGTCAAGGATAAACCTCCTGAGACACAGCCAAAACACCGACATCAGGGGCGCCGCTCTAAATCACGCCGTGGAAAAGATAGAGATACCGGCACGAGAGAAAACAATACTCCGGACGATGCCGAAGACAAGGAATACCCCGTTGAGCCAATGTCCGAACGGGACGAATGGGAGGACGGGCGAGTCAGTCCTGATGAACAGGTCGTAAACGAAGACTCGGAGGACAGTAATTATCTTCCATTCTCTGAGGATGAGGTGAGCCTCGGCAACGAGGATTTCATCGTGCCTGAGGAACCTCTCGAGCAGGAGCGCTTTAAGCGCCGGCTAATAGCCACTGCGAGGAGCCTGAAAAAGAAGCAGTAGCAGCTTCAAGGTGATCAAGACCTGCTCAACGATAGATGGACTAATGTCCTGGCACCCGAGGAATACGGCCTCGATTGCCCAACTAAAAGTTACCCGAAGCGCAAATTGTTCCCCAATTTCATGACGAGGCGTTGGAGCCCGTACCATTAGCACGTAATGCGGCTGACCGACCACCACGTGGCCGGGATAAAGCGGCACCTCTGGCCAAACACCAGCCCGTCCTACCTCACCGTCAAGGAAGAGATAAAACGGCTCGGGGTTATACATATGACCTGCGGCAGGACCTAAAAACCAGAACAGGTCAGACCAGATCGATTTACGGATCACGGGGGCATGCCCTGACGCGCGACGATGACCATTTGGCCAGACGTGACAAACATAACCACGCCCGGGCCGAAAATCGCAGACAGGCTACATCCGAACTACGTCGCGACTTCGCCCGATACAGAGGCACCGCACACCCCCTCTGCTTCACTAACGAAATAATGGAGCATGAATTCCCAGAAGGTATTAAATCCGTAAATATCGAATCATATGATGGAACAACAGATCCCGCGGTATGGATTGAGGATTTTCTTCTCCATATTCATATAGCCCGCGGTGATGACCTCCACGCCATCAAATACCTCCAACTAAAACTCAAAGGGCAAGCTCGGCACTGGTTAAACAGTCTGCCTGAAAACTCTATTGGCAGCTGGGAGGACTTGGAAGACGCCTTCCGCGACAACTTCCAAGGTACATATGTACGACCTCCAGATGCTGATGACTTAAGTCACATAGTTCAACAGCCCGGAGAGTCAGCCAGGAAATTCTGGACCAGGTTCCCAACTAAAAAGAACCAGATCGTCGACTGTCCGGATGCCGAAGCCCTAGCGGCCTTTAAGCATAGCATCCGCGATGAATGGCTCAGCCGTCACCTCGGCCAAGAAAAGCCGAAGTCTATGGCAGCCCACACGGCACCCATGACCCGTTTTTGTGCGGGCGAGGATAGTTGTCTAGCCCGTAGCAATAACACTGCAAGCGAAGTTGGCACCTCTGAGACTAAAAACAGCAGCGGCAAGCCCCGACGCAACAGGCACAAGCGTCGAAGCAACGGTGATAATACCGACGACACGGCGGTCAATGTCGGATTCAGTGGCTCCAAGTCTGGCCAGGGGAAGAAGCCATATAAAAGAAACAATCCGGGCCCATCCAGCTTGGACCGCATACTCGATCGTCCATGCCAGATCCATGATACCCCAAACAAACCAGCCAATCATACCAACAGAGACTGCTGGGTTTTTAAACAGGCTGGCAAATTAAATGCCGAGAACAAGGAGAAGGGGGCGCAAAGCAAGGACGATGACGAGGAGTCCCATCCGCCGAACACAGGAGGACACAAGAAGTCCCCCCCCCCAAGTTAAAACAGTAAACATGATATGTGTTACCCATATCCCCAAGAGGGCGCGCAAACGCGCGCTCAGGGACGTCTACGCGATGGAGCCAGTTGCCCCAAAGTTCAACCCATGGTCTTCCTGTCCGATCACTTTCGATCACAGGGACCATCCGACCAGTATCCGTCATGGCGGTTCAGCCGCACTGGTCCTCGACCCGATCATTGATGGATTCCATCTCACGCGCGTCCTCGTGGATGGTGGCAGCAGCCTGAACCTGCTCTATCAGGATAAAGTGCGGAAAATGGGCATTAATCCCTCAAGGATCAAGCCCACAAAGACTACCTTTAAAGGAGTCATACCAGGTGTAGAGGCCCGCTGTACGGGCTCAATCACACTAGAGCTTGTCTTCGGATCCCCGGACAACTTCCGAAACGAAGAATTGATCTTCGATATCGTCCCCTTCTGTAGTGGCTATCATGCACTGCTGGGGCGAACCGCATTCGCTCGATTCAACGCAGTGCTACACTATGCTTATCTCAAGCTCAAGGTGCCCGGACCACGCGGCGTCATAACAGTAAATGGAAACACGGAATGCTCCCTCCGTACCGAGGAGCACACCGCTGCTTTAGCAGCAGAAGTACAGAGCGGCGTTCTAAAGCAGAACCTTAATTCGGCGACCGAGCTCCCGGACACTGTCAAACGAGTCTAGACTACTCAGCAGCAGGACAACCCAGCTCATCAAGAGCTCGACTAGCAATTTGGCCTCCGTCCCAGTCCCGACCAAGTGGCGGCGTTTGTACCGCGCGTACATAATCACGCACTCAAAATACCATGGGCATAGACAGAGGCATAACTAGATTGTGATCCATAATACGGCTCGACCTCCCCTGGACACACATACTTTCACTTTTTCTTTTTTTCCCTTTTCAGGTTTCTTTTCCACAGGCCTTTCCTGACGGCCTGATCACCGGTCCTTTCGAAAGGATAGATACACCAAGACAGCAAGAAGCACTGACGTAATGCGGGATCCCTCCAGGACATTGTCAAAATATAGCTTGGGCATATGGTAGTCCTTGCCCTCGGGCGGTCCCTCGGTCGCGAGCTTGACGGCATTCATCTTCGCCCACTACACCTTGACGCGGGTGAAGGCCATCCGCGCACCCTCGATGCAGACCGATTGCTTGATAACGTCAAGCCGGGGGCAGGCATTGACCAGCCGCTTCATGAGCCCGAAGTAGCTGCTGGGTATAGCTTCGGCAGGCCACAACCGGATTATTAAATCCTTCATGACTAGTTCGGCCACCCTATGCAGTTCGACCAGCTATTTTAGCTGGTCGCAAAAGGGCACCGGATGTTCTGGCGTGTCTGTGTACAAAAGTAGGGGCACTCCTTTTTACCCCTTTACTTGTGCACGGGCAGTCAGAGCCGCGCCCGCGGCCACACTAAGCGAGGCAGAGGAGGGGACCCGAAGGCACCAGGCAACCAGAGGCAACACCAAGACTAGAGAACGCAAAAGAGCAAGAGGGCGGGGTGGACTCCCCTGGCAAGACCCTTGCCGGGGCAGCCTCCGCGGCCCCGGCAAGAGCCTTGCCGGGGCAACTTGCCCGATGCCAGCAAAGCAGGCCACCCTTGAGCCCGTGGGTTCCAACACCACCAACCAACTACATTGGAACCAAGGCTCGGGAGGCGCCTCTGTGGTGGCATGCGGATCTTTGTCGAGATCATGAACACACAAGATCAGATAAGGATCAGAAGACGATGATCCTCGGCGGAATCCTAGCCGAGGAAATCCACGAGACCCCCGGCAAGACGCTTGCCGGGTGTCGGCGTTCTGGGAATGGGGGTCCCCAGACTTGCCTGCCTGCGGCCCATGGCGTGGCTTTGCTAGCAGGCCCGTACGGCCCATCTTCATCAACAAGGCATCCAAGACCCTCGCGAGGGGCCAAGCCTCGCGTGGCGGACGATGCAAGACCTCCTCAGGAGCGGCCTCGCCAGGCAGGCTCACGAGGGGCGGAGATATCAAGGCAAGGCAAACCTCGCGAGGTTCTCGTGACATGAGCCATGACGATCGAGACCAGGCGGGCGCCAGCGCGCGCAGCGTCCTTCTTTCCTCTTTGGTGCTAAGGAGGCAAGCACAGGCGCGGAGTACCGAGGCATTAAGCTAAGGTTTCCATATCGGTGCAACGAGACCAAGACCAGCAGGACGGCAAGACGGAGGTCACCATGGAGCCCAAGGCGGCGTCACCACCAGAGCCTTTTGCAGGCGAAGACTACTTTTGTCAGGATAAGATGTACTAGCTGTCCCCTTTCAAATTGGTCGTTGTTGGCTCCCTTCCCGCTCAATATTTGGGGAGAGGACCAGGGCCTCTATAAATAGGACTAGCCACCACAGTAGAAGGCAACTGAGCCCGAGCTGATCGAATCCTCACACACACAAGTTCACCGAGCACAAGAACACCTCAACCTCAGGAGGCTGTTCTTCCCCTTTGTACTGTTCAAACTCAGCCCAAGAGGCAATCCACGACCACCACACTGGAGTAGGGTATTACACCACAACGGTGGCCCGAACCAGTATAAATCTTGTGTCCCTCATGTTATGAGTTCATCGAGTTAGTCCAAGAGATCTTAGCAAGACTAGGACGTGGATAGGTAGGGGGAAATCTTCGTGCGCACCCCAGTATTCGAACCTTGAGGGTTTCGCCGGAACCCGTGATCCGACATTTGGCGCGCCAGGTAGGGGAGCGCCGAAGCTTCCCTTCCGCCGCCCCGCGTTCCGTTGCTTCATCGTCTCCATTGCGGACGCGCGCCGCGCTCATGCTGAGCGCCGGGCTGCCCTCGCTGCCCGCGTTGCCCAGCCGGCTCCCGTCAGCGGGCCACCCCGTCATTCCCCGTCGCCTGCCGCCAACGCCGCCACCGGCCCGGTGGGGAACGAGCAGCAAGCATCCTCGCTGCACCCCTCGGTGCGGTAGGACGGCCGCACCTCCACTCCATCGCTGACCCGGGCCGGTTCGTCATCCCATGCACGTCGCGCTCCCGTGGATGCGCAGGCTGCTCTGTGCATGGCGCGCGAGCTCCTGCACTACCGCCCCGTCGACGACCTTTACGAGGACTGGCTCGACCGCACCGCCAAGCTTGTCAGCGCCGCAGGGGGCTCCCTTGCGCCGTCCCTCTTGCCGCCTCGTCCTCCCATAGCCATGGGCGGTGTGGCCCATGGAGCGCCTCCACCACCTCTGCCCCAAGACGGAGTCTTGGCGCCAAGGCGAGCGGCCCCACGGCGTGACCTTCCGCGTCCGGCGCCCGGGCAAGAAGAAAGAAACTGCCAAGAGGTCCCACGGCCACGAGAAAACGCCCCTACGCTCCCTGCGCCACCATGGCAAGACCGCATGCCGCCTGCTGTGGCGGTGTGCGGACCCCGTCAAGAGCAAGCTCTCCGCCAGCGTCAAGTCTCTGTGACCACGGCAGGCTGCCGCGCCTTCACCCCTGAGCTGCGTAGCATCGCTTGGCCTGGCAAGTTCAAGCCGGACCTGCCTCCTCGCTACGACGGCACCCCCAACCTCGCAGAGTTCCTACAGCTCTACGAGTTGAGCATCGAGGTGGCCAACGGCGATGAGAAAGGCATGGCAAACTGGTTCCCCATGGCTCTCAAGGATGGCGCCCGCTCCTGGCTCCTGAACCTGCCCCCAGGCTCGATCTCCTCCTGGGACGAGATTCGCAACCATTTCATTGCCAACTTCCAGGGCACTCGTGACTGAGGGAGTCCTGGACTAAGGGGTCCTTGGGCGTCCGGCCTGTTATGCATTGGGCCGGACTGATGGGCTGTGAAGATACGAAGGCCGAAGACTATACCCGTGTCCGGGTTGGTCTCTACTTGGCGTGGAAGGCAAGCTAGGCGACCGATTATGAAGATTTCCTCCTATGTAACCGACCCCATGTAACCCTAGATCTCTCCGGTGCCTATATAAATCGGAGAGCATAGTCCGGATGGAGATATACTCATTACCATATACTCATTGGCTAGACTTCTAGGGTTAGGCCATTACGATCTCGTGGTAGATCAACTCTTGTAACACTCATATTCATCAAGATCAATCAAGCAGGAAGTAGGGTATTACATCCATAGAGAGGGCCCGAACCTGGGTAAACATTGTGTCCCCCGTCTCCTGTTACCATCAATCCTAGACGCACAGTTCGGGACCCCCTACCCGAGATCCGCCGGTTTTGACACCGATATTGGTGCTTTCATTGAGAGCTCCACTGTGCCGTCGACGAAAGGTTTGATGGCCCCTTCAATCATCAATAATGACGTGGTCGAGGGAGAAACCTTCCTCCCCGGAAAGATCTTTGTATTCGGCGCCTTCGTACTGCGGGCCAACTCGCTCGGCCATCTGGAGCAGATCGATAGCTACGTCCCTGGCCATCAGGTCAGATTCGGAAGCCTAAACTACGCCGCGAACATCCGTGGAGACTTGATCTTCGACAGATTCGAGACCGCGGCAACCGCTCCCCTTCGCCCCGATGAACATGGCTTAAACCTGTCATTGGGCCGCATCCAGGAGATAGCTCCTGTAACAACTCTGGCATTAGATCCAGAGCAGATCAAGTCGTCCGAAGATGGGAAACTCAACCCCATCATGGGGGCTACTGATTCGGCAGCGTTGGAGCCGCATGCAGATTCCACTTCGTACGATACTTGCATCAACGGAACCCCGGACTTGTCTCCAGTATCGAGTTCCGAACCCTGCGAGCCCGCGGATACCAAAATCGATTGGCTATCGATCTTCAAGTTTAGCGCCGTGGATATCTTCCAACACTCGCCCATGGCCGACCTACTAAACTCACTAAAAAACCTATCCCTAGCAGACGGCTCGTCGCCGAACTATGTTCGGTTCGACCTTACGGCGGATGATGGAGAATTTGCTTCCCACCCGCCACCCACTTCATTGCCACCGTCGAAGACCCAACCAACACGCCTGACCCCTGCTCCGAAGACATCGATGGTCTGGATGACGATGAGGGGCAAGGCCAGAGCTTACTATTCGCTAGACGCGGAGCAACCACTTCCTGGTATGACGTGTGTATGCTAGACACACCCAATGACGATATCGACGATGACAAGGAGGATCCAGCCGAGGCTAAGCCTCCTGGTACACAGTCCGAACACCGGCGCCCCCGGCGCCACTCTCAGTCACGTCACTCAAGAGAAAACAATATTAGCACCGAAGGTGATAATACTCCGGACAACGAAGACCCTGTTGAGACAGGATCCGAACAGGAGGACCAGGAAAGCGGGCAAGATAGCCCTGATGAACACGCCACGTACGGAGACTCGGAGGATAGTAATTATCTTCCACTCTGCGAGGAAGAAGAGAGCCTCGGCAACGAGGAATTCATCGTGCCTGAGGAACCTCTAGAACAGGAGCGCTTTAAACGTCGAGTCATAGCCACTGCAAGGAGCCTAAGGAGGAAGCAGCTGCAGCTGCAGCTTCAAGTGAGCCAAGATTTGCTCAATGATAGATGGACCGAGGTCCTGGCCGCCGAAGAATACGGCCTTAGCGGCCCAGACAAAAGCCACCACAACTGTAGGTGGCTCCCTCAGTACGATGGCAAGGCGTTGGAGCCCACACCACCATCGAATAAGCCGGTAGGCCGACCATAGTTCGGTCCGGACAAAGCAGCAGCCCAAGCAGAGCACCATACCAACCCATCCGGCCGTCCAAGCAAGAATAAAGAAGCTCGGGGGAACACTCGCGACATCCAACAAGACCTGGAGGGTAGAACAGGACACACAAAATCGACACACAGATCGCAGAGACATGCCCCGGCCAGTAATAACGGTTATCTATTCGGACACAACAGACCCGAGCACGCTCGGTCCGAAAACCGTAAGCGGAGTCCGCTGGAGATGCTTCACAATGTGGCCCAATATAGAGGAGCCGCACACCCTCTTTGCTTCACCAACGAGGTAATGGAGCATGAATTTCCAGACGGGTTTAAACCCATCAAGATCAAATCATATGATGGAACAACAGATCCCGCAGTATGGATTGACGATTTCCTCCTCCATATCTACTTGGCTCGCGGAGACGACCTTCATGCCATTAAATACCTGCCTCTCAAGCTTAAGGGGCCAGCACGGTACTGGCTAAACAGTTCGCCAGAAAATTCTATTGGCAGCTGGGAAGATATGGAAGACGCCTTTCGTGACAACTTCCAAGGAACATATGTCCGCCCACCAGATGCCGATGACTTAAGTCATATTGTCCAACAGCCCGGCGAGTCAGCCAGGGAACTCTGGACTAGGTTCTTAGTCAAAAAGAACCAAATTGTCGACTGTCCGGACGCGGAAGCCCTTGCGGCCTTCAAATATAGCGTCCGGGATGAATGGCTAGCACGTCACCTCGGCCAGGAAGGACCTAAATCCATGACATCCCTTACCGCTCTAATGACTCGCTTTGTGTGGCAGAAGACAACTAGCTCGCTCGTAAAAGCAACAACGTCAGCGACCCGGGCACTTCCGAAATCCGAGACGGCAACGGCAAGCCACGATTAAACAAACACAACAGTCGCAGCAATAATGAAAGATTACGCGACACAGCGGTCAACGCCGGATTTCACAATCCGAAACCCGGTCAACGGAAGAAGCCATTTAAGGCCAACCAGGATGGACCATCCGTCCTCGACAGGATATTAGACCGACCTTGTCAGATTCACGGTCACCCTGATAAGCCAGCTAATCACACCAACAGAAACTGTTGGGTCTTCAAGCAGGCAGGCTAGCTTAACACCGAGCACAAGGGGAGGAGGCCATCAAGCGATAAAGACGACGGAGCAGCTCGCCAGCCGAACACCAGGGGCCAGAAACAGTTTCCCTCCGAAATTCGACCACTCCCGGAACGTAAATAGCAGTTCGGTTTCCGCCACCCACCCACTATGCCGGCCAAGATTTACACCACGTGTGCATCACTACGCGCTCAAGATACCATGGGCATCGGCGGAAGCACAATACGGACAACCCTGCAAGCATTCCCGTAACGTTTTTTATCTGTTTCCCTTACTTTTCTTTATTATAACTCAAAAACAGGCGACCAACAGGACAGCATCTACAAAGGACTCTATCGGAGTTCGGATCCGTACATTCACCTAAGGGGCTACTTCCGTTAAGGACTCCCCTCCCTGAGGACGCGCGGCGCAGACGTGCGACAGGAGGTCCAAAACAACTTTTTGTAGACCGCACTCCTTATTCTTAGCCTGTACTATGCCTTTTTTCCTCCATTCCCAACCCCGAGCATGTCAAATAGTCGGGTTGTGGTTTTTCCTTTTTATATACGAATTTATCATTGGGTTATTGCTCCACTCCCAGTAAACTATATCCGAACTAATTTTCCATACTCTTCCTACAATGAGTACAGCCGTAACGGCTGTGTTACAAGATGCACCTCGGCATAACCTGCCAAGGGCTCGGTGTAACGCCCCGGATCCGTTGCGCCAGGTGTCTGCCAGTTATTCGCTGTCGTTGCCATGTCATTTGCTTGCATGTCGCATTTTGCCATGTCATCATCTGCATTTCATACCATGCCATCATGTGCATTGCATTTGCATACGTGTTCGTCTCTTGCATCCGAGCATTTCCCCCGTTGTCCGTTTTGCAATCCGGTGCTCCTATCTCCTCCGGTGCACCCCTCTTGTTTTCTTTCATGTGCGGGTGTCAGACTTTCTCGGAATGGACCGAGGCTTGTCAAGTGGCCCTAGTATACCGCCCGGAGTCCACCGGTCAAGTTTCGTTCCATTTGGAGGTCGTTTGGTACTCCAACGGTTAACCGGGTAACCACGAAGTCCGTTTTGGCATTGCAGCAAAACCCCCCTTCAAACAGTCCCAAAACCCCTCTAAGTCTCCGCCATGCTCTCGGTCATTCGATCACGATCGCGTGGGCGAAAACCGCTCCTCATTTGGACTCTCCTAGCTCCCTCTACCTATATATGTGTGTCTCCTGAGTTTTTCGCGCAGATGAACCCTAGCAATTTTCCCTCTCCGCCGCCGGACGCAATCTCCGCGCCGCGCCGGACATGTCCGCCTCCGCCCCCGCGACGAATCCGGGCGCGACACCTGTCCGCCGTCGTTCCCCGCCGCCGCGGCCCGCGGAGCCCATCCCGGGCCCGCGCGGGCCCATCCCGCCGCCACCGCGACCCACGAGCGCGCCCTCGCCTCCGCCGCCCGGCCGCGCCTCCCCGCGGGCTCGCCGGCGACCGCCGCCGCCGGCCACCCAACCCCGCGCGCTCCCCCGCGCCTCCGTCCCCGCCGCCATCGCCCCTCGCCGCGCCCCGGCCGGCCCGCGCCTCCGCCGCCCATGGCCGCAGCCGCGCCACCCGGCCGCCGCCGTCTGCCGTCGCCGGCGCCGTCCCGCCGAGCCCCGCTGGCGCCGCGCCACCCCGCCTCCGCCGCCCGTGCCACGGCGCCCCGCCGACCTCCCTCTCCTCCGCCGGCGCCGCTCCCTCTCCCTCCTTCCTCGCCGGCAACGACGAGCTCGAGCACGAGCCGGCCGATCCGATCTGCACTGCCCCGCGTTGACTTCGTCCCCCCCCCCTCGAGGTCGAAATATTCCGTCCTGGAAATTTATCATTATCATGCCATGTTCAACTGTGTGTAACTTCTTGCATGTTGCTCCGATTCGCGCGTGTAATATGTCGAATTGTTCGTCTCGTGATGCTCTTCATTTTGTTCAATTGCACCATGGTCATTAGAGGTCATCTTGATGCCCAAAGCTCTGTTGGAAGAGGGCTAGTTGCTGTTATTCTCTGGTTCTTAACAGAACTTGGAGATTTGTCATTTTTGTATCATTTAATCTACGCATTTTTTGGGCATGAGCTCTACATGTGTTTTGAAGTATGCCATGCCATCTTTCCAGTGGCGTAGTCCTTGTATTTTTGTGATCTCTGTGGTGACTAGCACAAGCATGCAAAGTAGGCCCCGTAATATTTCTGATTTCAGAGAGTGATTTCTCTAAGTCCTTGTCTGCTGTAATTTTGTTGCCATGTAAACTTGATGCTACAGAGAGATCCATGCATATTTTGAAGATGTTCAGTAAAGATGTTTTGTAGCTATTGTTGTAATTGATCCATTCCTGTGCTTGTTTGCAATTATGGAGTGCCATAGCATGACTCAATCTTGCTCTACTTTTGCTATAAAATATTTCTGGCAGATTCTTAACATGATATTCAATTTTGCCAAGCTTGTTATAGTTGATCCATACATGCTATGCTTATACTCTTGCCATGGTTTGCTTCATAAACATGCCATATTGCTGTAGGTGTGCTTGGTTTGTCATTCATTGCTCTGTAGTGAGTGCATCAAGCTCACAAAGAGGCCTTCATATTATTATTTCTGCCATGCTCTGTTTTCTGCTAAGTCTGGAACCTGTTAACGAAACTTGCTATGTTTACATGCTTGCCATCATATCTTCTGGTCCTTTTTGGCTTATGGTCAGTAATGGACATTTGTTATATGCTTTGAGTAGATTCATGCCATGCCTTTCTTTACTATGTTAAGTTCCTGTAGCATGTTGTTATCGTGCTCCGAACATTGCAACCTGATGTTATTTCTGCCCTGTCCAGTACTTTCACTAAGTCTGTGAATCTGTTATTATTTTGCAATCTTGCCATGTCCTTTTGAGCATGTTCTAGTGATTTCTGGAGATAGCTCAGTGTTCATGTTTTGTTGTGCTTTACCTGTAAATCATGTCCATGCCTTTTGTTTTCATGTTGAGTTGCTGTAGCATAATGTTTTGATGCTTGCATTATGCCTAGTTGCTGTTTTGGACAGATTGTTGCTATGTATTGTTTGGAGTGTATGTGTTGCACCGTTGCTCCGTTTTGAGCATGCTCTATATGAAACTTGCTTAGTTTTGCATGTAGTCTCATATTATCATGTTGCATCCTTGTTTTGAGGTGTTTGCTTGATGTTTGTATGCTTTTCGCATCAATGCCATGTTTATCTTGTCCTGCTCATATCTTCTAGGCCGTAGCTCCGAATCTAATGAACTTTATATGTAACTTGACTAGAATTTCGTGTAGATCATCATGGTGCTCTTTAACTTGCTGTTTAACAACTTCAACTTAAGGCTTGTTCAGTTCTGGACCAATTTCGAAATTTGCATATGAGGACTTACCGGATTTGTTATATGTTGTTTCTGGCCTCATTTAAACTTGCCTTGACGTGTTGTTCTTGTATGCATCATCTCTTGTCATGAGTAGCTTCGTTTAGCCTTGTCATGCATCATTTTTGGTTGAGCATCATGTCTTGTTCATGTGTGGTGTGTTTACCTTGTTGTGTGCTTTTTCTCGATAGTTCCCGTGTCGTTGCGATCGTGAGGATTCGTTCGTCTTCGTGGCTTCATCTTCTTCATGGATTCGTTCTTCTTCCTAGCGGGATTTCAGGCAAGATGACCGTCACCTTGGATCTCATTACTATCATTGCTATGCTAGTTGCTTCGTTCTATCGCTTTGCTGCGATACCTATTCACTTGTTCCTCAAGCCTCCCAAATTGCCATGAACCTCTAACCTTTGTCACCCTTCCTAGCAAACCATTGTTTTGCTATGTTACCGCTTTGCTCAGCCCCTCTTATAGCGTTGCTAGCTGCAGGTGAAGATGAAGATTTCTCCATGTTGGATTATATTTATGTTGGGATATCACAATATCTCTTATACATTTAATGCATCTATATACTTGGTAAAGGGTGGAAGGCTCGGCCTTATGCCTGGTGTTTTGTTCCACTCTTGCCGCCCTAGTTTCTGATATACCGGTGTTATGTTCACGGATTTTTGCGTTCCTTACACGGTTGGGTGATTTATGGGACCCCCTTGACATTTCGCCTTGAATAAAACTCTTCCAGCAAGGCCCAACCTTGGTTTTACCATTTGCTCAGCCTATTTCTTTTCCCTAGGGAGTTGCTCTCTCGAGGGTCATCTTATTTTAACCCCCCCGGGCCAGTGCTTCTCTAAGTGTTGGTCCGAACTGAGTAGACTGCGGGGCCACCTCGTGGAAACTCGAGGTCTGGTTTTACTCGTAGGATGTCTCATCCGGTGTTGCCCTGAGAACGAGATATGTGCAGCTCCCATCAGGATGTCGGCGCATCGGGCGGCTTTGCTGGTTTTGTTTTACCATTGTCGAAATGTCTTGTAACCGGGATTCCGAGACTGATCGGGTCTTCCCGGGAGAAGGAATATCCTTCGTTGACCGTGAGAGCTTATCATGGGCTAAGTTGGTACACCCCTGCAGGGTATTATCTTTCGAAAGCCGTGCCCGCGGTTATGTGGCAGATGGGAATTTGTTAATATCCGGTTGTAGAGAACTTGACACTTGACCTTAATTAAAACGCATCAACCGCGTGTGTAGCCGTGATGGTCTCTTCTCGGCGGAGTCCGGGAAGTGAACACGGTTTCTGTGTTATGTTTGACGTAAGTAGGAGTTCAGGATCACTTCTTGATCATTGCTAGTTTCACGACCGTTCCTTTGCTTCTGTTCTCGCTCTCATTTGTGTAAGTTAGCCACCATATCATGCTTAGTCGCTGCTGCAACCTCACCACTTTATCCCTTCCTTTCCCCTTAAGCTTTGCTAGTCTTGATACCCATGGTAATGGGATTGTTGAGTCCTCGTGGCTCACAGATTACTACACCACCAGTTGTAGGTTCAGGTTATGCGATGATCATGACGCGAGAGCGATGTTCGCTTGTTTTGGAGTTATTCTTCTGCTTCTTCTTCGATCAGGGGATAGGTTCCAGGTCGGCAGCCTGGGCTAGCAGGGTGGATGTCGTTTGAGTTTCTGTTTATGTTTCATCCGTAGTGGGATGTTGATCTTATGTATGATGTGTTGATGTATTCTTGCGGCATTTTTATGCCTTGTATGTATCCCCAAATATTATGTAATGTTGATGTAATGATATCCACCTTGCAAAAGCGTTTCAATATGCGGGTCTATCCTTGGTGGGACCTTCGAGTTCCTTTAGGATAGGGTCGCATATTGGGCGTGACACTCGGTATGGGAACAAATGAGTCGCCAATAAAAGTCTGAACATCTCTATAGCGTACTTCGGCGTCGCAAGTTTGGCCTTATATGCATCAGCTCCGAATCATTGTCTTTGGTCAATAGTTGGGTTACCCGGCTCCTGTGCTTGCTACCCTACGTTCCGCTCTATCGGCTAGGGTAGTAAAGGGAGAACTACTGCGATTGTGCCCTGGCTTTGACCAGATGAGCACCTCGGTAGAGAAAGCCAAAAACTGACTGTCATGATGCGGCGAGAGCTGGTCAAGCACTTGACGACTTATTCGAATCTTTAGCGATTCTCCGTATCACATGAAGGATCTTTTTCAGATCAAAACATGTAAGGCACAAAAATTATAATACGCCGCATACATACCAGGGGCTAAGTCGTAGCCCCGCCATAAAACTCATATGGCTAAGTGAAAGAGCTAACGCCCTTTAGTCCGATTTCCTGGCTCACTGCATTATCACCTCCTTTATGGACCGAGACGTTGGATAAAGAGTGATTCAATGCTTTTCCAAACACCCCCGTATTTCCTACGAGGGGGCAGAAGCCGACGACTGGAAAACTTTCAGATTACATTAAAATGGCCGCACAGGAGGAATACAAGCTTTCGAGCAAAAGATGAAAACAGATTAACCATAAAGTTGTCTGTTACAACACTTATACACATCACTCGAACATTATGTCTTTCGAGCACTGACCCTCTATCAAGCGGGCGGCCTCTAGGACATCTTCAAAATAATGCTCCGGTTCCGGACAGTCCTTGCCTTTGGGTGGACACTTCACCGCAACATCGATGGCCCTCATCTTCCCCCAGAATGTCTTGACTCGGGCGAAGGCCATCCGTGCACCTTCAATGCACGCCGACTGCTTGACAGCGTCGATACGCGCCACCGCATCAACAAGCCGTTGCACCAGGCCGAAGTAACTACTCGGAACAGGTTCAGTCGGCCACAACCAGACTATGACGTTCTTCATGGCAGCGCCGGATATCCTATGCAGCTCGGCCCACTGGGACATATGCTCATTCAGCAACAGAGGGCGCTTCGACGCGCCAAATTATGACCAAAAAAGCTTCTCCGTTGCATACCCCTCTTGCCCATGGTAAAACTGCGCCGCATCGGAAGAACTCTTCGGCAAGTCTAGAAAATTGTCCGGAGAACTCCACACTTGGTTAAGCTGAGCATAGTTCGGATCGCCAAACTTAGCCTGTAGCAAAAAGGGCTTGCCAGCCATAATCTCCCCAGCTTGCCGGATCTCCTCACGGGCTGCTCTGGATTCAGACCGCGCTTCTCTTGCCTCTCGTAAGGCCTTGTCAAGTTCAGCCGTTTTGGCTTCATTTTCCTTCTCAAGAAGTTTACAGTGGCTAGCCACATTCTCAACTCGTGCGCCATGGTGCACATCTTCTCCTTGTCTTGGTGTCGCGCAGCTTGTTCGGCTTTCAACTCAGCCGATGCCTTTTCGGCAGCCGCATCACTAAACCGGGCCTGCTCCTTGACCCGGGCCAGCTCCGCCCGAAGGGCTTCCACGACGGCGGCACCATCTGCATTCATGCACATTTTGTATAAAACTCTTTTTCAGAGTCAGGCTTAAATTACAAGCACATTGGTGTAAGGAATGCTCGAATTATATACCTTGCAAGTCGTCAAGACGCCTGTTGATCAATGCAATGTCATCCTTCGCAATATCCAGCTTTCGCTGCAGTTTGGCCACTTCCGTATTTTGAGTAGTCGCAGGAGGGGTGGTAGCCTGTATTCCAAATTAAATCAAGATTAGTACCTAAGCATATCTTTTTGATCCTCCGATTGCTTCCTTCGAAAGGCAATCCGAGTCTCAGCGGCTACTGCATACACAACAGGTGCATTCTGTCAATATCATTCAATTGGCAACATTACATCACAAACCTCAAAACCTCTTAGAAGGCTCGTAAAGGCCTCATTCAACCCGCTCTTCGCGGAGAGAACCTTTTCGACCACCGTAACCATTAAGGCACGGTGCTCTTCCAAAACGGACGCTCGTCGCAGCATGTTCGTCAGCGTCTCCGGCAATCCTGGGTCTTCGGACACCGCCGCCGGACCATGACACTCCTTTGATGGAATCCGCTTACCCGCCTCCAGAATCATCTCCGACTGTAAACCGGATAGCTCGGGGCTGTCATTCTTGAGCCCCGAACCCTGAGTAACAGAGGCGCCACCTTCGGGCAACTCCTTCCTCGTTTCCTGCGCTACTTGCCGGTTGGGAGGAGCCCTTCGGAACGACACCTCAAGATCATCCGCCCTATTGGGCGAGGAGGACGGAGAAGGCATGTCACTCTCCATCATCTCCGGCAGAAGGTCTCCCGAGGAGGAGGACGATTGAGAAACACCAGGCGTTAACCTGCGAGGACGTACATATGTCGCAGGAATACTTCAGTAATAAGAAAGGAATGAGGTATGGTTAAAGTACCCTGTGTCACTTACGGTCTGGCCAGAGGTTCGTCCTCATCATCAAGCTCTACATCGACATCGCTTGGCCGACCCAAGCCGCCCGACGATGGTTTTTTCCCTTTCTTGGAAGGTTTCCCCTTCTTACCTCCAGAAGCGGCCCTCTTCTTGCTATGGAAGGCCCCCTCTTCACCTTTGCCCCTGGGCAAAAGGGTTTCGGTTTCCCCGAACACAGCGTCTGAATCGTCCTCAGGGTGGGCATCTCCTTTGGGCTCCCCGCTCTCACCCCCTCTGCAGACACCTGGTACGGTGTCGGAGTTAACATCCGCGTCAGCAGGGCGGACGCGGGGTCTTCGGGAAGGGGCGCCGGACACCAGATCAGCACAGCTTTCTTTATCTAGTCCCGTATAAGGATGGGTCGTTCAGTATCTTGTCAAGAGATGCTTGAATGAAAGGTGTTCGGAGATTGAATACTTAGCGGAGTGTCCGGATGATTGCAGTCAAGGCCAACGTCTTCAGTGGTGTCCGGCCATTGCTGTTGCTCCCCGAAATATAATCTCCACATCCCTTCGTGCGTAGCACCGAAGAAGTGCTGAAGAGTCTGCCGCCCTTCTGGATTAAACTCCCACATACGGAGAGGCCGCCGCTGACATGGCAGGGTTCGGCAGACTAGCATTACTTGAAAACTTTCACGAGTTCAATGCCCTTCTCGGTAAGGCTTCGGATGCGACTTTGCAGAGTCTGCACCTCATTGGTGGACCCCCAGTCTAATCCCTTATTGATCCATGAAGCGAGCTGAGTTGGAGGGCCGGGTCGGAACGCGGGCGTAGCTGCCCACTTGGAGCCCCGCGGCTCGTTGACATAAAACCACCCCTGCTGCCATAGGTCGGAAGACTCGGTGAAAGATCCTTCAAACCAAACCGCGCTGGCAAGCTTGCTTATTATAACGCTGCCGCACTCTGCCTACTCCTCCTCTATCACCCGCGGCCTCACCTCGAAAGTCTTGAGCGACAAACCAAAGTGCGGAGGAGTCCGGAGGAAGGCCTCACACGTGACGATAAATGTCGAGATGAGGAGAACCGAGTCCGGGGCCTGATCGTGAAAATCTAGCCCATAGTAGAACATGAGCCCCCGGACGAAGGGGCTAAGCGCGAACCCTAACCCATGGAGGAAGTGGGACACAAATACTACCCTCTCGCCGGATTTGGGGGTGGGAATAACCTGCCCCTCGGCAGGAAGCCGATGAAGGATTTCTGGGGTCAGATACCTCGCCACACGGAGCTTCGCAATATCCTCCTCCGTGACAAAAGAGGCCACCCACCACCCTGAACGGCTGGGCCCGGACATGATTGGGGCTGGTGGTGATTGATACTCGAGGGCTAGAACTCGAGGTGGATGGGGTTGAGGAAGAAGCAAGCGCGGAAGAGAAAGACAAGTTTGGGTCCCTATATAAAGGCCCAGAATATCGAGCGTCCCCTCCTGGGTCTCGAAACTTACCTATCCTCAAAGAGTTATACCCAGGGGATGGTTGGGTTACCCACACCTGCATTATTGAAAATCCCGTGAATAAGGGGACACGATCTCTGCTTTGACAAGACTTGCCAATAAAACCGCTCCCCGAGACGTGGGGCGACGGGCTAGCCAACAGTTGGAAATAATAACCGGGCAGGCATGATACAATGTCATAAACAGTTGTCAGCAGATTGGACTCGTGGAGTATTGTATTTTCTGCAATTACATACACAAGTCCGGATATATTTACTACATCCGAAGACTATTTTGGAGTTCGGAAGAAGGGGAACCCGCCTTGCAATGTCAAAGACAATCTGCGCGCCGGACTCCTCGTCATTGAAGCCAGGTTCAGAAGCTACTGAGGGAGTCCTGGACTAAGGGGTCCTTGGGCTTCCAGCCTGTTATCCATTGGGCCGGACTGATGGGTTGTGAAGATACGAAGACCGAAGACTATACTAGTGTCCGGGTTGGACTCTACTTGGCGTGGAAGCCAAGCTAGGCGACCGATTATGAAGATTTCCTCCTATGTAACCGACACCATGTAACCCTAGATCTCTCCGGTGCCTATATAAACCGGAGAGCATAGTCCGGATGGAGATATACTCATTACCATGTACTCATAGGCTAGACTTCTAGGGTTAGGCCATTACGATCTCGTGGTAGATCAACTCTTGTAACACTCATATTCATCAAGATCAATCAAGCAGAAAGTAGGGTATTACCTCCATAGAGAGGGCCCGGACCTGGGTGAACATTGTGTCCCCCGTCTCCTGTTACCATCGATCCTAGACGCACAGTTCGGGACCCCCTACCCGAGATCCGCGGTTTTGACACTGACAGCAACCGCCCGCCGGCCGCGGCTCACCTGCGCCACTTCAAGCAACAACCAGGAGAGACCCTCCAGAAATACATCCAGCGCTTCAACAACGTTCGCCTCAAGATTCCCAAGGTGACGGACGAGGCCATCATCTCCGCGTTCTCTGATGGTGTCCGTGAGGTCAAGATGAAGGAGGAGCTCGCCATCCACGAGGAGTTGTGCACGTCTCTGGAGTCGCTCAACTTGGCGACCAAGTGCGCAAGAGCTAAGGAGGGGCGCCTCTCCCTCCTTGAGCTCCTGGCTGCGGACCCGGAGGAGAAGAAAGCCAACGCCAAGGACGTGAAGCGTAAGGGAGCAGCCATGCTTGCGGCGGAGCCGGACACGAAGCGCGGCAGGGACCAGCCCGAGTCATCCAAGAGCAGCCGACCGTTCTGCGCCTTCCATAACCTGCATAGCCACAACACCAGCGACTGTCAGGAGCTCAGAGCCATTCGAGAAGGATGCTTCGGTCGACGCCACGAGCGCAACGACTGGGGCTACAGCCGAGGGGGAGGACGTGGTGGCGGACGCTGGGATGATCGTGGCCCGCGCCAGGAGTGGCGCGACCAGCCTCGTGAGGACCGCTGGCAGGATCAGCCTCGCGAGGGCGCCTGGAGGGATCAACCGCGTGAGGATCGTCCTCAGGGCAATGCTGGTCTTCCTCCGCTACCGCCACCACCAAGAAGGAACGACGACCACCACCAAGACGAGGGGGCTGGGGGCTTTCACGAGCCGCGTGCTATCGCCTGCATCTTGGGCGGAGCTCAAGCCCCAGCCTCGCAGCGTATCTTCAAGCAGTTTGCTCGCGAAGTGAATGCAGTTCTCCCCAAGCTCGAGGCCACACGCCCGCTCAGATGGTCCAAGTGCCCCATCATGTTCAGTTCAGCAGATCAGCTCAAGTGTGCAGCTACTGCAGGCGTCCTCCCAATGTTTTGTTAACCAGTCATCAGCAATGTGCAAGTTACCAAGACCCTCATCGACGGCGGCGCAGGGCTCAACGTCCTGTCCGTCGACACGTTCGACAACCTCCAAGTGCCATATGACCAGCTTCAGCATACCAAGCCTTTCTCAGGAGTGACCGACGGTTCCACCACACTGATAGGGCAAGTCCGCCTCCCTGTCACCTTCGGAGAACGCAACAACTACCGCACCGAGATCATCGACTTCGACGTCGCCTACATCCGCCTGCCATATAATGCGATCCTCGGGTACCCAGCCCTCGGCAAGCTCATGGCAGTGACCCATCACGGCTACAATGTCCACAAGATGCCAGGAAGCGGCGGAATCATCAAAGTCCCGTGCGAAGAAAGAGATGCGGTCTGCTCCCTCGAGCGTGCCTTCCAAGCTGCAGCTATCGATGACCCCGACAGCAAGGGCGAGCGCCCTCCTGAGGCCACCTCCAAGAAGAAGAAGAAGCTGCACCACGCAGGACCTCAGGCAAGCGGCGCCTCGTCAGGATCGGCGCCCGCACCTGGGGTGCCTCCCTCCATCGCATAGGAAAGCGCGCCCGGCGCCCCTCTCGGCAGGGCTCGGGGGCTCTCTTCTGGAGGGCCTCAGACTTTGCCAACATCACGAGGGAGGCGCTTGGGCACCACTTGGAGGCGTGCTTCATGGCACGTTTCCCTCAGGAGGACACAGGGCGAGGAGCGCCCATCGCTCAGGAGACTATCATTAAGACCACTCAGGAACTGCAATACGCAAGGGCCATGCGCGGCGGCCGCCGCTCACCAGGCGCCGCTCCCCATTCAGGCGAGGATGTCAGGCTGCACATCTGCATCGACGTCCCAGGGCTCAACAGGGCAGCATCTCAGGAGCTTTTTTGGCCTTCGCGCGTGGGACGCTGCAAGGGCCCACCGCACAGCTACGTTCGCATGCCCTTCGGCTTGCCGAGCGTGGCGTCCGCCTATCAGCGCAACCTGCAGAGCATACTGGTGGCTCTGGAGGCCAGGCACCACGATGTCCTGATGGAGATGGAGACGGTCCTCAAGGAACCACCTAGACCCCCAGAGCCTCCCGAGGCTCAGGGCCCCGGTGGCTCATGAGGAGCAACCCCTTCGCCGCATACCTTCAGCTGCCCCAACTCTCCTTCATCAACAGAACCAGGTGACATTTTCCAAGTTTATTTAGCTGGGAGCGCCCCCAGTCCTGCATCATTCCTAGGCCGCGTGGGTCCGTCCCTGTGGCATGCATCCCTTTTATGTCTTTAGCTTACCTCGCACGGAGCGCCCCTCGGGCTGCATCATCCCCAAGCCGCTCGGGCCTGACCAAGTGGCATGTATCTCCCTTGCATTTACTTAAGCCTGCTGCTTCCATGCTTAATCTACTCATGACTACTACCTGTTCGTTCGTCACCCACCACGGGGGCTACTCACGCTGGCACGACGCTTGTGCACGGGTCTGTCCCTGCAACGTCGACGAACCTGAGCGGCCGAGCTCTAGCTCGCGGCACGCCCCGCGCACGTCACCTCACCAGGCCCTCAGTGATGTCATTCCCTCGCAAAGCGACCGGTGGTAGACCGGCACCATAATGGCAAACTGTGTTTCTCCTTGTGCTGGCTTGCAGGAATCTCCTGAGGATAATAGCAGGTGGCACTGCGAGCTCCCTCTCCACCCTTGCAGTCCACTTGCACACTAAAAGGGGGGCTCCTGAGCATCACGCCTCAGGAGCCCTTACTAGCTCTCCAGCCCTCACCCCCTGGCCTTGACCACGGCACGCGACCTGGCATACCAGCGGCGGCTGAGCTCGCTCAAGGGCTGGGACCTGAGGACGTAGAGCACGAAGGAGAGCGGGGGAGACTCATATGGGCCCGACCTAGCTACGCTGCGGACGCCTACGCACGAACCTGACGCATGACGAGGAGTCAACCCCGAATCGTCAAGATAAGTCCCGTGCTCAGATCAGCTAGCCGTTGGAGCCTAGGAGTCACGCACGCCGCAGCCCAGTTGCGGCAACGCCGCCTCCCTTTCTCGCCTTACCACGGCTGCTTGAGCACTAAAGGGGACCTCCTAAGCATCGCGCCTCAGGAGCTCTTACTGGACATCGGGCCGCTCACCTCCTGGCCTTGACCGTGGCACGCGAACTAGCATACCAGCGGCGGCTGCAGCTCGCCTGGGGACCAGGACCTGTCAGCGTAGAGCAACAAGCCGTCGCGAGGTTGGAAAGGGGATACCGAGCCTAAACAGGACATGCGTTCACAAATTTCCATAATAAGGAAAATATCAACAAAAGACATTACAGACCCTTTACGCGCCCTCACGGGGTACTACTCGATTCCTCGCAGGGAACAAAAGATGAGAACTTAGGGGAATCCTATCTACACGCCCCCGCGGCCGACGTCATCATCAAATGTGGGCCACGGGAGGCCGGCGCCAACCCCATCCAGATCAGCGACGGCGGCGGCTAGACGCTGTAGCCTTGCTCCAGGCACGGCGAGAGCTCGGGGGCACGTAGTTGTCGTCGCTCGTCTCCGGAGTCTCATAGAGCTCAGGAGAACCACTGGACTCCCAAGAGTCGCTGCTTCTGGAGGAGCCAAGGCGGGGCGCGCATCGTCCTAGTGCTCCCCACCAGGGCAGCACTCCAGGTGGCGTTCCTCCCCATCGAAGATCTTGAAGGACAGCGTGGAGGCGCCGTCATAATCAAAGTGGATCGCGAGGGCGCCCTCAGCGCAGCAAACCCGCGCGACCTCACCCCAGCCGCGGGTCATGAAGACCTTCCCAGAGGAGATTGCTTCAACCTCTGCTCCAGTCGCCGTAGCGTCGCAGTCGGCATGCTGCAACCAGAGGTCGAGGGGTCCCCTCGGCGGCATCACGTCAGAGAAGAACCACGGGAAGCGGATCCAAGTGCTCGGGGGCATCGCCGCCCACAGCACAAGCTCGCGCGAGGAGTCCGTGGCGTGGACCCCAGGGTGGCGACCCGTGCCGCGGCAGCACGTCCACCTTGGCCGAGGCGCGCGCGCCGACGCTCGTCGCCTCTCCCTCCTGAGCCCTCGGCTTGGGCGTACAGGGGTAATGGATACCCAGGAGTAGGCCGCTCGCACCAAGGCCTCGTCACCACCAGCATCGCCGTCGCGTCGCGACGGTGGACCGGCCTCTTCTTCGGTGGGAGCGGCACCGGCCCGTCGAGGGGAGTCTTTCCTTTCTCAGCAGCTGGGATCCTTCGGATGGGCGCCATCGATGTCGGCGGTGGAGCAGAGGAGGAAGAAGCAAGCGGAATGGGAAGAAATGGCGATGGGGGCTCTGCCCCCTCCTCATTTATAGCAGGAGAAGGCCAACCAGCGCCCCCCACTATCACAGGTAATGATGGTTTTCCTTGCATGTCGCCGGGACTTATCAAGTCGGGAAGTTGCCGAGGCAGCGTGGGGAAGCGGAGACGCCCACGTCCAATCAACCGCCACGCGTCGACCAAGGCCGCGGGCTATTGGGGCCCGCGGCGCTCCATACTTGACCTTTGGCTTCGCCTCGAAGCCAAGCCCGAGCGCGCCTTGGGCCAGGGGGCTACCATCGGCGTTCTGGGAACGGGGGTCCCTAGACTTGCCTACCTGCGGCCCACGACGTGGCTTTGCTAGCAGGCCCGTACGGTCCATCTTCATCAACAAGGCATCCAAGACCCTCGCGAGGGGCCTAGCCTCGCGAGGCGGACAACGCAAGACCTCCTCAGGAGTGGCCTCGCCAGGAAGGCTCGCGAGGGGTGGAGAGATCAAGGCAAGGCAAACCTCACGACGTTCTCGTGACGTGAGCAATGACGATCGAGACCAGGCGACCGCCAGCGCGCGCAGCGTCCTTGTTTCCTCTTTGGTGCTAAGGAGGCAAGCGCAGGCACGGAGTACCGAGGCATCAATCAAAGGTTTCCATATCGGTCCAACGAGACCAAGACCAGCAGGACGGCAAGACGAAGATCACCATGGAGCCCAAGGCGGCGTCACCACCAGAGCCTTTTGCAGGCGAAGACTACTTTTGTCAGGATAAGATGTACTAGCTGTCCCCTTTCAAATTGGCCGTTGTTGGCTCCCTTCCCGCTCAATATTTGGGGAGAGGACCAGGGCCTCAATAAATAGGACTAGCCACCACAGTAGAAGGCAACTGAGCCCGAGCTGATCGAATCCTCACACACACAAGTTCGCCGAGCACAAGAACACCTCAACCTCAGGAGGTTGTTCTTCCCCTTTGTACAGTTCAAACTCAGCCCAAGAGGCAATCCACCACCACCACACTGGAGTAGGGTATTACACCACAACGGTGGCCTGAATCAGTATAAATCTTGTGTCCCTCGTGTTATGAGTTCGTCGAGTTAGTCCGAGAGATCTCAGCAAAACTAGAACGTGGATCGGTAGGGGGAAATCTTCGTGCGCACCCCAGTGTTCGAACCTTGAGGGTTTTGCCGGAACCCGTGATCCGACATTTGGCACGCAAGGTAGGGGTGCGCCGAAGCTTCCCATCCGCCACCCCGCATTCCGTTGCTTCATCGTCTCCATGGCGGACGGGCGTCGCGCTCGTGCTGAGCGCCGGGCTGCCCTCGCCGCCCGCGTTGCTCAGACGGCTCCCGTCGACGGGCCAACCCGTCGTTCCCCGTCGCCTGCCGCCAACGCCGCCACCGGCCCGGCGCGGAACGAGCAGCAAGCATCCTCGCTGCACCCCTCGGTGCGGCGGGACGGCCGCACCACCACTCCATCGCTGACCCCGGCCGGTTCGTATTCCCATGCTCGTCGCGCTCCCGTGGATGCGCAGGCTGCTCTGTGCATGGCGCGCGAGCTCCTGCGCTACAGCCCCGTCGACGACCTCTACGAGGACTGGCTCGACCGCATCGCCGAGCTTGTCAGTGCTGCAGGGGGCTCCCCTGCGCTGTCCCTCTCGCCACCTCGTCCTCCGACAGCCATGGGCGGTGTGGCCCATGGAGCGCCTCCACCACCTCTACCCTAAGACGGAGTCTTGGCGCCAAGGCGAGCGGCCCCACGGCATGACCTGCCGCGTCCGGCGCCCGGGCAAGAAGAGAGAAGCTGCCAAGAGGTTCCACGGCCACGAGAAAACGCCCCCGCGCTCCCTGCGCCACCACAGCAAGACCGCGTGCCGCCTGCGGTGGCGATGCGCGGACCCCGTCAAGAGCAAGCTCTCCACCAGCGTCAAGTCCCTGTGACCACGGCAGGCTGCCGCGCCTTCACCCCTGAGTTGCGTAGCGTCGCCTGGCCTATCAAGTTCAAGCCGGACCTGCCTCCTCGCTACGACGCCCCCCCCCCCTCGCAGAGTTCCTGCAGCTCTACGAGCTGAGCATCAAGGCGGCCAACGGCGACGAGAAATTCATGGCGAACTGGTTCCCGATGGCTCTCAAGGATGGCACCCGCTCTTGGCTCCTGAACCTGCCCCAGGCTCGATCTCCTCCTGGGACGAGATGCGCAACCTTTTCGTTGCCAACTTCCGGGGCACTCGCGACCGGCCGCCGGTGACCTGCGTCGCGCCAAGCAACAACCAGGAGAGACCCTCCAGAAATACATCCAGCGCTTCAACAACGTTCGCCTCAAGATTCCCAAGGTGACGGACGAGGCCATCATCTCCGTGTTCTCTGATGGCGTCCGTGACGTCAAGATGAAGGAGGAGCTCGCCATCCACGAGGAGCTGTGCACGTCTCTGGAGTTGTTCAACCTGGCGACCAAGTGCGCAAGAGCTGAGGAGGGGCGCCTCTCCCTCCTCGAGCTCCCGGCTACGGACCCAGAGGAGAAGAAAGCGATGGCCAAGGACGTGAAGCGTAAGAGAGCAGCCATGCTTGCGGTGGAGCCGGACACGAAGCGCGGTAGAGACCAACCCGAGTCATCCAAGAGCAGCCGACCGTTCTGCACCTTCCATAACCTGCATAGCCACAACACCAGTGACTGTCAGGAGCTCAGAGCCATTCGAGAAGGACGCTTCGGTCGACGCCCCCAGCGCAACGACCGGGGCTACGGCCGAGGGGGGACGTGGTGGCGGACGCTGGGATGATCGTGGCCGGCGCCAGGAGTGGCGCGACCGGCCTCGTGAGGACCGCTAGCAGGATGCGGCTGGAGGGATCAGCCGCGTGAGGATCGTCCTCAGGGCAAAGCCGGTCTTCCTCCACTACCGCCACCACCAAGAAGGAACGACGACCACCACCAAGACGAGGGGGCTGGAGGCTTTCAGGAGCCGCGTGCTATCGCTTGCATCTTGGGCGGAGCTCAAGCCCCAGCCTCGCAGCGTATCTTCAAGCAGTTTGCTCGCGAAGTGAATGCAGTCCTCCCCAAGCTCGATGCCACGCGCCCGCTCAGATGGTCCAAGTGCCCCATCACGTTCAGTTTGGCAGATCAGCTCAAGTGCGCAGCTACTGCAGGTGTCCTCCCATGCTTTGTTCACCAGTCATGAGCAATGTGCAAGTTACCAAGAGCCTCATCGACGGCGGCGCAGGGCTCAACGTCCTGTCCGTTGACACGTTCGACAACCTCCAAGTGCCATATGACTAGCTTCAGCCTACCAAGCCTTTCTCAGGAGTGACCGACGGTTCCACCACACCGATAGGGCAGGTCCGCCTCCCTGTCACCTTTGGAGAACGCAACAACTACTGCACCGAGCTCATCGACTTCGACGTCGCCTACATCCGCGTGCCATATAATGCGATCCTCGGGTACCCAGCCCTGGCCAAGTTCATGGCGGTGACCCATCACGGCTACAATGTCCTCAAGATGCCAGGAAGCGATGGAATCATCACAGTCCCGCGTGAAGAAAGAGATGCAGTGTGCTCCCTCGAGCGTGCCTTCCAAGCTGCAGCAATCGATGACCCCGACAGCAAGGGCGAGCGCCCTCCAGAGGCCACCCCCAAGAAGAAGAAGCAGTTGCACCACGCATGACCTCAGGCAAGCGGCGCCTCGTCTGGATCGGCGCCCGGACCTGGGGCGCCTCCCCCCATCTCATAGGAAAGCGCGCCCGGCGCCCCTCTCGGGCAGGGCTCGAGGGCTCTCTTCTAGAGGGCCTCAGACTTTGCCAACATCGCAAGGGAGGCGCTTGGGCACCACTTGGAGGCGTGCTTCACGACATGTTTCCCTCAGGAGGACACAGGGCGAGGAGCGCCCACCGCTCAGGAGTCTATCATTAAGACCACTCAGGAACTGCAAGACGCAAGGGCCATGCGTGACGGCCGCTGCTCACCAGGCGCAGCTCCCCATCCAGGCAAGGATGCCAGGCTGCGCATCTGCATCGACGTCCCAGGGCTCAAGAGGGCCGCATCTCAGGAGCTTTTTTGTCCTTCGCGCGTGGGACGCTGCGAGGGCCCACCACACAGCTAGGTTCGCATGCCCTTCGGCTTGCCGAGCGTGGCTTCCGCCTATCAGCGCAACCTGCGGAGCATACTGGCGGCTCAGGAGGCCAGGCACCACGCTGTCTTGACGGAGATGGAGACGGTCCTCAAGGAACCAGCTGGACCCCAAGAGCCTCCCGAGGCTCAGGGCCCCGGTGGCTCATGAGGACCAACCCCTTCGCCGCATACCTTCAACTGCCCAACTCTCCTTCATCTACAGAACCAGGTGACAGTTTCCAAGTTTATTGAGCTGGGAGCGCCCCCAGGGCTGCATCATTCCCAGGTCGCGTTGGGTCCGTCCCTATGGCATGCATCCCTTTTATGTCTTTAGCTTACCTCGCTGGGAGCGCCCCTCGGGCTGCATCATCCCCAAGCCGCTCGGGCCTAACCTAGTGGCATGTATCTCCCTTGCATTTACTTAAGCCTGCTGCTTCCATGCTTAATCTACTCATGACTACTACTTGTTCGTTCGTCACCCACCACGGGGGCTACTCACGCTGGCACGACGCTTGTGCATGGGTCTGTCCCTGAAACATCAACAAACCTGAGCGGCTGAGCTCTGGCTCGCGGCGCGCCCCGCGCACGTCACCTCACCAGGCCCTCAGTGACATCATTCCCTCGCGAAGCGACCGGTGGCAGACCGGCAACCATAATGGCAAACTGTGTTTCTCCTTGTGCTGGCTTGCAGGAATCTCCTGAGGATAACAGCAGGTGGCACCGCGAGCTCCCTCTCCGCCCTTGCAGTCCGCTTGCGCGTTAAAAGGGTGGCTCCTGAGCATCGCGCCTCAGGAGCCCTTACTAGGTCTCCATCCCTCACCCCCTGGCCTTGACCACGGCACGCGACCTGCATACCAGCGGCGGCTGAGCTCGCTCGAGGGCCAGGACCTGAGGACGTAGAGCACGAAGGAGAGCGTGGGAGAGGGGGACACTCGTATCGGCCCGACCTTGCTACGCCGCGGACGCCTACGCACGAACCTGGCGCATCACAAGGAGTCAACCCCGAATCATCAGGCTAAGTCCCGAGCTCAGATCAGCTAACCGTTGGAGCCTAGGAGTCATGCACGCCGCAGCCCTGTTGCGGCAATGCCACCTCTCTTTCTCACCTTACCACGGCTGCTTGAGCGCTAAAGGGGACCTCCTGAGCATCGCGCCTCAGGAGCTCTTATTGGACCTCGGGCCGCTCACCTCCTGGCCTTGACCACGGCACGCGACCTGGCATACCAGCGACGGCTGCAGCTCGCCTGGGGACCGGGACCTATCAGCGTAGAGAAACAAGCCGTCGCGAGGTTGGAAAGGGGAGACCGAGCCTAAACAGGACATGCATTCACAAATTTCCATAATAAGGAAAATATCAACAAAAGACATTACAGACCCTTTACGCGCCCTCACGGGGTACTACTCAATTCCTCGCAGGGAACAAAAGACGAGAACTTAGGGGAATCCTATCTACACGCCCCCGCGGCCGACGTCATCATCAACAGTGGGCCACGGGAGGCCGGCGCCAACCCCATCCAGATCAGCGACGGCTGGATGCTGCAGCCTTGCTCCGGGCACGGCGAGAGCTCAGGGGCACGTAGCTGTCGTCGATCGTCTCCGGAGTCTCGTAGAGCTCAGGAGAACCACTGGACTCCCAAGAGTCACTTCTTCTGGAGGAGCCGCGGGCGGGGCGCGCATCGTCCTGGCGCTCCCCACCAGGGCAGCACTCCAGGCGGTGGCCCTCCCCATCAAAGACCTTGAAGGACAGCGTGGAGGCGCCGTCATAATCAAAGTTGATCATGAGGGCGCCCTCAGCCCGGCAAACCCTCGCGACCTCAACCCAGCCGCGGGTCATGAAGACCTTGCCGGAGGAGACCGCTTCAACCTATGCTCCGGTCGCCGGAGCGTCGCAGTCGGCATGCTGCAACCAGAGCTCGAGGGGTCCCCTCGATGGCATCACATCGGAGAAGAACCGCGGGAAGCGGATCCAAGTGCTCGGGGGCATCACCGCCCACAGCACAAGCTCGCGCGAGAAGTCCGTGGCGTTGACCCCAGGGGCGGCGACCCGCGCCGCGGCAGCACGTAGACCTTGGCCGAGGCGTGCGCGTGCCGACGCTCGTCGCCTCTCCCTCCTGAGCCCTCGGCTTGGGCGTACAGGGGTAATGGATACCCAGGAGGAGGCCGCTCGCACCAAGGCCTCGTCACCACCTGCATCGCCTTCGCGTCGCGACGGTGGACCGGCCTCTTCTTCGGCGGGAGTGGCACCGGCCCGTCGAGGGGAGTCTTTCCTTTCTCCGCAGCAGGCAACCTTCGGATGGGCGCCATCGATGTCGGCGGTGGAGCAGAGGAGGAAGAAGCAAGCGGAATGGGAAGAAATGGCGATGGGGGCTCTGCCCCCTCCTCATTTATAGCAGGAGAAGGCCAACCAACGCCCCCCACAATCACAGGTAATGATGGTTTTCCTTGCATGTTGCAGGGACTCGTCAAGTCGGGAAGTTGCCGAGGCAGCGTGGGGAAGCGGAGACGCCCACGTCCAATCAACCGCCACGCGTCGACCAAGGCTGCAGGCTATTGGGGCCCGCGGTGCTCCGTACTTGACCTTTGGCTCCGCCTCGAGGCCAAGCCCGGGCGCGCCTTGGGCCCGGGGGCTACTGTCGGCGTTCTGGGAATGGGGGTCCCCAGACTTGCCTGGCTGTGGCCCACGGCTTGGCTTTGCTAGCAGGCCCGTACGGCCCATCTTCATCAACAAGGCATCCAAGACCCTCGCAAGGGGCCAAGCCTCGCGAGGCAGACGACGCAAGACCTCCTCAGGAGCGGCCTCGCCAGGCAGGCTCGCGAGGGCGAAGAGATCAAGGCAAGGGAAACCTTGCGAGGTTCTCGTGACGTGAGCCATGACGATCGAGACCAGGCGGGCGCCAGCGCGCACAACGTCCTTGTTTCCTCTTTGGTGCTAAGAAAGCAAGCACAGGCGCGGAGTACCGAGGCATCAAGCAAAGGTTTCCATATCGGTGCAATGAGACCAAGACCAGCAGGACGGCAAGACGAAGGTCACCATGGAGCCCAAGGCGGCGTCACCACCAGAGCCTTTTGCAGGCGAAGACTACTTTTGTCATGATAAGACGTACTAGTTGTCCCCTTTCAAATTGGTCGTTGTTGGATCCCATCCCGCTCAATATTTGGGGAGAGGACCAGGTCCTCTATAAATAGGACTAGCCACCATAGTAGAAGGCAACTGAGCCCGAGCTGATCGAATCCTCACACACACAAGTTCGCCGAGCACAAGAACACCTCAACCTCAGGAGGTTGTTCTTCCCCTTTGTACTGTTCATCCTCAGCCCAAGAGGCAATCCACCATCACCACACTGGAGTAGGGTATTGCGCCACAACGGTGGCCCGAACCAGTATAAATCTTGTGTCCCTCGTGTTATGAGTTCGTCGAGTTAGTCCGAGAGATCTTAGCAAAACTAGGACGTGGATCGGTAGGGGGGAATCTTCATGCACACCCCAGTGTTCGAACCTTGAGGGTTTTGCCGAACCCGTGATTCGACTCCGGGGAAGACGACACCACGACAAGACCCTTGCCGGGGCCCCGGCAAGGCGCTTGCCGAAGACACCTACGGGGCCATGGCCAGGCCCGCGTCTGCCAATGCTCCACCGCCGTCCCCAAGCAGCTGCTAGCTCAACCAGCTGAGCATGCACCTGCGTGGCGACGGGCGGCCTCCGCGACCGACTCAACAAGCACCTGCGTGCTGGCATGCAAGTCTTCGTGAAGGCTCGACTGCCGCGCCAGCCCAGCAGCCACCCAACGTGGCGCCACGACGCCTCATCAGCTCAGACGCATGTCGAGGCCAGGTGAGGCGGCGACAGCTGGGACGTGCTTCCTGGCCGTCCCCGATGAAGCAAGGGGAGCACGTCTCAGCGCATTAAACCATTTTTCCGATGGTCCCAGATCATAGGCTTATCAACTGTAGACCTTTCCACCTCCTGTGTGCCACTGTGGCAACCCGTTATCCCTATAAAAAGAGGTCCGAGGTGACCAGGAGGAGGATTGGGATCTTTTGGGCAAGTTACGCCCCGTAGCTAGCTCAAGAACACAATAACACTTTAATACATCCACCAAACCAGGACTAGGGTATTACGCATCTTCGCGGGCCGAATCAGGGTAAACGATCCGTGTGCTTCCTGTCAGACCCGCTCTTTGCACAATCTCATGCCCGCCAACCGTAGAAGGAATCCCAGTGATTCCATAGGTGTCGTTTCCACCAACATCTTTGGCGCGCCAGGTAGGGGCTGCAGATGTGGAAATCTGGTCTGATCAGAGGAGCGTCTCCATCTTGGCCGTCGTTCCAGGGAAGAAGACGACCAAGCCTGACGGCACCATCTGCAAATGCGGTGGGCGCCCTTGCAAGGACAGAAAAGCTAAGTCATACGAAGCTTTAAGCAATTTCTCTTTATATATATAAGGTTATTATCCTCGAAGGTCCTGCCCTATGTATGGAAAACCTGCACAAAAAGGGGCCCTTCCACAATTGGCAACGCCCTTGTTCTGTTTCGAGTCCGCTCAACTGCTCAAGCGGCCGTGTCGAGAGCGGCAGGGTGGCCTTCCGCAATTGGCAACGCCCTCGACTCTGACTTGAGTCCATCTCAACAGTTCGAGCGGCCACGTTGAGAGCCGTAAGGTGGCTCGCCCGGCAGCAAGCACACTCGGCAGGCCATTGGGGATCTGTCCTCAAGGCGCCGCCCTGGGTTTACGCGCCGGCAAGCCTACCCGGTTAACGTAGGGTGAACATACAAAGGAAGATCGAACAGGAAGATAACATGCATCATATCAAAAGTACTGCAGAGTTATATTACATCAGTTGTTGCCACGGTTCTAACTAAAGATAAGAATTGTCTTGGTCATGAACCTGCAGCGGCAATGAGAAACGGGGTGCCTAATCCCGGCGCTGGCCCTCCACCCTCTGGATTCCATCGATGCGGCTGATGATGGGCTTGATACGCTCCTTGAGTGCCGCGATGTCCTCATCCTCGGGCAAGCTCTCCAGCACAGCGTCGAAGTCGAGGTCAGGATTCAATTGTGCCACCTTGGTGAGGACCTTGGTCATGGCACCCCGGCAAAGCCTCCGTGCCTCATCGGCCAGGGAGTCCCCCCGATTGGAGTGGAGCTGCTCCAGGGCCACGAAGACACCCTCGAAGAACAGGGTCAGCTTGGCGTTGGGGCATACGTTGCGCTCCGGGGTGTACCTCACATTTGGCATCCCCATGGTAGCCAGTTGCGTGGTGATCCTGCTGGCGACGCCTTCGAGGCGCCAGATCCAGCTATTCTCAACCTCCACAAAGTCTTTGTGGTTGGCGGTCTCGTTCTTCCGCGGCTGCTTCTCGGCCTTCAGGTCCTTGGCCAGGGTCTCCTCCCGGGCCTTGCCATCCGAGAGCATCTCCTCAAGGCTCTCCAGCTTCAGCTTCAGGTCTTTCATGGAGTTGTTGGCCTTGGAAAGCTGCCCAGCCTTGCTGAGGACGTCGCCCTGCGCCTCAACCAGAGCGCCGTTGAGCATATCCTTCTGTTTGGACAGCTTCAGGACCTGGTCCTTCAGCCTGTCCCGCTCCACCTCCAGCTCCTTCACCCTGTAGGCGTGAACCAGAGCCTGGGCATCGAGTGCCTCCTTGTGCCTCTGCTCCAGCTCCTGGGTCCGCTGCACGATGAGCTTCTCCACCTCCTCATCCTTGCCGTGGAGCGTTGCGGCGAGCTTCTCCTCACGCGCGGCAAGGTCCTCCTCCTAGGGGTTCAGCGCGGCCTGCTGCTGGTGCCGAGCCGCCTCGGCCTGGGCGGCCTCCTGCTTCGCCATCTCCTGGGCCTTCTCGATATCGGCTCGCTTCTTGACGAGCGCCAGGTCACGCTCGGCCAACGCGTCCTGGGCGGCCTGCAGGTCCTTGTGGGCCTGGCGGAACCAAGCCTGCGCCTCGGCGATGCGCTCCTCAAGGTCCGCCTCCGCCTTGTCCACCACCGCCATCCTGGACTTGGCCTTGTCTAGGCGGGCGCGGTGGAGCGCCTGGAGCTTCTGGAAGTTGCCGCCCATGGCCTGGAGGAGTCGCTCCTCCTGGGAACTGCCGCCACTGTCGCTCGGCTCGTCAACAACCTCAAGCCCGGCGGCGGCGAGCACTTCGTTGTCGAACACCTCCCCCTCGGCGGGCGCCCCGGTGCTCGCCGCCCTTGGGAGGTGGACGAACAGGTCGTCGCTCACCTTCAGGTACCTGCCCGAGCCAGAGGCAGCGGAGGAGGAAGGTTGGTCGTCAACCACCTCCTCCTCACCAGCGGCCTTGTCGGCCTCCCCGGCGGACCCCTTGCCGGCCTCCTCGGCAGCAGACCCCTTGGCGGCGTCCTCAGCAGCGCCCTTGGCGGCCTCCTTGGCGGCGATCTTCTCGGCCTCCGCCGCGGTGGCCTTGGCGACGTGCTCGATTACGGTGTCTGTGTCCTCCCGATCCGCTGAGGGAGGATCTATATATCGAGAAGGGGATCAGGCGAAGCCAAGACCAAGATCCGAGAGAAAAAGAAAAAGTACGGGGATGGAGGGCGAGTAACTTGCCTGTGCCAGGCTGGAAGAAGAGGCCTCCTCCCCGCCAATATCTGGCGCCGAGGCGAAGCCACCAGCACCCAAGTTTGCCTCCTCCTCCTCCGCGTGCATGGGCTCGACGCTCGGCGCCCTTGCCGGGGACGCCCCTCGGGGCGGCGTAGTTGATGGGGGCGGCGCGTTAGGGGTGGCCCCCAGTGGCTCCTCCTGTTGCCGTCCTCCTTCTACACCCACGACAACGTCAGCACCAATGAATCATACCCCGACACGCGTTGAGGGGGAGCAGGTGGTGAACTTACGTTGGGGGTTGTGCCGGGGGCTGCTGTCCGGGCTACTCAACACCACCAACGGTGTCCCGGAGGCGCCCGCCGGGCGGCCCCGCGAGGACCTGGCCCTCTTCACCCTCTGGGCCAGCATCTCCGCGTCCCTGCGAAGATGAAAAGAAGTCATGATAAGCGACACAGTTGAGGAGACGTGTATTAAAAAAAGGGGGGAGGGGAAACAAGAAGCTTGCTCCTCCTCCACCTCCTCCTCTGCTGCCTTCCCCTTCCTCCTTGGGCTGAGGGACCCGAAGTCAAAGACGACCTCGGTGTCGACGTCTGCCGGAGGAGGGGAAGAAGGTGGAGTCTGAACATGCTTGGACGAAGAAGAGGCAGATGCTTTCTTCTTCGCCACCGCGGCCTTCACCAAATTCTTCGCTGCCGCGGCCCTCGTTTGGCGCACGGACGCCTCCTGGGCTTGCCGGGGTTGCACGGCCCTGCCGGGCCGAACCGGCTCGCCGGAGCTGGCCCGCCGCAGGACTCGCCCTCTCCCCATGGCTGGAGGGTCGACAGCCTCTACCTCCTCCTCCTCCGACGACGACGACTCGTCGACCACATCCTCAATGAGAGGGGCCCCGGCACCGGCGCTGCTGGCCTACCCAGCGGACTCCGCCCACTGGGCGAGCTCCCTCTCCTCCTCGGCCGCCGAGGCCTTGTCCTCCATACCGCCGGCACTGCCGGCCTCCTTGGCGAGCTCCGCCTCCCCCGCCCTAGCGGCGATATAGTCCATCTCTGCCTGGGTGGTGTCCTGGACAAGCAGCGGCTCGTTGCGGACGTACTTCTCCTCCAAGTGTTGAAGAATTCCTGCACTTGGTCCTCCGGCGGCTCGGCCCAATTTGGGACGAGGCCGTGCATGTTGAACTCTGGCATCATGGCGATGATGTCGTTTCGGCGCGAGCTGTTGCTCAGCGGGACCACCCCCGCCGGCAACCCAAACAAGGTCCCCTTGGCGACCTTGCCGGTTTTGGCAGCCTTGCCGGACTGCTCGACCTTGTCGTCGCGGTTCACGTCGAGCTGGAAGAGCCGCTCGCAGAAGTGGGTGTGTCCCATCACCATGAGGTTGTGGTCCAAGCCGGGGTGAAGCCTCATGATGTCGGCCGCGTTCGCAAAGAGCCAGGCCGGCCTCCCCTTGTTATGCAGTGGAGCAATTCGACGATGAATGAAATCGGCCCTGATCATCTCAAGGGTGAGCCCGGCCTCAGTGAGGCGGAGAATCCTGGTGGTGGCGACCGTGAGCTTCGCGTCATCAGCGTCGACATTGCTCCAGTCGCTTCTGCGAACCAGCGGCGCCTGGCGAACCCGGCAGAATTCCTGTGGATCATCCTCCTCGATCCAGCACCACCGGCCCCGCCATTCTTCCCACCTCTCCTTCTGGGTGCCCTCCGGGTATGTCCCCTTGGACCTTGGGATCCAGGCAACGCAACCGGAAATGGCGCCCCGCTTTTGGATCCGAGGGAAGAAGTAGTGGCGGAAGAGCACCGTGTTGGGATGCACCCCGACGAAGCCCTCGCAGAGATGCGCAAAAAGAGCCATGCACGCCACGGCATTTGGCGTAAAATCCAAAAGATGAAAGCCGTAGGTGTGCATGATATCTTTGAAGAAATCAGAGATGGGGGGCAGAGGCCGCAGGAGAAGTAGTCGACGAAGAACGGGTACCGATTCGGGCCGGCCTCGGCGAAGGCAGCAGGGATGACGCGCGTGGCCGAGTGCCCCGTCGTACCCCCCCCCCCCCCCCCCGTCTTGCACCCCCACAGATGCTTGAAGTAGTCCCAGAGGTGGACTGCGTCGACCGCCGTGGGGACGTAGGTGGACTGCGTCTGCCCCACCGCCAACTCACTCTCCGGCGGCTGATTCGTCCCGGCATCCTTGGCCACTCACTTGCCTCTGCTGGTTTTGGGTGCCATTGCGGCTGCGGGAGACGAGGAATGAAGGACGGCGAAGGTGCGGCGGCGGCGAGCGAAGGCAAGAATTTGAGAGGGAGGAAGAAGGGGACGACGGTTCCGAGATTGGGGAAAGCACGGAGGGTAAATGAGCAACGCGCCCGCGGTTATTCCTTTTTACGAGGAAGGCGCGGGCCGCCTCTTTTCCCATTAAGTGCGATGTGACGCATGCATGCGGGAACTGCACCACGCATGCCCCCACGTCACGCACGACCCTCCACGTCGCGCGTGCAACGCCGGTCGTGAAGAAGCGCAGCGGACGAGAAGTTATCGCAGTAAAAATCCCGCCCCGACCGCCCGCGCACCGTTCTGGGCCTGGCCCAACAATGTGCCGCGCCTATGTGTGGCCAAGGCCCGGGGGCTCCTGTTGGTGTACAAAAGTAGGGGCACTCCTTTTTATCCCTTTACTTGTGCATGGGCAGTCAGAGCCACGCCCGCGGCCACACCAAGCGAGGCAGAGGAGGGGACCCGAAGGCACCAGGCGACCAGAGGCAACACCAAGACCAGAGAACGCAAAAGAGCAAGAGGGCGGGGTGGACTCCCCCGGTAAGACCCTTGCCGGGGCAACTAGCCCGATGCCAGCAGAGCAGGCCACCCTTGAGCCCATGGGTTCCAACACCACCAACCAACTACATTGGAACCAAGGCTCGGGAGGCGCCTCTGTGGTGGCATGCAGATCTTCGTCGAGATCATGAACACACAAGATCAGACAAGGATCAAAAGACGACGATCCTCGGCGGGAACCTAGCCGAGGAAATCCACGAGACCCCCGGCAAGACGCTTGCCGGGGAAGACGACGACGCCAGGACAAGACCCTTGTCGGGGCCCCGGCAAGGCCCTTGCCGAACACACCTACGGGGCCGCGGCAAGGCCCGCGTCTGCCAAGGCTCCACCACCGTCCCCAAGCAGCTGCTAGCTCAACCAGCTGAGCAGGCACCTACGTGGCAACGGGCGGCCTCCGCGACCGACTCTACAAGCACCTGCGTGGTGGCATGCAAGTCTTCGTGAAGGCTCCACCACCGCGCCAGCCTAGCAGCGAGCCAACGTGGTGCCACGACGCCTCATCAGCTCGAACGCGTGTCGAGGCCAGGCGAGGCGGCGACAGCTGGGACGTGCTTCCTTGCCGTCCCCGATAAAGCAAGGGGGCATGTCGGCAGCGCATTCAATGCGTTTGTCCGACGGTCCCAGAGGATAGGCTTATCGACTGTAGATCTTTCCACCTCCTGTGTGCCACTGTGGCAACCCCTTTTCCCTATAAAAGGAGGCCCGTGGCGAACAGGAGGAGGATTGGGATCTTTTGGGTAAGTTACGCCCCTTAGCTAGCTCAAGAACACAATAACACTCTAATACATCCACCAAAGCAGGACTAGGGTATTACGCATCTTCGCGGCCCGAACCTGGGTAAACGATCCATGTGCTTCCTGTCAGACCCGCTCTTTGCACAATCTCGCGCCCGCCAACCGTAGAAGGAATCCCAGTGATTCCATAGGTGTCGTTTCCACCGACATGGCACAAGGTATTGCAACCAAAACAGCTTCTCCGTTGAGCTTCCCTCTTCGGCTCGGAAGAATTCTGCAGCGTCAGAAACACTGCGCGGCAAATCCACAAACGCTCCTGGAGAACTCCAAATCCGGGTTAGTAAGAGGTACCTCTTCTTTACATATTTGCTCTACATAATAAAGGCCTTACCCGCCGCAATATTCTTGGCCTCTTGAATCTCCTGGAGAGCGCCCTGGGCTTCCACCCGGGCATCTTGTGCGCTTTGGCGAGCCTTGGCGAGTTCGATCTCTTGAGCCGCAATATCGCGCTCCAAGGACTTGCATTTCTTCACGGCATCCTAGAGCTCTTCTTGGACCTCACCGACCCTGGCCTCGTGCTTTTCACGGGCGGCTTGTTCCTTGGCAGCTTTCTCCTCGGCCTCGGCCAGCGCCTTTTTAAGGGCCTCGACCTCGGTCGCCGCTCCTACAAATACCATGGCACTATGGTCAATACAAATCATTTATTCTTTCTGAATATACAGTAGGTCATTACATACCTTGCTTATCCACCAGCCGCTTCCTTGCTTGGCCGAACTCCTCCTCGGCCTGCTCCAGCCTCTGCTTCAGTCCGGAGACTTCGGCAGCGTGGGAGGTCGCCGTCAGCAACGACGCCTGCTTAATCACATAGACACATATGGTTAGTCTCCTGCGAGAATTCTTTGATCCTCTTTCTGGCTTTTCTTTTCGAACACCGGACAGAGTCTCAGGGGCTACTGCCTATACTGTGACATTCTTTTTACATAATTGCGTTGCTTACCTCAAAGCCTGTTAGAAGGCTTGTGCAGGCTTCGGTCAGTCTGCTCTTCGCGGACTGAATCCTCGCAACCACCATACCCATAAGGGTACGGTGTTCCTCAACAATGGAAGCACTTCGCAATGCTTCTATTAGAGTGTCCGGCGCCTCTGGCTGGACAGAGGTCACCGGCAGAATAGGCGCACCTCCTCCTTTCGAAGGAGGTTGCTTGCCGGGTTCCGGAGCCGCATTGGTCTCCGGGACCGTATTCGGCTGGGGCCCGAACTGAATATGGCCCCTATCGTCGGTCTCCATGGGGATTGGCTCCCCCATGTGTCCGGCGGTTGAGGTATCACCCTCCGGTGCCGCCCTGACGGCCTCCTGAGTCTCTCCCTGGCCTGGGATCCTTCGGGACAACACCTCAGTGTAATCCAAGGCCTTGGGAGAGGACGCCGCCTGAAGGGACGCGCTGTCCATCGCCTTCGGGTCCAGCGAATTCCCCGAAGATGAGGATCGCTCGAGGACGGGCCGAGCCGGACTGTAAGTGCATGATTCAACATGTTAAGACTATGAAGTGGAGAGGCCAGATATATGAATGCGTCCGGATTTTTGAGTACTCACGATTCGGCCAGGGGCTTGTCTCGGGGGCGCCGCTCTAGGCTGCTGTCGATGTCCCACGCGGAGTTATCCACGAGGGAGCCCTTCCCCCTCTTGGACGCCTCTGCCTCCAGATTTGTGGAGGCCGCCCTCTTCTTCCTTCCCCCCTCACAGGGAGAGTTTCTTTCTTCCTCCTCCTCGTCGTCGTCCTCGGCGGCGGAGGAGTGAGTCTCAGTGTCTTCGAACGTCACGTCCGAAGCGCCCTTACAGCGGGGGCCACTACTGACCCCCTTGGTCTTCTTCTCCGGCGCCTGGTAGGGCGCCGGAACCAGCATCTTCGTCAGAAGCGGAATTGTTGGTTCCTCAGGCAGCGGAGCCGGACACCGAATCCGCTCCGCCTTCTTTGTCCAGCCCTGGAAAAATAAATAGTGAGGTTTAGGTATCTTCCCTAAAGAAGCAAGTAAAGGATACACCTTGAAACATGAAAGGCTTACTGCACTGGCGGGATGGGCCAGGCCGTGCCCAAGGTCCTCGGTCGTCTCCGGCCGCATCTCGTTGCCCTTGAAGAGCACCTTCCAGATGTCTTCGTGCGTAGTTCCGAAGAACCGTTGCAAGGTCTGGTGCTCGGCCGGATAGAACTCCCATAAATGGCAAGTCCGGCTCTCGCATGGAAGGATCCGGCGAACTAGCATCACCTGGATCACATTGACGAGCTTGATGTTCTTGTCCACCATGCTCTGGATGCGCGTTTGCAGGGCTGTCAGCTCATCCGACGAAGACAAATTCAGGCCCTTCTCTAGCCAGGAGGTGAGCCGCATTGGGCCTCCGGACTTGAATTCGGGAGCCGCGGCCTAGGTGGCGTCGCGGGGCTCTGTGATATAGAACCACAATTGCTGCCACCCTTTCACGGTCTCCACAAAGGTACCTTTGGGCCATGTGACGTGGGGCATCTTGCTCACCATGGCACCTCCGCACTCTGCATGTTGGCCATACACCACCTTCGGCTTCACGTTGAAGATCTTAAGCCACAGTCCGAAGTGGGGTGGAATGCGGAGGAAGGCCTCGCACACGACAATAAATGCCGAGATGTTGAGGAAAGAATTTGGGGCCAGATCATGGAAATCTAGCCCGTAGTAGAACATGAGTCCGCGGACGAAAGGGTGGAGAGGAAACCCTAACCTCCGAACAAAGTGGGGGATGAACACTGAGGGAGTCCTGTACTAAGGGGTCCTCAAGCATCCGGCATGTTGGACATGGGCCGGACTGATGGGCAGTGAAGATACAAGACCGAAGACTCTCACCCGTGTCCGGATGGGACTCTCCTTGGCGTGGAAGGCAAGCTTGGCGCCCTGATATGAAGATTCCTTTCTCTGTAACTGACATTGTACAACCCTAGTCCCCTCTGGTGTCTATATAAACCAGAGGGCTTAGTCCGTAGAGGCAGATATAATCATAGTCATACAGGCTAGACTTTTAGGGTTTTAGCCATTACGATCTCGAGGTAGATCAACTCTTGTAATACTCATATTCATCAACATTAATCAAGCAGGAAGTAGGGTATTACCTCCATATAGAGAGGGCCCGAACCTGGGTAAACATTGTGTCCCCTGTCTCCTGTTACCATCAACCTTAGACGCACAGTTCGGGACGCCCTACCCGAGATCCACCGGTTTTGACACTGACATTGGTGCTTTCATTGAGAGTTCCGCTGTGACGTCAAAGACAGGATTGATGGCTCGCCTTGTTATCAAGGACAGTGTCACCTTCAGAGGAGCACTGGCCCCGGGCCAAACCCTCCGGCTGGGCAGTTTTACCATAACCGCCCGTTCGGCCGTTAAGCGATGATGACTTCTCAAATCATTGAAAATCCCCTCCGTGTTGACTCTGAATACTCCAAACAGACGGATCCGGCGGAGTTGTCGTCTTTGAATGAGCTCCTAGATCGCATCGTCGCCTTGGGGGTCGCTATAGACTATGATCGGATGGGCAACCCGACCAGAGAGAAATTAAATCTCCACCGATCACCCACCAGATAGCGGTAGTAGAGGAGCAGGACGACAACTCTTCCTCTACACTAAGGACGAACTATGTTCGGATCTCCGAGCTCGAAGAGCCGGATACCTGCCTTCGGGAAGGCACACCCTGCCTTCCGAACCTAGAATCGGACGACATGCTTGAAAAATCAGTTGATATCCCGGAGCTCGAGCTATTAAGCTCGGGAGTTTTTCAAACTCCGGATCCCAAAGTGGGTCAAGGTTCGGATTTAAAGCCACCCACCCGCCCAGATATAAACGATCTCATGTGCATACGACAGCAGTCTTAGGAAATAGTCCATCACTTTTGGGCCAGATTTCTCCTTGTCAAAGACAAGATTAAAGATTGCCGCGACGAAGACGCGATCTCAGTATTCAGCAACAATTGCACAGATGAGTGAATCCTCAATGCCATCAGCCGTCGTCGCGTATTAAACTTTGCTGACTTGGCAACCATAGTTCAGAAGTACTGCGCAATGGAAGGCGCCTGGAAAACCCAGGCAGCCTGTTGGGAACCACCAGTTCCCACTCAACTCCCCGTCCGGACAAAAAGGATGCACCCCCGTGGGGCGCCATACCCAACAGTAAAGAAATCTAAGCCCATTACGGGGCGCGGAACCGTTCTGGAGGGATGGCTCGATAGGCCATGCAAAATACACACAACATCGGATACCATACCAACCCACAGCCTTAGAGCATGTTGGATACTCCGGCAAGTGGCCAAGAGCGGCGAGGATATCCTCACCAAAAATACCCCAGAGCAACACCCCCCGGAGGATGATGACCCCAACCTATTGACAGTCTTCGAGAATTTCGCTTCAAACAATCGGCGTAAAAGGGCTTTTCGCGACCTCGCCGAAGTCTGCCAAGTCGCAGCAATAAACCCTTGGAATGACACGGCCATAACTTTCAATGACAGTGACGAACCAAAATTCAGGACAGTCCGGGCACAAGCCGCCTTGGTCCTCAATCCAATTGTGGACGGACTTTCGGCTCACCAAAGTGCTCATGGATGGCGGCAGCGGACTAAACCTCATCTACGAGGATACGCTCAATAAAATGGAAATAGACAGGAGCCACATCGAGCAAAGTAGCACGACCTTCCGGGGAATCATTCCCAGTCGGGAGGTGCGCGGGAAAAATCACGCTCGACATGGTATTCGGCACCCGGAGAATTATCGGTCCAAAGAGATAACCTCCCGAGTGGCCCCTTTCAACAACGGATATCACGCCCTATTGGGGCGATACGCATTTACACGCTTCCAAGCTATACCTCATTATGGGTACATGAAGCTCAAGATGCCCGGGCCCAACGGTATCATCACTCTTGCCAGTGATCCGGACATAGCACTCTGTGCCGAAAATAAAACCGCATCCCTGGTCCTCGAGGCACTGTCTGAAGCCCTCGCGGCCGAAGAGCTAACCGCGCTGCGCTCCACTATGGATAGGGATGACGTAATCCTGGACAAGCGACCCCGTCCCACCTAACAACTTCCGAAACAAAGAATTGATCTTCGATATCGTCCCCTTCTGTAGTGGCTATCATGCACTACTGGGACGAACCGCATTCGCTCGATTCAACGCAGTGCTACACTATGCTTATCTCAAGCTCAAGGTGCCCGGACCACCGCGGCGTTCATAACAGTAAATGGAAACACGGAATGCTCCCTCCGTTACCGAGGAGCACACCGCTGCTTTGAGCAGCAGAAGTACAGAGCGGCGTTCTAAGCAGAACCTTAATTCGGTGACCGAGCTCCCGGACACTGTCAAACGAGTCCAGACTACTCTGCAGCAGGACAACCCAGCTCGTCAAGAGCTCGACTAGCAATTTGGCCTCCGTCCCAGTCCCGACCAAGTGGCGGCGTTTGTACCGCGCGTACATAATCACGCACTCAAAATACCATGGGCATAGACGGAGGCATAACTAGATTGTGATCCATAATACGGCTCGACCTCCCCTGGACACACATACTTTCACTTTTTCTTTTTTCCCTTTTCAGGTTTCTTTTCCACAGGCCTTTTTCCTGACGCCTGAATCACCGGTCCTTTCGAAAGGATAGATACACCAAGACGGCAAGAAGCACTGACATATAAGGGAATTTCTAGGTGGTCTCTTTAATGATCACTCTACCAATTTTCAGGACCCGCACGCAGCTCTCTCTTGGTGGTGGCTTATTAAATAGCCCTGTTGCTTATTGCACTATTTGTACAAATACACTTTGACGTAATAATCAAACTATAATGGAAACAGTTTGCGGCCCAACTTCTGTGGCACTAGCTTGCTACCTTTTTTTTTGATAATCTTATCAAATCGCACCCGTACACTTTGGTACGCTTTAATCCGCCAGGGGCTTCATTGCGCCCCATAGTACGGCAACAAAGTCCGAACACTTTTTACAGTATAGTTCGACACCCATAATTTAGCATTATATGCATTGGCTCCGAATCATGTCTTTGGTCAATAGTTGGGTTGCCCGGCTCCTGTGCTTACTACCTTACATTCAGCTATATCGGCTAGGGTAGTAAAGTGAGAACTACTGCGATTGTTTCCTAGTTTATCCGGATGAGCACCTCAGTAGAGAAAGCCGAAACCTGACTGTCAGGATGCAGCGTGAGCCAGTCAGCTCTTCGGAGGTTTCAAATCTTTAGTGATTTTTTCCGCATTATGCGATGAATTAGTTCTTACCCGATCAGGTGTTTACAACACCCTAGGTCGTATACGAGGGGCTGCACATAATTTTTTTGTCAAACTCCTATGGTTAAGTGAGGGTGATAAAGCCACATAGTCCGATTGCCTGGTTCGTTGCGCTAAACACCTCCTTCAAGGACAAAATAATTGGATCAAGAGTGTTTAGATTCCATCCCGAACACCCTCGTACTACCTACGTGGGGGCTGAAGCCGACGACTGGCCAACTCTCAGATTTCATAAAAACGGCCGCACAAGAGGTAAAATTTTAACAAGCATTATATTACATAATCGACTTTGTTCCATAATATAGGGCAAGATAATATGAATGCATTCATTCAAATATCACATCTTTCGCACACTGCTCCGCCACAATGCGGGATCCCTCCAGGACATTGTCAAAATATAGCTTGGGCATATGGTAGTCCTTGCCCTCGGGCGGTCCCTCGGTCGCGAGCTTGACGGCATTCATCTTCGCCCACTACACCTTGACGCGGGTGAAGGCCATCCGCGCACTCTCGATGCAGACTGATCGCTTGATAACGTCAAGCCGGGGGCAGGCATTGACCAGCCGCTTCATGAGCCCGAAGTGCTGCTGGTTATAGCTTCGGAGGCCACAGCCGGATTATTAATCCCTCATGACTAGTTCGGCCACCCTATGCAGTTCGACCAGCTATTTTTAGCTGGGTCGCAAAAGGGCACCGGATGTTCTAGCGTGTCGGTGTACAAAAGTAGGGGCACTCCTTTTACCCCTTTACTGTGCACGGGCAGTCAGAAGCCGCCCCCCCGCGGCCACACTAAGCGAGGCAGAGGAGGGGACCCGAAGGCACCAGGCGACCAGAGGCAACACCAAGACTAGAGAACGCAAAAGAGCAAGAGGGCGGGGTGGACTCCCCTGGCCAAGACCCTTGCCGGGGCAGCCTCCGCGGCCCCGGCAAGAGGCCTTGCCGGGGCAGCCTCCGCGGCCCCGGCAAGAGCCTTGCCGGGGCAATTGCCCGGATGCCAGCAAAGCAGGCCACCCTTGAGCCCGTGGGTTCCAACACCACCAACCAACTACATTGGAACCAAGGCTCGGGAGGCGCCTCTGTGGTGGCATGCGGATCTTTGTCGAGATCCATGAACACACAAGATCAGATAAGGATCAGAAGACGACGATTCCTCGGCGGAATCCTAGCCGAGGAAATCCACGAGACCCCCGGCAAGACGCTTGCCGGGTGTCGGCGTTCTGGAATGGGGGTCCCCAGACTTGCCTGCCTGCGGCCCATGGCGTGGCTTTGCTAGCAGGCCCGTACGGCCCATCTTCATCAAACAAGGCATCCAAGACCCTCGCGAGGGGCCAAGCTCGCGTGGCGGACGACGCAAGACCTCCTCAGGGAGCGGCCTCACCAGGCAGGCTCGCGAGGGGCGGAGATATCAAGGCAAGGCAAACCTCGCGAGGTTCTCGTGACGTGTGCCATGACGATCGAGACCAGGCGGGCGCCAGCGCGCGCAGCGTCCTTGTTTCCTCTTTGGTGCGAAGGAGGAAAGCGCAGGCGCGGAGTACCGAGGCATTAAGCTAAGGTTTCCATATCGGTGCAACGAGACCAAGACCAGCAGGACGGCAAGACGGAGGTCACCATGGAGCCCAAGGCGGCGTCACCACCAGAGCCTTTTGCAGGGCGAAGACTACTTTTGTCAGGATAAGATGTACTAGCTGTCCCCTTTCAAATTGGTCGTTGTTGGCTCCCTGCCCGCTCAATATTTGGGGAGAGGACCAGGGCCTCTATAAATAGGACTAGCCACCACAGTAGAAGGCAACTGAGCCCGAGCTGATCGAATCCTCACACACACAATTTCAACGAGCACAAGAACACCTCAACCTCAGGAGGCTGTTCTCCCCTTTGTACTGTTCAAACTCAGCCCAAGAGGCAATCCACCACCACCACATGGAGTAGGGTATACACCACAACGGTGGCCCCGAACCAGTATAAATCTTGTGTCCCTCGTGTTATGAGTTCATCGAGTTAGTCCAAGAGATCTTAGCAAAACTAGGACGTGGATAGGTAGGGGGAAATCTTCGTGCGCACCCCAGTATTCGAACCTTGAGGGTTTCGCCGGAACCCGTGATCCGACATTTGGCGCGCCAGGTAGGGGAGCGCCGAAGCTTCCCTTCCGCCGCCCCGCGTTCCGTTGCCTTCATCGTCTCCATGGCGGACGCGCGCCGCGCTCGTGCTGAGCGTCGGGCTGCCCTCGCTGCCCGCGTTGCCCAGCCGGCTCCCTTCAGCGGGCCACCCCGTCGTTCCCCGTCGCCTGCCGCCAACGCCGCTACCGGCCCGGCGGGGAACGAGCAGCAAGCATCCTCGCTGCACCCCTCGGTGCGGTAGGACGGCCGCCCCGCCACTCCGTCGCTGACCCCGGCCGGTTCGTCATCCCATGCACGTCGCGCTCCCGTGGATGCGGAGGCTGCTCTGTGCATGGCGCGCGAGCTCCTGCGCTACAGCCCCGTCGACGACCTTTACGAGGACTGGCTCGACCGCACCGCCAAGCTTGTCAGCGCCGCAGGGGGCTCCCCTGCGCCGTCCCTCTTGCCGCCTCGTCCTGCCATAGCCATGGGCGGTGGTGTCCCATGGAGCGCCTCCACCACCTCTGCCCCCAAGACGGAGTCTTCCGCCAAGGCGAGCGGCCCACGGCGTGACCTGCCGGTCCGGCGCCCGGGCAAGAAGAAAGAAACTGCCAAGAGGTCCCACAGCCACGAGAAAACGCCCCTGCGCTCCCTGCGCCACCATGGCAAGACCGCATGCCACCTGCTGTGGCGGTGCGCGGACCCCGTCAAGAGCAAGCTCTCCGCCAGCGTCAAGTCTCTGTGACCACGGCAGGCTGCCGCGCCTTCACCCCTGAGCTGCGTAGCGTCGCTTGGCCTGGCAAGTTCAAGCCGGACCTGCCTCCTCGCTACGACAGCACCCCCAACCTCGCAGAGTTCCTGCAGCTCTACGAGTTGAGCATCGAGGTGGCCAACGGCGATGAGAAAGGCATGGCGAACTGGTTCCCCATGGCTCTCAAGGATGGCGCCCGCTCCTGGCTCCTGAACCTGCCCCCAGGCTCGATCTCCTCCTGGGACGAGATGCGCAACCGTTTCGTTGCCAACTTCTAGGGCACTCGTGACTAAGGGAGTCCTGGACTAAGGGGTCCTTGGGCGTCCGGCCTGTTATCCATTGGGCCGGACTGATGGGCTGTGAAGATACGAAGGCCGAAGACTATACCCGTGTCCGGATTGGACTCTACTTGGCGTGGAAGGCAAGCTAGGCGACCGATTATGAAGATTCCTCCTATGTAACCGACCCCATGTAACCCTAGATCTCTCCGGTGCCTATATAAACCGGAGAGCATAGTCCGGATGGACAGATATCATTACCATATACTCATAGGCTAGACTTCTAGGGTTTAGCCATTACGATCTCGTGGTAGATCAACTCTTGTAACACTCATATTCATCAAGATCAATCAAGCAGGAAGTAGGGTATTACCTCCATAGAGAGGGCCCGAACCTGGGTAAACATCGTGTCCCCCGTCTCCTGTTACCATCGATCCTAGACGCACAGTTCGGGACCCCCTACCCGAGATCCGCCGGTTTTGACACCGACATTGGTGCTTTCATTGAGAGTTCCACTGTGCCGTCGACGAAAGGTTTGATGGCCCCTTCAATCGTCAGTAATGACGTGGTCCAGGGAGAAACCTTCCTCCCCGGACAGATCTTTGTATTCGGCGGCTTCGTACTGCGGGCCAACTCGCTCGGCCATCTGGAGCAGATCGATAGCTACGCCCCTGGCCATCAGGTCAGATTCGGAAGCCTGAACTACGTCGCGGACATCCGTGGAGACTTGATCTTCGACGGATTCGAGACCGCGGCAACCGCTCCCCTTCGCCCCGATGAACATGGCTTAAACCTGTCATCGGGCCGCATCCAGGAGATAGCTCCTGTAACAACTCTGGCCTTAGATCCGGAGCAGATCAAGTCGTCCGAAGATGGGAAACTCAACCCCATCATGGGGGCTACCGATTCGGCGGCGTTGGAGCCGCATGCAGATTCCACTTCGTACGATACTTGCATCAACGGAACCCCGGACTTGTCTCCGGTATCGAGTTCCGAACCCTGCGAGCCCGCGGATACCGAACTCGATCGGCTATCGATCTTCAAGTTCAGCGCCGTGGATATCTTCCAACACTCGCCCATGGGCGACCTACTAAACTCACTAAAAACCTATCCCTGGCAGACGGCTCGTCGCCGAACTATGTTCGGTTCGACCTTACGGCGGATGATGGAGAATTTTGCTTCCCACCCGCCACCCACTTCATAGCCACCGTCGAAGACCCAACCAACACGCCTGACCCCTGCTCCGAAGACATCGACGGTCTGGATGACGATGAGGGGCAAGGCCAGAGCTTACTATCCGCTAGACGCGGGGCGACCACTTCCTGGTATGACGTGTGTATGGTAGACACACCCAACGACGATCTCGACGGTGACAAGGAGGATCCAGTCGAGGATAAACCTCCTGGTACACAGTCCGAACACGGGCGCCCCCGGCGCCACCCTCAGTCACGTCACTCAAGAGAAAACAATACTAGCACCGGAGGTGATAATACTCCGGACAACGAAGACCCTGTTGAGACAGGATCCAAACAGGAGGACCAGGAAAGCGGGCAAGATAGCCCTGATGAATAGGCCACATACGGAGACTCGGAGGACAGCAATTATCTTCCACTCTCCGAGGAAGAAGAGAGCCTCGGCAACGAGGAATTCATCGTGCCTGAGGAACCTCTAGAACAGGAGCGCTTTAAGCGCCGGCTCATAACCACTGCAAGGAGCCTAAGGAGGAAGCAGCTGCAGCTTCAAGTGAGCCAAGATTTGCTCAATGATAGATGGACCGAGGTCCTGGCCGCCGAAGAATACGGCCTTAGCGGCCCAGACAAAAGCCACCACAACTGTAGGTGGCTCCCTCAATACGATGGCAAGGCGTTGGAGCCCACACCACCATCGAATAAGCCGGTAGGCCGACCACAGTTCGGTCCGGACAAAGCAGCAGCCCAAGCAGAGCACCATACCAATCCATCCGGCCGTCCAAGCAAGAATAAAGAAGCTCGGGGAACACTCACGACATCCAACAAGACCTGGAGGGTAGAACAGGACACACAAAATCGACACACAGATCGCGGAGACATGCCCCGGCCAGTAATAACGGTTATCTATTCGGACACAACAGACCCGAGCACGCTCGGTCCGAAAACCGTAAGCGGAGTCCGCCGGAGGTGCTTCACAGTGTGGCCCAACATAGAGGAGCCGCACACCCTCTTTGCTTCACCAACGAGGTAATGGAGCATGAATTTCCAGACGGGTTTAAACCCATCAACATCAAATCATACGATGGAACAACAGATCCCGCAGTATGGATTGAGGATTCCTCCTCCATATCCACTTGGCTCGCGGAGACGACCTTCATGCCATTAAATACCTGCCTCTCAAGCTTAAGGGGCCAGCACGGTACTGGCTAAACAGTTTGCCAGAAAATTCTATTGGCAGCTGGGAAGATTGGAAGACGCCTTTCGTGACAACTTCCAAGGAACATATGTCCGGCCACCAGATGCCGATGACTTAAGTCATATTGTCCAACAGCCCTGCGAGTCAGCCAGGGAACTCTGGACCAGGTTCTTAGTCAAAAAGAACCAAATTGTCGACTGTCCGGACGCGGAAGCCCTTGCGGCCTTCAAATATAGCGTTCGAGATGAATGGCTAGCACGTCACCTCGGCCAGGAAGGACCTAAATCCATGACAGCCCTTACCGCTCTAATGACTCGCTTTTGTGCGGGAGAAGACAACTGGCTCGCTCGTAAAAGCAACAACGCCAGCGACCCGGGCACTTCCGAAATCCGAGACGGCAATGGCAAGCCACGATTAAACGAACACAACAGTCGCAACAATAATGAAAGATTACGCGACACAACGGTCAACGCCGGATTTCACAATCTAAATCCCGGTCAACGGAAGAAGCCACTTAAGGCCAACCAGGATGGACCATCCGCCCTCGACAGGATATTAGACCGACCTTGTCAGATTCACGGTCACCCTGATAAGCCAGCTAATCACACCAACAGAAACTGTTGGGTCTTCAAGCAGGCAGGCAAGCTTAACACCGAGCACAAGGGGAGGAGGCCATCAAGCGATAAAGACGACGGAGCAGCTCGCCAGCCGAACACCAGGGGCCAGAAACAGTTTCCCTCCGAAGTTCGACCACTCCCGGAACGGAAATAGCAGTTCGGCTTCCGCCACCCACCCACTATGCCGGCCAGATTTACACCACGTGTGCATCACTACGCGCTCAAGATACCATGGGGATCGGCGGAAGCACAATACGGACAACCCTGCAAGCATTCCCATAACGTTCTCTATCGGTTTAACTTACTTTTCTTTATTATAACTCAAAAACAGGTGACCAACAGGACAACATCTACAACGGACTCTCTCGGAGTCCGGATCCGTGCGTTCACCTAAGGGGCTACTTCCGTTAAGGACTCCCCTCCCGAGGACGGGCGGCGCAGACGTGCGACAGGAGGTCCAAAACAGCTTTTTGTAGACCGCACTCTTTATTCTGAGCCTGTACTATGCCTTTTTTCCTCCATTCCCGACCCCGAGCATGTCAAATAGCCGGGTTGTGGTTTTTCCTTTTTATATACGAATTTATCATTGGCTTATTGCTCCACTCCCAGTAAACTATATCCGAACTAATTTCCATACTCTTCCTACAATGAGTACGGCCGTAACGGCTGTGTTACAAGACGCACCTCGGCATAACCTGCCAGGGGCTCGGTATGGGAACAAATGAGTCGCCAATAAAAGTCCGAACAGCTCTATAGCGTACTTCGGCGTCGCAAGTTTGGCCTTATATGCATCAGCTCCGAATCATTGTCTTTGGTCAATAGTTGGGTTGCCCGGCTCCTGTGCTTGCTACCCTACGTTCCGCTCTATCGGCTAGGGTAGTAAAGGGAGAACTACTGCGATTGTGCCCTGGCTTTGACCGGATGAGCACCTCAGTAGAGAAAGCCGAAAACTGACTGTCATGATGCGGCGAGAGCTGGTCAACCACTTGACGACTTATTCGAATCTTTAGCGATTCTCCGTGTCACACGAAGGATCTTTTTTAGATCAAAACATGTAAGGCACAAAAATTATAATACGCCGCATACATACCAGGGGCTATGTCGTAGCCCCGCCATAAAACTCCTATGGCTAAGTGAAAGTGCTAACGCCCTATAGTCCGATTGCCTGGTTCGCCGCATTATCACCTCCTTTATGGACCGAGACGTTGGATAAAGAGTGATTCAATGCTTTTCCAAACACCCCTGTATTTCCTACGAGGGGGCTGAAGCCGACGACTGGAAAACTTTCAGATTACATTAAAACGGCCGCACAGGAGGAATACAAGCTTTCGAGCAAAAGATGAAAACAGATTAACCATAAAGTTGTCTGTTACAACACTTATACACATCACTCGAACATTATGTCTTTCGAGCACTGACCCTCTATCAAGCGGGCGGCCTCTAGGACATCTTCAAAATAATGCTCCGGTTCCGGACGGTCCTTGCCTTTGGGTGGACTCTTCGCCGCAACATCGATGGCCTTCATCTTCCCCCAGAATGTCTTGACTCGGGCGAAGGCCATCCGTGCACCTTCAATGCACGCCGACCGCTTCACAGCGTCGATACGCGCCACCGCATCAACAAGCCGCTGCACCAGGCCGAAGTAACTACTCGGAACAGGTTCAGTCGGCCACAACCAGACTATGACGTTCTTCATGGCAGCGCCGGATATCCTATGCAGCTCGGCCCACTGGGACATCTGCTCATTCAGCAACAGAGGGCGCTTCGACACGCCAAATTATGACCAGAAAAGCTTCTCCGTTGCATACCCCTCTTGCCCATGGTAAAACTGCGCCGCATCGGAAGAACTCTTCGGCAAGTCTAAAAAATTGTCCGGAGAACTCCACACTTGGTTAAGCTGAGCATAGTTCGGATCACCAAACTTAGCCTGTAGCAAAAAGGGCTTGCCAGCCACAATCTCCCCAGCTTGCCGGATCTCCTCACGGGCTGCTCTGGATTCATACCGCGCTTCTCTTGCCTCTCGTAAGGCCTTGTCAACTTCAGCCGTTTTGGCTTCATTTTCCTTCTCAAGAAGTTTACAGTGGCTAGCCACATTCTCAACTCGTGCGCCATGGTGCACATCTTCTCCTTGTCTTGGTGTCGCGCAGCTTGTTCGGCTTTCAACTCAGCCGATGACTTTTCGGCAGCCGCATCACTAAACTGGGCCTGCTCCTTGACCCGGGCCAGCTTCGCCCGAAGGGCTTCCACGACGGCGGCACCATTTGCATTCATGCACATTTTGTATAAAACTCTTTTTCAGAGTCAGGCTTAAATTACAAGCACATTGGTGTAAGGAATGCTCGAATTATATACCTTGCGAGTCGTCAAGACGCCTGTTGATCAATGCAATGTCATCCTTCGCAATATCCAGCTTTCGCTGCAGTTTGGCCACTTCCGTATTTTGAGTAGTCGCAGGAGGGGTGGTAGCCTGTATTCCAAATTAAATCAAGATTAGTACCTGAGCATATCTTTTTGATCCTCCGATTGCTTCCTTCGAAAGGCAATCCGAGTCTCAGCGGCTACTGCATACACAACAGGTGCATTCTGTCAATATCATTCAATTGGCAACATTACATCACAAACCTCAAAACCTCTTAGAAGGCTCATAAAGGCCTCATTCAACCCGCTCTTCGCGGAGAGAACCTTTTCGACCATCGTAACCATTAAGGCACGGTGCTCTTCCAAAACGGACGCTCGTCGCAGCATGTTCGTCAGCATCTCCGGCAATCCTGGGTCTTCGGACACCGCCGCCGGACCATGACACTCCTTTGATGGAATCCGCTTACCCGCCTCCAGAATCATCTCCGACTGTAAACCGGATAGCTCGGGGCTGTCATTCTTGAGCCCCGAACCCTGAGTAACAGAGGCGCCACCTTCGGGCAACTCCTTCCTCGTTTCCTGCGCTACTTGCCGGTTGGGAGGAGCCCTCCAGAACGACACCTCAAGATCATCCGCCCTATTGGGCGAGGAGGACGGAGAAGGCATGTCACTCTCCATCATCTCCGGTAGAAGGTCTCCCGAGGAGGAGGACGATTGAGAAACACCAGGCGTTAACCTGCGAGGACGTACATATGTCGCAGGAATACTTCAGTAATAAGAAAGGAATGAGGTATGGTTAAAGTACCCTGTGTCACTTACGGTCTGGCCAGAGGTTCGTCCTCATCATCAAGCTCTACATCGACATCGCTTGGCCGACCCAAGCCGCCCGACGATGGTTTTTTCCCTTTCTTGGAAGGTTTCCCCTTCTTACCTCCAGAAGCGGCCCTCTTCTTGCCATGGAAGGCCCCCTCTACACCTTTGCCCCTGGGCAAAAGGGTTTCGGTTTCCCCGAACACAGCGTCTGAATCGTCCTCAGGGTGGGCATCTCCTTTGGGCTCCCCGCTCTCACCCCCTCTGCAGACACCTGGTACGGTGTCGGAGTTAACATCCGCGTCAGCAGGGCGGACGCGGGGTCTTCGAGAAGGGGCGCCGGACACCAGATCAGCACCGCTTTCTTTATCCAGTCCTGTATAAGGATGGGTCGTTCAGTATCTTGTCAAGAGATGCTTGAATGAAAGGTGTTCGGAGATTGAATACTTACCGGAGTGTCCGGATGATTGCAGTCAAGGCCAACGTCTTCAGTGGTGTCCGGCCATTGCTCTTGCTCCCCGAAATATAATCTCCACATCCCTTCGTGCGTAGCGCCGAAGAAGTGCTGAAGAGTCTGCCGCCCTTCTGGATTAAACTCCCACATACGGAGAGGCCGCCGCTGACATGGCAGGGTTCGGCAGACTAGCATTACTTGAAAACTTTCACGAGTTCGATGCCCTTCTCGGTAAGGCTTCGGATGCGACTTTGCAGAGTCTGCACCTCATTGGCGGACCCCCAGTCTAATCCCTTATTGATCCATGAAGCGAGCTGAGTTGGAGGGCCGGGTCGAAACGCGGGCGTAGCTGCCCACTTGGAGCCCCGCGGCTCGTTGACATAAAACAACCCCTGCTGCCATAGGTCGGAAGACTCGGTGAAACATCCTTCAAACCAAACCGCGCTGGCAAGCTTGCTTATTATAACGCTGCCGCACTCTGCCTACTCCTCCTCTATCACCCGCGGCCTCACGTCGAAAGTCTTGAGCCACAAACCAAAGTGCGGAGGAGTCCGGAGGAAGGCCTCACACGTGAAGATAAATGTCGAGATGAGGAGAACCGAGTCCGGGGCCAGATCGTGAAAATCTAGCCCATAGTAGAACATGAGCCCCCGGACGAAGGGGCTAAGCGTGAACCCTAACCCATGGAGGAAGTGGGACACAAATACTACCCTCTCGCCGGATTTGGGGGTGGGAATAACCTGCCCCTCGGCAGGAAGCCGATGAAGGATTTCTGGGGTCAGATACCTCGCCAGACGGAGCTTCGCAATATCCTCCTCCGTGACAAAAGAGGCCACCCACCAGCCTGAACGGCTGGGCCCGGACATGATTGGGGCTGGTGGTGATTGATACTCGAGGGCTAGAACTCGAGGTGGATGGGGTTGAGGAAGAAGCAAGCGCGGAAGAGAAAGACAAGTTTGGGTCCCTATATAAAGGCCCAGAATATCGAGCGTCCCCTCCTGCGTCTCGAAACTTACCTATCCTCAAAGAGTTATACCCAGGGGATGGTTGGGTTACCCACACCTGCATTATTGAAAATCCCGTGAATAAGGGGACACGATCTCTGCTTTGACAAGACTTGCCAATAAAACCGCTCCCCGAGACGTGGGGCGACGGGCTAGCCAACATTTGGAAATAATAACCGGGCAGGCATGATACAATGTCATAAACAGTTGTCAGCAGATTGGACTCGTGGAGTATTGTATTTTCTGCAATTACATACACAGGTCTGGATATATTTACTACATCCGAAGACTATTTTGGAGTTCGGAAGAAGGGGAACCCGCCTTGCAATGTCAAAGACAATCTGCGCGCCGGACTCCTCGTCATTGAAGCCAGGTTCAGGGGCTACTGAGGGAGTCCTGGACTAAGGGGTCCTTGGGCTTCCAGCCTGTTATCCATTGGGCCGGACTGATGGGTTGTGAAGATACGAAGACCGAAGACTATACCCGTGTCCGGGTTGGACTCTACTTGGCGTGGAAGGCAAGCTAGGCGACCGATTATGAAGATTCCTCCTATGTAACCGACCCATGTAACCCTAGATCTCTCCGGTGCCTATATAAACCGGAGAGCATAGTCCGGTTGGAAATATAATCATTACCATATACTCATAGGCTAGACTTCTAGGGTTAGGCCATTACGATCTCGTGGTAGATCAACTCTTGTAACACTCATATTCATCAAGATCAATCAAGCAGAAAGTAGGGTATTACCTCCATAGAGAGGGCCCGAACCTGGGTAAACATTGTGTCCCCCGTCTCCTGTTACCATCGATCCTAGGCGCACAGTTCGGGACCCCCTACCCGAGATCCGGGGTTTTGACACCGACAGCGACCGCCCGCCGGCCGCGGCTCACCTGCGCCACGTCAAGCAACAACCAGGAGAGACCCTCCAGAAATACATCCAGCGCTTCAACAACGTTCGCCTCAAGATTCCCAAGGTGACGGACGAGGCCATCATCTCCGTGTTCTCTGATGGTGTCCGTGAGGTCAAGATGAAGGAGGAGCTCGCCATCCACGAGGAGTTGTGCACGTCTCTGGAGTTGTTCAACTTGGCGACCAAGTGCGCAAGAGCTAAGGAGGGGCGCCTCTCCCTCCTTGAGCTCCCGGCTGCGGACCCGGAGGAGAAGAAAGCCAACGCCAAGGACGTGAAGCGTAAGGGAGCAGCCATGCTTGCGGCGGAGCCGGACACGAAGCGCGGCAGGGACCAGCCCGAGTCATCCAAGAGTAGCCGACCGTTCTGCGCCTTCCATAACCTGCATAGCCACAACACCAGCGACTGTCAGGAGCTCAGAGCCATTCGAGAAGGATGCTTCGGTCGACGCCACGAGCGCAACGACCGGGGCTACGGCCGAGGGGGAGGACGTGGTGGCGGACACTGGGATGATCGTGGCCCGCGCCAGGAGTGGCGCGACCAGCCTCGTGAGGACCACTGGCAGGATCAGCCTCGCGAGGGCGCCTGGAGGGATCAACCGCGTGAGGATCGTCCTCAGGGCAATGCTGGTCTTCCTCCGCTACCGCCACCACCAAGAAGGAACGACGACCACCACCAAGACGAGGGGGTTGGGGGCTTTCACGAGCCGCGTGCTATCGCCTGCATCTTGGGCGGAGCTCAAGCCCCAGCCTCGCAGCGTATCTTCAAGCAGTTTGCTCACGAAGTGAATGCAGTTCTCCCCAAGCTCGAGGCCACGCGCCCGCTCAGATGGTCCAAGTGCCCCATCATGTTTAGTTCAGCAGATCAGCTCAAGTGCGCAGCTACTGCAGGCGTCCTCCCAATGTTTTGTTAACCAGTCATCAGCAATGTGCAAGTTACCAAGACCCTCATCGACAGCAGCGCAGGGCTCAACGTCCTGTCCGTCGACACGTTCGACAACCTCCAAGTGCCATATGACCAGCTTCAGCATACCAAGCCTTTCTCAGGAGCGACCGACGGTTCCACCACACTGATAGGGCAAGTCCGCCTCCCTGTCACCTTCGGAGAACGCAACAACTACCACACCGAGATCATCGACTTCGACGTCGCCTACATCCGCCTGCCATATAATGCGATCCTCGGGTACCCAGCCCTGGCCAAGCTCATGGCAGTGACCCATCACGGCTACAATGTCCACAAGATGCCAGGAAGCGGCGGAATAATCACAGTCCCGTGCGAAGAAAGAGATGCGGTCTGCTCCCTCGAGCGTGCCTTCCAAGCTGCAGCTATCGATGACCCCGACAGCAAGGGCGAGCGCCCTCCTGAGGCGACCTCTAAGAAGAAGAAGAAGCTGCACCACGCAGGACCTCAGGCAAGCGGCGCCTCGTCAGGATCGGCGCCCCGCACCTGGGGTGCCTCCCTCCATCGCATAGGAAAGCGCGCCCGGTGCCCCACTCGGCAGGACTCGGGGGCTCTCTTCTGGAGGGCCTCAGACTTTGCCAACATCACGAGGGAGGCGCTTGGGCACCACTTGGAGGCGTGCTTCATGGCACGTTTCCCTCAGGAGGACACAGGGCGAGGAGCGCCCATCGCTCAGGAGACTATCATTAAGACCACTCAGGAACTGCAAGACGCAAGGGCCATGCGTGGCGGCCGCCGCTCACCAGGCGCCGCTCCCCATTTAGGCGAGGATGTCAGGCTGCACATCTGCATCGACGTCCCAGGGCTCAACAGGGCCGCATTTTAGGAGCTTTTTTGGCCTTCGCGTGTGGGACGCTGCAAGGGCCCACCGCACAGCTACGTTCGCATGGCCTTCGGCTTGCCGAGCGTGGCGTCCGCCTATCAGCGCAACCTGCAGAGCATACTAGCGGCTCTGGAGGCCAGGCACCACGATGTCCTGACGGAGATGGAGACGGTCCTCAAGGAACCACCTAGACCCCCAGAGCCTCCCGAGGCTCAGGGCCCCGGTGGCTCATGAGGAGCAACCCCTTCGCCGCATACCTTCAGCTGCCCCAACTCTCCTTCATCAACAGAACCAGGTGACATTTTCCAAGTTTATTTAGCTGGGAGCGCCCCCAGTGCTGCATCATTCCCAGGCCGCATGGGTCCGTCCCTGTGGCATGCATCCCTTTTATGTCTTTAGCTTACCTCGCACGGAGCGCCCCTCGGGCTGCATCATCCCCAAGCCGCTCGGGCCTGACCAAGTGGCATGTATCTCCCTTGCATTTACTTAAGCCTGCTGCTTCCATGCTTAATCTACTCATGACTACTACTTGTTCGTTCGTCACCCACCACGGGGGCTACTCACGCTGGCACGACGCTTGTGCACGGGTCTGTCCCTGCAACGTCGACGAACCTGAGCGGCCGAGCTCTGGCTCGCGGCACGCCCCGCGCACGTCACCTCACCAGGCCCTCAGTGACGCCATTCCCTCGCAAAGCGATCGGTGGTAGACCGGCAACCATAATGGCAAACTGTGTTTCTCCTTGTGCTGGCTTGCAGGAATCTCCTGAGGATAACAGGAGGTGGCACTGCGAGCTCCCTCTCCACCCTTGCAGTCCACTTGCACGCTAAAAGGGGGGCTCCTGAGCACCACGCCTCAGGAGCCCTTACTAGCTCTCCAGCCCTCACCCCTGGCCTTGACCACGGCACGCGACCTGGCATACCAGCGGCGGCTGAGCTTGCTCGAGGGCTGGGACCTGAGGACGTAGAGCACGAAGGAGAGCGTGGGAGCGGGGGAGACTCATATGGGCCCGACCTAGCTACGCTGCGGACGCCTACGCACGAACCTGACGCATGACGAGGAGTCAACCCCGAATCGTCAAGATAAGTCCCGTGCTCAGATCAGCTAGCCGTTGGAGCCTAGGAGTCACGCACGCCGCAGCCCAGTTGCGGCAACGCCGCCTCCCTTTCTCGCCTTACCACGGCTGCTTGAGCACTAAAGGGGACCTCCTAAGCATCGCGCCTCAGGAGCTCTTACTGGACCTCGGGCCGCTCACCTCCTGGCCTTGACCATGGCACGCTACCTAGCATACCAGCGGCGGCTGCAGCTCGCCTGGGGACCGGGACCTGTCAGCGTAGAGCAACAAGCCGTCGCGAGGTTGGAAAGGGGATACCGAGCCTAAACAGGACATGCGTTCACAAATTTCCATAATAAGGAAAATATCAACAAAAGACATTACAGACCCTTTACGCGCCCTCACGGGGTACTACTCGATTCCTCGCAGGGAACAAAAGATGAGAACTTAGGGGAATCCTATCTACACGCCCCCGCGGCTGACGTCATCATCAACAGTGGGCCACGGGAGGCCGGCGCCAACCCCATCCAGATCAGCGACGGCGGCGGCTAGACGCTGTAGCCTTGCTCCGGGCACGGCGAGAGCTCGGGGGCACGTAGTTGTCGTCGCTCGTCTCCGGAGTCTCGTAGAGCTCAGGAGAACCACTGGACTCCCAAGAGTCGCTGCTTCTGGAGGAGCCAAGGCGGGGCACGCATCGTCCTAGCGCTCCCCACCAGGGCAGCACTCCAGGCGGCGTTCCTCCCCATCGAAGACCTTGAAGGACAGCATGGAGGCGCCGTCATAATCAAAGTGGATCGCGAGGGCGCCCTCAGCGCAGCAAACCCGCGCGACCTCACCCCAGCCGCGGGTCATGAAGACCTTCCCAGAGGAGATTGCTTCAACCTCTGCTCCAGTCGCCGTAGCGTCGCAGTCGGCATGCTGCAACCAGAGGTCGAGGGGTCCCCTCGGCGGCATCACGTCAGAGAAGAACCACGGGAAGCGGATCCAAGTGCTCGGGGGCATCGCCGCCCATAGCACAAGCTCGCGCCAGGAGTCCGTGGCGTGGACCCCAGGGTTGCGACCCGTGCCGCGGCAGCACGTCCACCTTGGCCGAGGCGCGCGCGCCGACGCTCGTCGCCTCTCCCTCCTGAGCCCTCGGCTTGGGCGTACAGGGGTAATGGATACCCAGGAGGAGGCCGCTCGCACCAAGGCCTCGTCACCACCTGCATCGTCGTCGCGTCGCGACGGTGGACCGGCCTCTTCTTCGGTGGGAGCGGCACCGGCCCGTCGAGGGGAGTCTTTACTTTCTCACCAGCAGGGATCCTTCGGATGGGCGCCATCGATGTCGGCGGTGGAGCAGAGGAGGAAGAAGCAAGCGGAATGGGAAGAAATGGCGATGGGGGCTCTGCCCCCTCCTCATTTATAGCAGGAGAAGGCCAACCAGCGCCCCCCACTATCACAGGTAATGATGGTTTTTCTTGCATGTCACCGGGACTTGTCAAGTCGGGAAATTGCCGAGGCAGCGTGGGGAAGCGGAGACGCCCACGTCCAATCAACCGCCACGCGTCGACCAAGGCCGCGGGCTATTGGGGCCCGCGGCGCTCCATACTTGACCTTTGGCTTTGCCTCAAAGCCAAGCCCGAGCGCGCCTTGGGCCCGGGGGCTACCATCGGCGTTCTGGGAACGGGGGTCCCTAGACTTGCCTACCTGCGGCCCATGACGTGGCTTTGCTAGCAGGCCCGTACGGTCCATCTTCATCAACAAGCCATCCAAGACCCTCGCGAGGGGCCAAGCCTCGTGAGGCGGACGACGCAAGACCTCCTCAGGAGCGGCCTCGCCAGGCAGGCTCGCGAGGGGTGGAGAGATCAAGTCAAGGCAAACCTCACGAGGTTCTCGTGACGTGAGCAATGACGATCGAGACCAGGCGGGCGCCAGCGCGCGCAGCGTCCTTGTTTCCTCTTTGGTGCTAAGGAGGCAAGCGCAGGCACGGAGTACCGAGGCATCAATCAAAGGTTTCCATATCGGTCCAACAAGACCAAGATCAGCAGGACGGCAAGACGAAGATCACCATGGAGCCCAAGGTGGCGTCACCACCAGAGCCTTTTGCAGGCGAAGACTACTTTTGTCAGGATAAGATGTACTAGCTGTCCCCTTTCAAATTGGCCGTTGTTGGCTCCCTTCCCGCTCAATATTTGGGGAGAGGACCAGGGCCTCTATAAATAGGACTAGCCACCACAGTAGAAGGCAACTGAGCCCGAGCTGATCGAATCCTCACACACACAAGTTCGCCGAGCACAAGAACACCTCAACCTCAGGAGGTTGTTCTTCCCCTTTGTACTGTTCAAACTCAGCCCAAGAGGCAATCCACCACCACCACACTGGAGTAGGGTATTACACCAAAACGGTGGCCTGAATCAGTATAAATCTTGTGTCCCTCGTGTTATGAGTTCGTCGAGTTAGTCCGAGAGATCTCAGCAAAACTAGGACGTGGATCGGTAGGGGGAAATCTTCGTGCGCACCCCAGTGTTCGAACCTTGAGGGTTTTGCCGGAACCCGTGATCCGACATTTGGCGCGCAAGGTAGGGGTGCGCCGAAGCTTCCCTTCCGCCGCCCCGCATTCTGTTGCGTCGTCGTCTCCATGGCGGACGCGCGTCGCGCTCGTGCTGAGCGCCGGGCTGCCCTCGCCGCCCGCGTTGCTCAGACGGCTCCCGTCGACGGGCCACCCCGTCGTTCCCCGTCGCCTGCCGCCAACGCCGCAACCGGCCCGGCGGGGAACAAGCAGCAAGCATCCTCACTGCACCCCTCGGTGCGGCGGGACGGCCGCACCGCCACTCCATCGCTGACCCCGGCCGGTTCGTATTCCCATGCTCGTCGCGCTCCCGTGGATGCGCAGGCTGCTCTGTGCATGGCGCGCGAGCTCCTGCGCTACAGCCCCGTCGACGACCTCTACGAGGACTGGCTCGACCGCATCGCCGAGCTTGTCAGTGCCGCAGGGGGCTCCCATGCGCCGTCCCTCTCGCCACCTCATCCTCCGACAGCCATGGGCGGTGTGGCCCATGGAGCGCCTCCACCACCTCTACCCTAAGACGGAGTCTTGGCGCCAAGGCGAGCGGCCCCACGGCATGACCTGCCGCGTCCGGCGCCCGGGCAAGAAGAGAAAAGCTGCCAAGAGGTTCCACGGCCACGAGAAAACGCCCCCGCGCTCCCTGCGCCACCACAGCAAGACCGTGTGCCGCCTGCGGTGGCGATGCGCGGAGCCCGTCAAGAGAAAGCTCTCCACCAGCGTCAAGTCCCTGTGACCACGGCAGGCTGCCGCGCCTTCACCCCTGAGCTGCGTAGCGTCGCCTGGCCTATCAAGTTCAAGCCGGACCTGCCTCCTCGCTACGACGCCCCCCCCCCCCGCGGAGTTCCTGCAGCTCTACGAGCTGAGCATCGAGGCGGCCAACGGCGACGAGAAATTCATGGCGAATTGGTTCCTGATGGCTCTCAAGGATGGCGCCCGCTCTTGGCTCCTGAACCTGCCCCAGGCTCGATCTCCTCCTGGGACGAGATGCGCAACCTTTTCGTTGCCAACTTCCAGGGCACTCGCGACCGGCCGCCGGCCGCGGGTGACCTGCGTCGCGTCAAGCAACAACCAGGAGAGGCCCTCCAGAAATACATCCAGCGCTTCAACAACGTTCGCCTCAAGATTCCCAAGGTGACGGACGAGGCCATCATCTCCGCGTTCTCTGATGGCGTCCGTGACGTCAAGATGAAGGAGGAGCTCGCCATCCACGAGGAGCTGTGTACGTCTCTGGAGTTGTTCAACCTGGCGACCAAGTGCGCAAGAGCTGAGGAGGGGCGCCTCTCCCTCCTCGAGCTCCCGGCTACGGACCCAGAGGAGAAGAAAGCCATGGACAAGGACGTGAAGCGTAAGGGAGCAGCCATGCTTGCGGTGGAGCCGGACACGAAGCGCGGTAGAGACCAGCCCGAGTCATCCAAGAGTAGCCGACCGTTCTGCGCCTTCCATAACCTGCATAGCCACAACACCAGTGACTGTCAGGAGCTCAGAGCCATTCGAGAAGGACGCTTCGGTCGACGCCCCCAGCGCAACGACCGGGGCTACGGCCGAGGGGGGACGTGGTGGCGGACGCTGGGATGATCGTGGCCGGCACCAGGAGTGGCGCGACCGGCCTCGTGAGGACCGCTAGCAGGATGCGCCTGGAGGGATCAGCCGCGTGAGGATCGTCCTCAGGGCAAAGCTGGTCTTCCTCCACTACCGCCACCACCAAGAAGGAACGACGACAACCACCAAGACGAGGGGGCTGGAGGCTTTCAGGAGCCGCGTGCTATCGCTTGCATCTTGGGCGGAGCTCAAGCCCCAGCCTCACAGCGTATCTTCAAGCAGTTTGCTCGCGAAGTGAATGCAGTCCTCCCCAAGCTCGATGTCACGCGCCCGCTCAGATGGTCTAAGTGCCCCATCACGTTCAGTTTGGCAGATCAGCTCAAGTGCGCAGCTACTGCAGGCGTCCTCCCATGCTTTGTTCACCAGTCATCAGCAATGTGCAAGTTACCAAGAGCCTCGTCGACGGCGGCGCAGGGCTCAACGTCCTGTCCGTTGACACGTTCGACAACCTCCAAGTGCCATATGACTAGCTTCAGCCTACCAAGCCTTTCTCAGGAGTGACCGACGGATCCACCACACCGATAGGGCAGGTCCGCCTCCCTGTCACCTTTGGAGAACGCAACAACTACCGCACCGAGCTCATCGACTTCGACGTCGCCTACATCCGCCTGCCATATAATGCGATCCTCGGGTACCCAGCCCTGGCCAAGTTCATGGCGGTGACCCATCACGGCTACAATGTCCTCAAGATGCCAGGAAGTGGCGGAATCATCATAGTCCCGCGCGAAGAAAGAGATGCAGTGTGCTCCCTCGAGCGTGCCTTCCAAGCTGCAGCAATCGATGACCCCGACAGCAAGGGCGAGCGCCCTCCTGAGGCCACCCCCAAGAAGAAGAAGCAGTTGCACCACGCATGACCTCAGGCAAGCGGCGCCTCGTCTGGATCGGCGCCCGGACCTGGGGCGCCTCCCCCCATCTCATAGGAAAGCGCGCCCGGCGCCCCTCTCGGGCAGGGCTCGGGGGCTCTCTTCTAGAGGGCCTCAGACTTTGCCAACATCGCAAGGGAGGCGCTTGGGCACCACTTGGAGGCGTGCTTCACGCACGTTTCCCTCAGGAGGACACAGGGCGAGGAGCGCCCACCGCTCAGGAGTCTATCATCAAGACCACTCAGGAACTGCAAGACGCAAGGGCCATGCGCGGCGGCCGCCGCTCACCAGGCGCAGCTCCCCATCCAGGCGAGGATGCCGGGCTGCGCATCTGCATCGACGTCCCCAGGGCTCAACAGGGCCGCATCTCAGGAGCTTTTCTGTCCTTCGCGCGTGGGACGCTGCGAGGGCCCACCGCACAGCTACGTTCGCATGCCCTTTCGGCTGCCGAGCGTGGCGTCCGCCTATCAGCGCAACCTGCAGAGCATACTGGCGGCTCAGGAGGCCAAGCACCACGCTGTCCTGACGGAGATGGAGACGGTCCTCAAGGAACCACCTGGACCCCAAGAGCCTCCCGAGGCTCAGGGCCCCAGTGGCTCATGAGGACCAACCCCTTCGCCGCATACCTTCAACTACCCAACTCTCCATCTACAGAACCAGGTGACATTTTCCAAGTTTATTGAGCTGGGAGCGCCCCTAGGGCTGCATCATTCCCAGGCCGCGTTGGGTCCGTCCCTGTGGCATGCATCCCTTTTATGTCTTTAGCTTACCTCGCTGGGAGCGCCCCTCGGGCTGCATCATCCCCAAGCCGCTCGGGCCTGACCTAGTGGCATGTATCTCCCTTGCATTTACTTAAGCCTGCTGCTTCCATGCTTAATCTACTCATGACTACTACTTGTTCGTTCGTCACCCACCACGGGGGCTACTCACGAAGGCACGACGCTTGTGCACGGGTCTGTCCCTGAAACATCAACAAACCTGAGTGGCTGAGCTCTGGCTCGCGGCGCGCCCCGCGGACGTCACCTCACCAGGCCCTCAGTGACATCATTCCCTCGCGAAGCGACCGGTGGCAGACCGGCAACCATAATGGCAAACTATGTTTCTCCTTGTGCTGGCTTGCAGGAATCTCCTGAGGATAACAGCAGGTGGCACCGCGAGCTCCCTCTCCGCCCTTGCAGTCCGCTTGCGCGTTAAAAGGGTGGCTCCTGAGCATCGCGCCTCAGGAGCCCTTACTAGCTCTCCAGCCCTCACCCCCTGGCCTTGACCACGGCACGCGACCTGCATACCAGCGGCGGCTGAGCTCGCTCGAGGGCCAGGACCTGAGGACGTAGAGCACGAAGGAGAGCGTGGGAGAGGGGGAGACTCGTATCGGCCCGACCTAGCTACGCCGCGGACGCCTACGCACGAACCTGGCGCATCACAAGGAGTCAACCCCGAATCGTCAGGCTATGTCCCGAGCTCAGATCAGCTAACCGTTGGAGCCTAGGAGTCACGCACGCCACAGCCCTGTTGCGGCAATGCCACCTCTCTTTCTGCCTTACCACGGCTGCTTGAGCGCTAAAGGGGACCTCCTGAGCATCGCGCCTCAGGAGCTCTTACTTGGACCTCGGGCCGCTCACCTCCTGGCCTTGACCACGGCACGCGACCTGGCATACCAGCGACGGCTGCAGCTCGCCTGGGGACCGGGACCTGTCAGCGTAGAGAAACAAGCCGTCGCGACGTTGGAAAGGGGAGACCGAGCATAAACAGGACATGCATTCACAAATTTCCATAATAAGGAAAATATCAACAAAAGACATTACAGACCCTTTACGCGCCCTCACGGGGTACTACTCGATTCCTCGCAGGGAACAAAAGACGAGAACTTAGGGGAATCCTATCTACACGCCCCCGCGGCCGACGTCATCATCAACAGTGGGCCACGGGAGGCCGGCGCCAACCCCATCCAGATCAGCGACGGCTGGATGCTGCAGCCTTGCTCCGGGCACGGCGAGAGCTCGGGGGCACGTAGCTGTCGTCGATCGTCTCCGGAGTCTCGTAGAGCTCAGGAGAACCACTGGACTCCCAAGAGTCACTGCTTCTGGAGGAGCCGCGGGCGGGGCGCGCATCGTCCTGGCGCTCCCCACCAGGGCAGCACTCCAGGCGGCGGCCCTCCCCATCAAAGACCTTGAAGGACAGCGTGGAGGCGCCGTCATAATCAAAGTTGATCGCGAGGGTGCCCTCAGCGCGGCAAACCCTCGCGACCTCAACCCAGCCGCGGGTCATGAAGACCTTGCCGGAGGAGACCGCTTCAACCTATGCTCCGGTCGCCGGAGCGTCGCAGTCGGCATGCTGCAACCAGAGTTCGAGGGGTCCCCTCGACGGCATCACGTCGGAGAAGAACCGCGGGAAGCGGATCCAAGTGCTCGGGGGCATCACCGCCCACAGGACAAGCTCGCGCGAGAAGTGCTCGGGAACCACGGCAGCACGTCGACCTTGGCCAAGGCGTGCGCGTGCCGACGCTCGTCGCCTCTCCCTCCTGAGCCCTCGGCTTGGGCGTATAGGGGTAATGGATACCCAGGAGGAGGCCGCTCGCACCAAGGCCTCGTCACCACCTGCATCGCCGTCGCGTCGCGACGGTGGACCGGCCTCTTGTTCGGCGGGAGCGGCACCGGCCCGTCGAGGGGAGTCTTTCCTTTCTCCGCAGCAGGAAACCTTCGGATGGGCGCCATCGATGTCGGCGGTGGAGCAGAGGAGGAAGAAGCAAGCGGAATGGGAAGAAATGGCGACGGGGGCTCTACCCCCCTCCTCATTTATAGCAGGAGAAGGCCAACCAGCGCCCCCCACGATCACAGGTAATGATGGTTTTCCTTGCATGTCGCAGGGACTTGTCAAGTCGGGCAGTTGCCGAGGCAGCGTGGGGAAGCGGAGACGCCCACGTCCAATCAACCGCCACGCGTCGACCAAGGCCGCAGGCTATTGGGGCCTCCGGCGCTCCGTACTTGACCTTTGGCTTCGCCTCGAAGCCAAGCCCGAGCGCGCCTTGGGCCCGGGGGCTACTGTCGGCGTTCTGGGAATGGGGGTCCCCAGACTTGCCTGCCTGCGGCCCACGGCGTGGCTTTGCTAGCAGGCCCGTACGGCCCATCTTCATCAACAAGGCATCCAAGACCCTCGCAAGGGGCCAAGCCTCGCGAGGCGGACGACGCAAGACCTCCTCAGGAGCGGCCTCGCCAGGCAGGCTCGCGAGGGCGAAGAGATCAAGGCAAGGCAAACCTGCGAGGTTCTCGTGACGTGAGCCATGACGATCGAGACCAGGCGGGCGCCAGCGCGCACAGCGTCCTTGTTTCCTCTTTGGTGCTAAGGAAGGCAAGCACAGGCGCGGAGTACCGAGGCATCAAGCAAAGGTTTCCATATCGGTGCAATGAGACCAAGACCAGCAGGACGGCAAGACGAAGGTCACCATGGAGCCCAAGGCGGCGTCACCACCAGAGCCTTTTGCAGGCGAAGACTACTTTTGTCATGATAAGATGTACTAGTTGTCCCCTTTCAAATTAGTCGTTGTTGGATCCCATCCCGCTCAATATTTGGGGAGAGGACCAGGGCCTCTATAAATAGGACTAGCCACCATAGTAGAAGGCAACTGAGCCGAGCTGATCGAATCCTCACACACACAAGTTCGCCGAGCACAAGAACACCTCAACCTCAGGAGGTTGTTCTTCCCCTTTGTACTGTTCATCCTCAGCCCAAGAGGCAATCCACCATCACCACACTGGAGTAGGGTATTGCACCACAACGGTGGCCCGTACCAGTATAAATCTTGTGTCCCTCGTGTTATGAGTTCGTCGAGTTAGTCCGAGAGATCTTAGCAAAACTAGGACGTGGATCGGTAGGGGGGAATCTTCATGCACATCCCAGTGTTCGAACCTTGAGGGTTTTGCCGGAACCCGTGATTCGACTCCGGGGAAGACGACACCATGACAAGACCCTTGCCGGGGCCCCGTCAAGGCCCTTGCCGAAGACACCTACGGGGCCATGGCTAGGCCCGCGTCTGCCAATGCTCCACCGCCGTCCCCAAGCAGCTGCTAGCTCAACCAGCTGAGCATGCACCTGCGTGGCGACGGGCGGCCTCCGCGACCGACTCAACAAGCACCTGCGTGCTGGCATGCAAGTCTTCGTGAAGGCTCCACCACCGCGCCAGCCCAGCAGCCACCCAACGTGGCGCCACGACGCCTCATCAGCTCAGACGCGTGTCGAGGCCAGGCGAGGCGGCGACAGCTGGGACGTGCTTCCTTGCCGTCCCCGATAAAGCAAGGGGAGCACGTCTGCAGCGCATTAAACCATTTTTCCTATGGTCCCAGATCATAGGCTTATCAACTGTAGACCTTTCCACCTCCTGTGTGCCACTGTGGCAACCCCTTTTCCCAATAAAAAGAGGCCCGAGGTGACCAGGAGGAGGATTGGGATCTTTTGGGCAAGTTACGCCCCGTAGCTAGCTCAAGAACACAATAACACTCTAATACATCCACCAAAGCAGGACTAGGGTATTACGCATCTTCGCGGCCCGAACCAGGGTAAACGATCCGTGTGCTTCCTGTCAGACCCGCTCTTTGCACAATCTCACGCCCGCCAAACCGTAGAAGGAATCCCAGTGATTCCATAGGTGTCGTTTCCACCAACATCATTGGCGCGCCAGGTAGGGGCTGCAGATGTGGAAATCTGGTCTGATCAGAGGAGCGTCTCCATCTTGGCCGTCGTTCCAGGGAAGAAGACGACCAAGCCTGACGGCACCATCTGCAAATGCGGTGGGCGCCCTTGCAAGGACAGAAAAGCTAAGTCATACGAAGCTTTAAGCAATTTCTCTTTATATATATAAGGTTATTATCCTCGAAGGTCCTGCCCTATGTATGGAAAACCTGCACAAAAAGGGGCCCTTCCACAATTGGCAACGCCCTTGTTCTGTTTCGAGTCCGCGCAACTGCTCAAGCGGCCGTGTCGAGAGCGGCAGGGTGGCCTTCCGCAATTGGCAACGCCCTCGACTCTGACTCGAGTCCAGCTCAACAGTTCGAGCAGCCACGTTGAGAGCCGTAAGGTGGCTCGCCCGGCAGCAAGCACACTCGGCAGGCCATTGGGGATCTGTCCTCATGGCGCCGCCCTGGGTTTAGGCGCCGGCAAGCCTACCCGGTTAACGTAGGGTGAACATACAAAGGAAGATCGAACAGGAAGATAACATGCATCATATCAAGAAGTACTGCAGAGTTATATTACATCAGTTGTTGCCGCGGTTCTAACTAAAGATAAAAAAATTCTTGGTCATGAACCTGCAGCGGCAATGAGAAACGGGGTGCCTAATCCCGGCGCTGGCCCTCCACCCTCTGGATTCCATCGATGCGGCTGATGATGGGCTTGATACGCTCCTTGAGTGCCGCGATGTCCGCATCCTCGGGCAAGCTCTCCAGCACAGCGTCGAAGTCGAGGTCAGGATTCAATTGTGCCACCTTGGTGAGGACCTTGGTCATGGCACCCCGGCAAAGCCTCCGTGCCTCATCGGCCAGGGAGTCCCCCCGATTGGAGTGGAGCTGCTCCAGGGCCACGAAGACACCCTCGAAGAACAGGGTCAGCTTGGCGTGGGGGCATACGTTGTGCTCCGGGGTGAACCTCACATTTGGCATCCCCATGGTAGCCAGTTGCGTGGTGATCCTGCCGGCGACGCCTTCGAGGCGCCCGATCCAGCTATTCTCAACCTCCACAAAGTCTTTGTGGTTGGCGGTCTCGTTCTTCCGCGGCTACTTCTCGGCCTTCAGGTCCTTGGCCAGGGTCTCCTCCCGGGCCTTGCCATCCGAGAGCATCTCCTCAAGGCTCTCCAGCTTCAGCTTCAGGTCTTTGATGGAGTTGTTGGCCTTGGAAAGCTGCCCAGCCTTGCTGAGGACGTCGCCCTGCGCCTCAACCAGAGAGCCGTTGAGCGTATCCTTCTGTTTGGACAGCTTCAGGACCTGGTCCTTCAGCCTGTCCCGCTCCACCTCCAGCTCCTTCACCCTGTAGGCGTGAACCAGAGCCTGGGCATCGAGTGCCTCCTTGTGCCTCTGCTCCAGCTCCTGGGTCCGCTGCATGATGAGCTTCTCCACCTCCTCATCCTTGACGCGGAGCGTTGCGGCGAGCTTCTCCTCACGCGCGGCAAGGTCCTCCTCCTAGGGGTTCAGCGCGGCCTGCTGCTGGTGCCGAGCCGCCTCAGCCTGGGCGGCCTCCTGCTTCGCCATCTCCTGGGCCTTCTCGATATCGGCTCGCTTCTTGACGAGCGCCAGGTCACGCTCGGCCAACGCGTCCTGGGCGGCCTTCAGGTCCTTGTGGGCCTGGCGGAACCAAGCCTGCGCCTCGGCGATGCGCTCCTCAAGGTCCGCCTCCGCCTTGTCCACCACCGCCATCCTGGACTTGGCCTTGTCTAGGCGGGCGCGGTGGAGCGCCTGGAGCTTCTGGAAGTTGCCGCCCATGGCCTGGAGGAGTCGCTCCTCCTGGGAACCGCCGCCACTGTCGCTCGGCTCGTCAACAACCTCAAGCCCGGCGGCGGCGAGCACTTCGTTGTCGAACACCTCCCCCTCGGCGGGCGCCCCGGTGCTCGCCGCCCCTGGGAGGTGGACGAACAGGTCGTCGCTCACCTTCAGGTACCTGCCCGAGCTAGAGGCAGCGGAGGAGGAAGGTTGGTCGTCAACCACCTCCTCCTCACCAGCGGCCTTGTCGGCCTCCCCGGCGGACCCCTTGCCGGCCTCCTCGGCAGCAGACCCCTTGGCGGCGTCCTCAGCAGCGCCCTTGGCGGCCTCCTCGGTGGCGATCTTCTCGGCCTCCGCCGCGGTGGCCTTGGCGACATCCTCGATGACGGTGTCTGTGTCCTCCCGATCCGCTGAGGGAGGATCTATATATCGAGAAGGGGATCAGGCGAAGCCAAGACCAAGATCCGAGAGAAAAAGAAAAAAGTACAGGGACGGAGGGCGAGTAACTTGCCCGGGCCAGGCTGGAAGAAGAGGCCTCCTCCCCGCCAACATCTAGCGCCGAGGCGAAGCCACCAGCGCCCAAGTTTGCCTCCTCCTCCTCCGCGTGCATGGGCTCGACGCTCGGCGCCCTTGCCGGGGACGCCCCTCGGGGCAGCGTAGTTGATGGGGGCGGCGCGTTAGGGGTGGCCCCCAGTGGCTCCTCCTATTGCCGTCCTCCTCCTACACCCACGACAACGTCAGCACCAATGAATCGTACCCCGGCACGCGTTGAGGGGGAGCAGGTGGTGAACTTACGTTGGGGGTTGTGCCGGGGGCTGCTGTCCGGGCTACTCAACACCACCAACGGTGTCCCGGAGGCGCCCGCCGAGGACCTGGCCCTCTTCACCCTCTGGGCCAGCGTCTCCGCGTCCCTGCGAAGATGAAAACAAGTCATGATAAGCGACACAGTTGAGGAGACGTGTATTAAAAAAAGGGGGAGGGGAAACAAGAAGCTTACTCCTCCTCCACCTCCTCCTCTGCTGCCTTCCCCTTCCTCCTTGGGCTGAGGGACCCGAAGTCAAAGACGACCTCGGTGTCGACGTCTGCCGGAGGAGGGGAAGAAGGTGGAGTCTGAACATGCTTGGACGAAGAAGAGGCAGATGCTTTCTTCTTCGCCACCGCGGCCTTCACCAAATTCTTCGCTGCCGCGGCCCTCGTTTGGCGCACGGACGCCTCCTGGGCTTGCCGGGGTTGCACGGCCCTGCCGGGCCGAACCGGCTCGCCGGAGCTGGCCCGCCGCAGGACTCGCCCTCTCCCCATGGCTGGAGGGTCGACAGCCTCTACCTCCTCCTCCTCCTCCGACGACGACTCGTCGACCACATCCTCAATGAGAGGGGCCCCGGCGCCGGCGCTGCTGGCCTACCCAGCGGACTCCGCCCACTGGGCGAGCTCCCTCTCCTCCTCGGCCGCCGAGGCATTGTCCTCCATGCCGCCGGCACTGCCGGCCTCCTTGGCGAGCTCCGCCTCCGCCGCCCTAGCGGCAATGTAGTCCATCTCTGCCTGGGTGGTGTCCTGGACAAGCAGCGGCTCATTGCGGACGTACTTCTCCTCCAAGTGTTGAAGAATTCCTGCACTTGGTCCTCCGGCGGCTCGGCCCAATTTGGGACGAAACCGTGCATGTTGAACTCTGGCATCATGGCGATGATGTCGTTTCGGCGCGAGCTATTGCTCAGCGGGACCACCCCCGCTGGCAACCCAAACAAGGTCCCCTTGGCGACCTTGCCGGTTTTGGCAGCCTTGCCGGACCGCTCGACCTTGTCGTCGCGGTTCACGTCAAGCTGGAAGAGCCGCTCGCAGAAGTGGGTGTGTCCCATCACCGTGAGGTTGTGGTCCAAGCCGGGGTGAAGCCTCATGATGTCGGCCGCGTTCGCAAAGAGCCAGGCCGGCCTCCCCTTGTTATGAAGTGGAGCAATTCGACGATGAATGAAATCGGCCCTGATCATCTCAAGGGTGAGCCCGGCCTCAGTGAGGCGGAGAATCCTGGTGGTGGCGACCGTGAGCTTCGCGTCATCAGCGTCGACATTGCTCCAGTCGCTTCTGCGAACCAGCGGCGCCTGGCGAACCCGGCAGAATTCCTGTGGATCATCCTCCTCGATCCAGCACCACCGGCCCCGCCATTCTTCCCACCTCTCCTTCTGGGTGCCCTCCGGGTATGTCCCCTTGGACCTTGGGATCCAGGCAACGCAACCGGAAATGGCGCCCCCCTTTTGGATCCGAGGGAAGAAGTAGTGGCGGAAGAGCACCGTGTTGGGATGCACCCCGACGAAGCCCTCGCAGAGATGCGCAAAAAGAGCCATGCACGCCACGGCAATTTGGGGTAAAATCCAAAAGATGAAAGCCGTAGGTGTGCATGATATCTTTGAAGAAATCAGAGAAGGGGGGCAGAGGCCGCGGGAGAAGTAGTCGACGAAGAACGGGTACCGATTCGGGCCGGCCTCGGCGAAGGCAGCAGGGATGACGCGCGTGGCCGAGTGCCCCGTCGTCTCCCCCCCCCCCCCCCCGTCTTGCACCCCCACAGATGCTTGAAGTAGTCCTAGAGGTGGACTGCGTCGACCGACCGTGGGGAAGTAGGTGGACTGCGTCTGCCCCACCGCCAACTCACTCTCCGGCGGCTCATTCGTCCCGGCATCCTTGGCCACTCACTTGCCTCTGCTGGTTTTGGGTGCCATTGCGGCTGTGGGAGACGAGGAATGAAGGACGGCGAAGGTGCGGCGGCGGCGAAGCGAAGGCAAGAGTTTGAGAGGGAGGAAGAAGGGGACGACGGTTCCGAGATTGGGGAAGCACGAAGGGTAAATGAGCAGCGCGCCCGCGGTTATTCCTTTTTACGAGGAAGGCGCGGGCCGCCTCTTTTCCCATTAAGTGCGATGTGACGCATGCATGCGGGAACTGCACCACGCATGCCCCCACGTCACGCACGACCCTCCACGTCGCGCGTGCAACGCCGGGTCGTGAAGAAGCGCAGCGGACGAGAAGTTATCGCAGTAAAAAATCCCGCCCCGACCGCCCGCGCACCGTTCTGGGCCTGGCTCACAACGTGCCACGCCTATGTGTGGCCAAGGCCCGGGGGCTCCTGTTGGTGTACAAAAGTAGGGGCACTCCTTTTTACCCCTTTACTTGTGCATGGGCAGTCAGAGCCACGCCCGCGCCACACCAAGCGAGGCAGAGGAGGGGACCCGAAGGCACCAGGCAACCAGAGGCAACACCAAGACCAGAGAACGCAAAAGAGCAAGAGGGCGGGGTGGACTCCCCCGGTAAGACCCTTGCCGGGGCAGCCTCCGAGGCCCCGGCAAGAGCCTTGCCGGGGCAACTAGCCCGATGCCAGCAGAGCAGGCCACCCTTGAGCCCGTGGGTTCCAACACCACCAACCAACTACATTGGAACCAAGGCTCGGGAGGCGCCTCTGTGGTGCATGCAGATCTTCGTCGAGATCATGAACACACAAGATCAGACAAGGATCAGAAGACGACGATCCTCGGTGGGAACCTAGCCGAGGAAATCCACGAGACCCCCGGCAAGACGCTTGCCGGGGAAGACGACGACGCCACGACAAGACCCTTGTCGGGCCCCGCAAGGCCCTTGCCGAAGACACCTACGGGGCTGCGGCAAGGCCCGCGTCTGCCAAGGCTCCACCACCGTCCCAAGCAGCTGCTAGCTCAACCAGCTGAGCAGGCACCTACGTGGCAACGGGCGGCCTCCGCGACCGACTCTACAAGCACCTGCGTGGTGGCATGCAAGTCTTCGTGAAGGCTCCACCATCGCGCCAGCCTAGCAGCGAGCCAACGTGGTGCCACGATGCCTCATCAGCTCCAACGCGTGTCGAGGCCAGGCGAGGCGGCGACAGCTGGGACGTGCTTCCTTGCCGTCCTCGATAAAGCAAGGGGGGCATGTCGGCAGCGCATTCAATGCGTTTGTCCGACGGTCCCAGAGGATAGGCTTATCGACTGTAGATCTTTCCACCTCCTGTGTGCCACTGTGGCAACCCCTTTTCCCTATAAAAGGAGGCCCGTGGCGAACAGGAGGAGGATTGGGATCTTTTGGGTAAGTTACGCCCCTTAGCTAGCTCAAGAACACAATAACACTCTAATACATCCACCAAAGCAGGACTAGGGTATTACGCATCTTCGCGGCCCGAACCTGGGTAAACGATCCATGTGCTTCCTGTCAGACCCGCTCTTTGCACAATCTCGCGCCCGCCAACCGTAGAAGGAATCCCAGTGATTCCATAGGTGTCGTTTCCACCAACATGGCACAAGGTATTGCAACCAAAACAGCTTCTCCGTTGAGCTTCCCTCTTCGGCTCGGAAGAATTCTGCAGCGTCAAAAACACTGCGCGGCAAATCCACAAATGCTCCTGGAGAACTCCAAATCCGGGTTAGTAAGAGGTACCTCTTCTTTACATATTTGCTCTGCATAATAAAGGCCTTACCCGCCGCAATCTTCTTGGCCTCTTGAATCTCCTGGAGAGCGCCCTGGGCTTCCACCCGGGCATCTTGTGCGCTTTGGCGAGCCTTGGCGAGTTCGATCTCTTGAGCCACAATATCGCGCTCCAAGGACTCGCATTTCTTCACGGCATCCTAGAGCTCTTCATGGACCTCACCGACCCTGGCCTCGTGCTTTTCACGGGCGGCTTGTTCCTTGGCAGCTTTCTCCTCGGCCTCGGCCAGCGCCTTTTTAAGGGCCTCGACCTCGGTCGCCGCTCCTACAAATACCATGGCACTATGGTCAATACAAATCATTTATTCTTTCTGAATATACAGTAGGTCATTACATACCTTGCTTATCCACCAGCCGCTTCCTTGCTTGGCCGAACTCCTCCTCGGCCTGCTCCAGCCTCTGCTTCAGTCCGGAGACTTCGGCAGTGTGGGAGGTCGCCGTCAGCAACGACGCCTGCTTAATCACATAGACACATATGGTTAGTCTCCTGCGAGACTTCTTTGATCCTCTTTCTGGCTTTTCTTTCCGAACACCGGACAGAGTCTCGGGGGCTACTGCCTATACTGTGACATTCTTTTTACATAATTGCGTTGCTTACCTCAAAGCCTGTTAGAAGGCTTGTGCAGGCTTCGGTCAGTCTATTCTTCGCGGACTGAATCCTCGCAACCACCATACCCATAAGGGTACGGTGTTCCTCAACAATGGAAGCACTTCGCAACGCTTCTATTAGAGTGTCCGGCGCCTCTGGCTGGACAGAGGTCACCAGCAGAATAGGCGCACCTCCTCCTTTCGAAGGAGGTTGCTTGCCGGGTTCCGGAGCCGCATTGGTCTCCGGGACCGTATTCGGCTGGGGCCCGAACTGAATATGGCCCCTATCGCCGGTCTGCATGGGGATTGGCTCCCCCATGTGTCCGGCGGTTGAGGTATCACCCTCCGGTGCCGCCCTGACGGCCTCCTGAGTCTCTCCCTGGCCTGGGATCCTTCGGGACAACACCTCAGTGTAATCCAAGGCCTTGGGAGAGGAGGCCGCCTGAAGGGACGCGCTGTCCATCGCCTTCGGGTCCAGCGAATTCCCCGAAGATGAGGATCGCTCGAGGACGGGCCGAGCCGGACTGTAAGTGCATGATTCAACATGTTAAGACTATGAAGTGGAGAGGCCAGATATATGAATGCGTCCGGATTTTTGAGTACTCACGATTCGGCCAGGGGCTTGTCTCGGGGGCGCCGCTCTAGGCTGCTGTCGATGTCCCACGCGGAGTTATCCACGAGGGAGCCCTTCCCCCTCTTGGACGCCTCTGCCTCCAGATTTGTGGAGGCCGCCCTCTTCTTCCTTCCCCCCTCACAGGGAGAGTTGCTTTCTTCCTCCTCCTCGTCGTCGTCCTCGGCGGCGGAGGAGTGAGTCTCAGTGTCTTCGAACGTCACGTCCGAAGCGCCCTTACAGCAGGGGCCACTACTGTCCCCCTTGGTCTTCTTCTCCGGCGCCTGGTAGGGCGCCGGAACCAGCATCTTCGTCAGAAGCGGAATTGTTGGTTCCTCAGGCAGCGGAGCCGGACACCGAATCCGCTCCGCCTTCTTTGTCCAGCCCTGGAAAAATAAATAGTGAGGTTTAGGTATCTTCCCTGAAGAAGCAAGTAAGGATACACCTTGAAACATGAAAGGCTTACTGCACTGGCGGGATGGGCCAGGCCGTGCCCAAGGTCCTCGGTCGTCTCCGGCCGCATCTCGTTGCCCTTGAAGAGCACCTTCCAGATGTCTTCGTGCGTAGTTCCGAAGAACCGTTGCAAGGTCTGGTGCTCGGCCGGATAGAACTCCCATAAATGGCAAGTCCGGCTCTCGCATGGAAGGATCCGGCGAACTAGCATCAGCTGGATCACATTGACGAGCTTGATGTTCTTGTCCACCATGCTCTGGATGCGCGTTTGCAGCGCTGTCAGCTCATCCGACGAAGACAAATTCAGGCCCTTCTCTAGCCAGGAGGTGAGCCGCATTGGGCCTCCGGACTTGAATTCGGGAGCCGCGGCCTAGGTGGCGTCGCGGGGCTCTGTGACATAGAACCACAATTGCTGCCACCCTTTCACGGTCTCCACAAAGGTACCTTTGGGCCATGTGACGTGGGGCATCTTGCTCACCATGGCACCTCCGCACTCTGCATGTTGGCCATACACCACCTTCGGCTTCACGTTGAAGATCTTAAGCCACAGTCCGAAGTGGGGTGGAATGCGGAGGAAGGCCTCGCACACGACAATAAATGCCGAGATGTTGAGGAAAGAATTTGGGGCCAGATCATGGAAATCTAGCCCGTGGTAGAACATGAGTCCGCGGACGAAAGGGTGGAGAGGAAACCCTAACCTCCGAACAAAGTGGGGGATGAACACTGAGGGAGTCCTGTACTAAGGGGTCCTCAAGCATCCGGCATGTTGGACATGGGCCGGACTGATGGGCAGTGAAGATACAAGACCGAAGACTCTCACCCGTGTCCGGATGGGACTCTCCTTGGCGTGGAAGGCAAGCTTGGCGCCCTGATATGAAGATTCCTTTCTCTGTAACTGACATTGTACAACCCTAGTCCCCTCTGGTGTCTATATAAACCAGAGGGCTTAGTCCGTAGAGGCAGATATAATCATAGTCATACAGGCTAGACTTTTAGGGTTTTAGCCATTACGATCTCGAGGTAGATCAACTCTTGTAATACTCATATTCATCAACATTAATCAAGCAGGAAGTAGGGTATTACCTCCATATAGAGAGGGCCCGAACCTGGGTAAACATTGTGTCCCCTGTCTCCTGTTACCATCAACCTTAGACGCACAGTTCGGGACGCCCTACCCGAGATCCACCGGTTTTGACACTGACATTGGTGCTTTCATTGAGAGTTCCGCTGTGACGTCAAAGACAGGATTGATGGCTCGCCTTGTTATCAAGGACAGTGTCACCTTCAGAGGAGCACTGGCCCCGGGCCAAACCCTCCGGCTGGGCAGTTTTACCATAACCGCCCGTTCGGCCGTTAAGCCGATGATGACTTCTCAAATCATTGAAAATCCCCTCCGTGTTGACTCTGAATACTCCAAACAGACGGATCCGGCGGAGTTGTCGTCTTTGAATGAGCTCCTAGATCGCATCGTCGCCTTGGGGGTCGCTATAGACTATGATCGGATTGGGCAACCCGACCAGAGAGAAATTAAATCTCCACCGATCACCCACCAGATAGCGGTAGTAGAGGAGCAGGACGACAACTCTTCCTCTACACTAAGGACGAACTATGTTCGGATCTCCGAGCTCGAAGAGCCGGATACCTGCCTTCGGGAAGGCACACCCTGCCTTCCGAACCTAGAATCGGACGACATGCTTGAAAAATCAGTTGATATCCCGGAGCTCGAGCTATTAAGCTCGGGAGTTTTTCAAACTCCGGATCCCAAAGTGGGTCAAGGTTCGGATTTAAAGCCACCCACCCGCCCAGATATAAACGATCTCATGTGCATACGACAGCAGTCTTAGGAAATAGTCCATCACTTTTGGGCCAGATTTCTCCTTGTCAAAGACAAGATTAAAGATTGCCGCGACGAAGACGCGATCTCAGTATTCAGCAACAATTGCACAGATGAGTGAATCCTCAATGCCATCAGCCGTCGTCGCGTATTAAACTTTGCTGACTTGGCAACCATAGTTCAGAAGTACTGCGCAATGGAAGGCGCCTGGAAAACCCAGGCAGCCTGTTGGGAACCACCAGTTCCCACTCAACTCCCCGTCCGGACAAAAAGGATGCACCCCCGTGGGGCGCCATACCCAACAGTAAAGAAATCTAAGCCCATTACGGGGCGCGGAACCGTTCTGGAGGGATGGCTCGATAGGCCATGCAAAATACACACAACATCGGATACCATACCAACCCACAGCCTTAGAGCATGTTGGATACTCCGGCAAGTGGCCAAGAGCGGCGAGGATATCCTCACCAAAAATACCCCAGAGCAACACCCCCCGGAGGATGATGACCCCAACCTATTGACAGTCTTCGAGAATTTCGCTTCAAACAATCGGCGTAAAAGGGCTTTTCGCGACCTCGCCGAAGTCTGCCAAGTCGCAGCAATAAACCCTTGGAATGACACGGCCATAACTTTCAATGACAGTGACGAACCAAAATTCAGGACAGTCCGGGCACAAGCCGCCTTGGTCCTCAATCCAATTGTGGACGACTTTCGGCTCACCAAAGTGCTCATGGATGGCGGCAGCGGACTAAACCTCATCTACGAGGATACGCTCAATAAAATGGAAATAGACAGGAGCCACATCGAGCAAAGTAGCACGACCTTCCGGGGAATCATTCCCAGTCGGGAGGTGCGCGGGAAAAATCACGCTCGACATGGTATTCGGCACCCGGAGAATTATCGGTCCAAAGAGATAACCTCCCGAGTGGCCCCTTTCAACAACGGATATCACGCCCTATTGGGGCGATACGCATTTACACGCTTCCAAGCTATACCTCATTATGGGTACATGAAGCTCAAGATGCCCGGGCCCAACGGTATCATCACTCTTGCCAGTGATCCGGACATAGCACTCTGTGCCGAAAATAAAACCGCATCCCTGGTCCTCGAGGCACTGTCTGAAGCCCTCGCGGCCGAAGAGCTAACCGCGCTGCGCTCCACTATGGATAGGGATGACGTAATCCTGGACAAGCGACCCCGTCCCACCTAACATATTCTTGGAAAGACTCTTCAAGCCATCTATGGTGTGGCAGGGGGAGAGCGGAAACACCAGTCCGGATCCGACTATGACCCGAGATTCCAAACACACCGACATCATCGGGGGCTCAGCCACCGAAATAACAACGTCGGCCCATCTTATCATGGCAGTCATTGCCCCATGGACCGAACCATTCTTGGCCTACCATAATAGGCGTGAACTCCATGAGGATCAGAATGAGGCTCGCTGCATTGTCCGGCGCTCGAAAGCCTACAAGGTTCATGACGGAGAACTCTAAAAGAAAAGCGCTACAGGAGTACTTCAAAGATGTATCTCCGAGGAAGAGGGGCGGCAGCTATTGGCTGAAATTCACGCCGGTCTCGGTGGTCACCACGCTGTGACGCCCTTGTAAGCTAGGCCTTCCGTACAGGTTTCTATTGGCCGACGGCCCGAGAAGATGCACAGGACCTTGTCCAGCGCTGCGTCGGATGCCAGCTTTTCGCCAACCAAAGCCATATGCCACCCACCGCTCTACAAACAATCCCCATCACTTAGCCTTTCGCGGTCTGGGGGCTTGATATGGTCGGACCCCTTAAAGGAGGAAGCCATAAGAAAAAATATCTGCTGGTCATGGTGGATAAATTCACTAAGTGGATAGAGGCCAAACCAGTTAAAATGGCCGAAGCCGGACCAGTGATAGACTTCATATCCGGTGTTGTGCACCGTTATGGTGTTCCATACAGCATCATCACCGATAATGGCTCCAATTTCACAGCCGATGAGGTAAAAACCCGGTGTGCTAATCTGTGCATCAAGCCCGATTACGCCTCTGTGTATCACCCGCAAATAAACGGTCAAGTCGAACGAGCCAATGGTTGTATTATGAGCGGCATTAAGCCCATACTAGTGCGGTCTTTAAAAGAATCGGACAAGCACTGGGTGGAGGAGCTCGACTCCTTACTCTGGGGGCTGCGGACAACGCCCAATCGCACTACCGGATATACACCTTTCTTCATGGTGTACGGCCCAGAGGCTGTGTTACCCTACGACATTATTCATGACTCACCTCGAGTGCGCATGTATGAAGAGAGAGAGAGGCCGAGCTTGATCGGCAGGACAGCTTAGATGCCCTGGAGGAGGAGCGCGATGTCGCAAAGGCCCATTCCGCATTTTACAAACAGCAGGCCCGCAGATATCAAAGTAGAGAAGTACGGGCCAAGACTTATAATGTTGGCGAACTCGTTCTACGCCTGCCGGAGAAGAAAATGGACAAACTCAGGCCCAAGTGGGAGGGTCCCTTCATCACTGATGAAGTTCTCACTGGAGGAGCGTACCGCCTGCGTGATGCATCAGACAATCGCTTAGAGCCGAACCCCTGGAATGCGGCCAGACTCTGAAGATTCTATGTCTAGCGCCGAACTCTTTGTTCGTCTGCTTCTCCCTATTGTTTCATCATTTTTCCTCTCTTTTCGCTTTTTATTTTTTTTTAGCGTTAAAGCTTTCGTGCGGCTAAAACCGTGCACCCATGACATCCACATCCTCAAATATGTACGTCCATTATACCTGGGGGCTTCTGGCACAGAAGCTTATTATTGTTATTTTCCGAGCATCAAGCTCATCACATATGCGTTTTTCCTCATATGTACCTTTCCTTCGCCATTATATGCATCGATATGACTTAAGTTTTGGCCAAGCTGGGTTGCCTAGCTCCTGTGCTTATGCCCTACGTTCCCGTTAGTTCGGCTAGGGCATAAAGGGCGCACCTCTGCAATTGTTACTGTCGGGTCATCCGGATGTGTACCTCAGACTGGGTGAAGTCGAAAGCTAGCGTTCTTAAGGGAATATTCGGTCGGCGGACTAAAGATGTTTTTACATTCATTCCACTATGAACCCCCAGATGTTAAGTATACTGCGATTTTTTCAATCACAGTTCGGACATGCACATTAACGCATGTACACCCAGGGAGAGGAACCCTTAACGGAACTATTCTCTCTGGAAGATGTTTCTTACAATCACAATGTAATATAACATAGCTAGCCGGATACAACTTGTCTGTTCAATCAACTATGACCCCTACACCTGGTTTCCACACATACCTCGGTCTATTTTGCCGCTCAGGTATTCGGAAACACTCTGCACCTTCGGGTCCAGAGGTCGAAGCGAAAAGGTCTGCCATGACAATCGTTTTACAATCCGGCTAGGGACGAATATGTCAAGGAAAGTACATAGTCATTTGGACTCAAAAATTTCCTCCTCTATACCGTCTAACAGGCAGTCTAACCTACAATCCTGTTGGGAATATTTGGCGGCTACTGCTACTTGGTCATATACCAAATAAACGGGAATTTCTTTCCCATCTGACCCTAGAGGTCTGACCCGGGCCATATGATTTGGATCAAGCTTGGTATACCATGTTTTCACCATGGCCCAGGCCTCTCGCGCACCTTCCCGGCAGGCCGATATCTTCCATAATCGGAAACGCCACCGCGCTCCCTTGAATAGCTGTACAAGCTCCTCCATACTTCCTGGAGGGGAAACGGATGGCCATAAGGCCTTGGCAACACTTCGCATCGCCTGCCGAGCTCGCTCATGCATTTGCGACAGCTCTTGTAGCAGATCGCCCGAAGATCCAGACACCTCCTCGGGATAGCCAGTCAGCATACCTACAGACATAACTCTGTCACTTCCTTTCCTCGCTGAATTACACGAAGGAAAGTTTGAACACATACTAAATATGCCGCCTCGCAGCCTCTTATTTTCCTTCACGGAGTCAGCCAGCTAGGCCCGCACATCTTTCAGTTCTTCGCCCAGCTGGGTATTGGTATCTTGGAGTTTGATTTTCTCCTGCCTGACCTGTGTCAGTATACGTTCGCCCACCGCCCGTTGCCTTTTGGCTTCTTGTTCACCCGCTTGCGCGACTTCCAGTGCCTCCTTCAGTTTATCTCACAATCACGTCATGTGATATGCAACACTGATTAGCATTGCTGGTATATCATTATATTTTCTCGATGGAGGGGAATATTACCAGGTGATGCCTTCTTGGACTTTTCAAGTTCGGCGGTAGCGGCATTTAGCTCGGTCTGGCACTTTTCCAGTTCTTGAGACAATAGGTCATTCTTCTCTGTAAGCACCTGGTAGGACAATGATCCTTAAATCAGTTGTACCAACTGTTTCAAGTCCCGGGGGCTACTGGTCTATAATTATCATATTTGGACAATGCAAACTTACCCGTGTATCTTTCAAATATTGGTCTGTGGCTCTGGCAAGCCCGTCTCGAGCAGCTCGGATGTATGCATCAGCCGAGCTGAAGGCATTGAATGCCTCCTTTCTAAAGCCGGGGTCGCGTAGAACAGCCCACCGGCGCCAATGATTCATGGAGCTCTCCACTTCCGAGTTTGTCATGGATACATCATCCAAATCCTCTGCCAACGGACAATCCGGCGTCACTCCCGTATCAGCCCCCGTCTTTACGACAGGGTCTGGAACCTGACTGTTGGGAGTGTGATCGGCAGGACCCCCGGACATAGTCCGGTGAATGTTTCTCCTGATATGGCACAAGCGGGCAATGTCACAGTTGGTTGTGACTGCTGAGGGAGTCCTGGACTAAGGGGTCCTCAGGCGTCCAGCCTGTTGGACATGGGCCGGACTAATGGGCTGTGAAGATACGAAGACCGAAGATTCTCGCTCGTGTCCGGATGGGACTCTCCTTGGCGTGGGAAGCAAGCTTGGCGATCAAATATGAAGATTACTTTTCTCTGTAAACGACTTTGTACAACCCTAGCCCCCTCTGGTGTCTATATAAACCGGAGGGCTTAGTCCGGATCGGAAGATACACAATTATAGTCATAAAGGCTAGACTTCTAGGGTTTTAGCCATATCGATCTCGTGGTAGATCAACTCTTGTAATACTCATATTCATCAAGATCAATCAAGCAGGAAGTAGGGTATTACCTCCATAGAGAGGGCCCAAACCTGGGTAAACATTGTGTCCCCCGTCTCCTGTTACCATCGACCTTAGACGCATAGTTCGAGACCGCCTACCCGAGATGCACCGGTTTTGACACCGACAATGGTGCTTTCATTGAGAGTTCCACTATGCCGTCCTCAAAAGGTTTGATGGCTCCTTCAATCGTCAACAACAATGCCGTCCAAGGGGAAACCTTCCTCCCCGGACAGATCTTCGTGTTCGGCGGCTTCGCACTGCGGGCCAACTCGCTTGGCCATCTGGAGCAGATCGAAGGCTACGCTCTTGGCCATCTGGTCAGATTTGGGAGCTTGAACTACGTCACGGATATCCGCAGAGACTTGATATTCGACGGATTTGATACCACGGCAGTCGCTCCTCGTCGCCACGATGAACATGACTTAAATCTGTCATCGGGCCATGCCTAGGAAATTGCACCTGTAACTACTCCAGCCCTAGATCCGGAGCAGATCGCGCCATCCGAGGACGGGAAGCTCAACCCCGCCATGGAAGTCGCAGATTCCACGGCATTGGAGCCGCACACAGACGTAACCTGGAGTGATGTCTTTGTCACCGGAACCTCGGACTCGTTTCCGGCGATAAGTTCCGAACTGTGTGCGTCCGCGTATGTCGAGCTGGATCAGTCATCGATTGCCGAATTCAGCGCCGCGGACATCTTTCGGCACTCGCCTTTAGGCGACGCGCTGAACTCATTAAAAAATCTATCCTTAGCGGGGGACTCACAGCCGAACTATATCCGGTTTGAACTGGAGGCAGACTACGGGGAATTTCGCTTCCCACCCGCCACCCACTACATAGCCACTGTCGAGGAATTAACCGACATGCTCGATTATGGCTTCGAAGACATCAACGGTATGGATGACGATGCAGATGAGGAGCATGGCCAAAACCCACCGTTTACCGGACACTGGACGGCCACCTCTTTCGTACGACGTGTACATGGTGGATACAACTAAAGAACCTAACAACAACGACAAAGAAGATCCAGTCGAGGATAAACCTCCTAAGACACAGCCCAGACACCGGCGTCAGCGGCGCCACTCTAAGTCACGTCGTGCAAAAGACAGCAATACCGGCACCGGAGAAAACAATACTCCGGACGATGCCGAAGAGAATGAAGAACCTGTCGGGGCAACCTCCGAACAGGATGAATGGGAAGACGAGCACGTTAGCCCTGATGAATAGGCCATACACGAAGACTCGGAGAACAGTAATTATCTTTCGATCTCCGAGGACGAGGAGAGCCTCAGCATTAAGGATTTCATCGTGCCTGAGGAACCTCTCGAGCAGGAGCGCTTTAAACGCAGGATAACAGCCACTGCAAGGAGCCTGGAAAAGAAACAGCAGCAACTTCAACCTGACCAAGACCTGCTCAACGATAGATGGACAGATATCCTAGCAGCCGAAGAATACAGCCTCAAGCGCCCAACCAAGGGTTACCCGAAGCGCAGATTGCTTCCTCAGTTCGATGAGGAGGCGACTGAACCTACACCACGCTGTCGGGACAATGCGGCTGATCGACCACAACGCGGCCGGGATAAAGCGGCAGCTCAAGCCGAACAGCAGCCCGCCTCACCCCAATGAAAAAACAGAGATGAAACAGCTCAGGGTCATACATACGACTCTCGGCAGGACCTGGACAGTATAGCAGGACACACCAGATCGATCTATAGATCGCGAGGACGTGCCTCAACACGCAACGTCGGCTACCTATTCGGACATGACAAGTCTAGTCACGCCTGGGCCGAAGACCGCAGACGGACTCCATTTGAGCTGCATCGCGAAGAGGCGCCGCACACCCAATCTGCTTCACCGATGAAGTAATGGAGCATGAATTCCCAGAAGGGTTTAAACCCGTGAATATCGTATTATACGATGGAACAATTGATCCCGCGGTGTGGATCGAGGATTTTCTTCTCCATATCCATATGGCCCACAGAGATGACCTCCACGCCATTAAATACCTCCCGTTAAAACTCAAAGGACCAGCTCGGTACTGGTTAAACAGTCTGCCGGAAAACTCTATTGGCAGCTGGGAGGACATGGAAGACGCCTTCCACGACAACTTCCAAGGTACATATGTACGGCCACCAGATGCCGATGACTTAAGTCACATTGTCCAGCAGCCCGGAGAGTCAGCCAGGAAGCTCTGGACTAGGTTCTTAGTTAAAAGGAACCAAATCATCGACTGTCCGGACGCAGAAGCCCTAGCGGCCTTCAGACACAGTGTCCGGGACGAGTGGCTCGCCCGCCACCTCGGTCAAGAAAAACCAAAATCCATGTCAGCCCTTACCGCTCTGATGACCCGCTTTTGCGTGGGAGATGACAGCTGGCTCGCTCGTAGAAGCAACAACGCCAGCGATCCGGGCACTTCCGAAGTTCGAGACGGCAATGGAAAACCACGACGCAATAAACACAAACATGGTAATACTAATGAGGCAACGCACGACACAGCGGTCAACGCCGGATTCAGCGGCCCCAAACTGGGTCAACGGAAAAAGTCATTTACGGCAAATAGAGACGGACCATCCAAATTAGACAAGATATTGGATAGGCCATGCCAGATTCACGGCCACCCGAATAAACCAGCTAACCAGACCAACAGAAGCTGTTGGGTCTTCAAACAGGCCGGCAAGTTAAATGCCGAACACAAGGGGAAGAGGCCACCCAGCGATAACGATGACGAAGAGACTCGCCAACCAAACACCGGGGGTCAGAAGCAATTTCCCCCCAAAGTAAAAATAGTGAATATGGTATACGTGACACACAACTCCAGAGGGGAGCAGGAAAGGCACTCCCCCCGGACTGAGGATCATACTACGGCAACCTCAGCAAAAGTACAAAGCGGTCTTATTAAACCGCGTACCTCGTTGGCCATTAAGCCACTGGTCTCCATGCAACAGGATCGACCAATTTCGAAGCTGGACTAGCAGTTTTGCTTCCGCCGTCCTCCCCATATATCCGCGAAATCGGTACCGCGCATACATAACTATGCACTTAAGATAACCAGGGCATCGACGGAAGCAATATACGGACGAGCCTGCAAGTACTCCCGTAAACCTCTTTTTTCTTTTCTAACTACTCTTTTCTTTTTATTATCCTTTACCACAGGTGGCTCAAAGGCGGGTCATCCCACGGACTCTATTGAAGTTCGGGTTCATATACTCACCCAAAGGCTATTCCCGTCAAGGAACCCCTTCACCGAGGACAGGCGGCGCAGATGTGCGACAGGAGGTCCAAAATAACTTTTTGTAGACCACACTCTCTATCTTGAGCCTGTAAGGTACCTTTTTCCTCGGCCTTCGACCCCCGACATGTCAAATAGCCGGGGTCGCGGCTTTGTCATCTATAAAATAACAATTGGCATATCACTCAGGTCCCAGTGAACATAAACCGTATTCGGTATTCGTTTTTTTCTAAAGAACCGAATTTGGCTCCTGTAGTTGTTTCACACATACACCTCGGCATAACCTGCCAGGGGCTCGGTATGGGAACAAATGAGTTGCCGACAAGTCCGAACAGCTTTATAGCGTACTTCGGCGTCGCGAGTTTGGCCTTATATGCATCAGCTTCGAATCATGTCTTGGGTCAATATTGGGTTGCCCGGCTCCTATGCTTGCTACCTTACGTTCCGCTCTATCGGCTAGGGTAGTAAAGGGAGAACTACTACGATTGTGCTTCCGGTTCATCTGGTCAAGCACCTCAGTAGAGAAAGCCGAAAACTGACTGTCATGATGCGGCGAGAGCTGGTCAACCACTCGATGACTTATCGGAATCTTTCGTGATTCCCTCCGTATTATACGAAGGACCTTTTTCTTCAGGTCATATATGTAACGCGCCGTATTGGAATAAGCCGTACACATACCGGGGGCTATATCATAGTCCCACCATAAAACTCCTATGGCTAAGTGAAAGTGTTAACGCCCTATAGTCCGATTGCCTAGTTCACCGCATTGACACCTCCTTAATGGACCAAGACGTTGGGTTAAGACTGATCAAATGCTTTTCCGAACACACCCGTACTTCATATGAGGGGGCTGCAGCCGACGACTGGAAAACTTTCAGATTAAAACAAAAACAGCCGCACAGGAGGAACAAAAGTTTTAGGAGAAACTACATAAAATAGCCTTATTATAATATTGTTTTTACAAATTTCCATACATCTCACTCGAATACCATGTTTTTCGAGCATTGACCCTCTATCAGGCGGGCACCCTCCAGGACATCTTCGAAATAATGCTCTGGTGCATGATGGTCCTTGCGCTTGGGTGGACCCTTCGCTGCAACATCAGTGGCCTTCATCTTTGCCCAGTATATCTTGACACGGGCAAAGGCCATCCGTGCACCTTCTTCGTCCATGAGTTGTTTCAACCCATAATAATCTTTTTGTTGGAGTTATCTTGGATTATATTTCACCTACAGCCTTCCCTAAGGAATGTTGCTACTACGGTGCTTATCAATGATCCAAGTTTTCTCCTCTCCTCTCGGCGAAAGAAATGTTCTTCTCTTCGTTGATCTCAAGCAAGCAATTGTTTCCTTTGGTGGTTGGTCGTCACCTCATAATTTTGAGATGTTTTCCATGATGCCACAACAAGCTTGTTCTTTTCGTTGTTGATTTTCCCAACAACTCTGTTCAATCCTTCTTTTTTAAGGATGCTTTTCAAATTCAATTGTGGTAGAAGATATCATTTTCTTCTCAATTCTTTCCTTTCCAACGATCCAACTTCTATTCTTTCGTTCCGGAGGCATTGTGATGTTGCTCTCTTCACTCATCATCTCGGATTGTGAGGACCATGTTCTTTTCGTGCTTATCCATTCAACCGGAGTGTCGTGTCCTCTTTTCAAGTATCCTCTCATCTTGTCAAGATCATGTTCAATTCCTTCCATTTACAGTCGGAGTGCTGCCCAAATTATATCATTCTTATTCCTTCTCTATCTTGTTTTAACCGGAGTGGTTTCAATATCTATCTTGTCACTTAACCTCAAGGTTCTCGTAATGTTCCTTGTTCCTCTCATGTAACGGAGTGTTCTCAACTTCATTCATCTCCTCCGTACTCTTTCCTTGAAATTGTTTAACCTCTCAAGGTTCGTGGGTTCACTCGTTTGTCAAAAAAGCAACTTGGTTTTACCTCTTGCTCTTCCGCTTCTCCCCGGTGCCATCCTAGATCTCGGGACGAGATCCTCTTGTAGTGGTGGAGTGTTGTAACGCCCCGAGACCGGCGCTCCAGATGCCTTCCATGGTTTCCGAGATTCGTCGTGTGATTTGGTTTGTTTGTTGCATTTCATCATGACATCATCCGCATTGCATCGGCACTCGTTGCCATCATTGTTTTTAAAACCTGCATCCGCTCATAGTTGTCGCGTCCCTCCTTGTTTTTGATCACCGTTCCGAGACCAACCTTGTTCTTCATTTTCCCTCTTGCCTAAACCGGAGTCTCTCTGTACAGTGCTCGAACCTCTCGCGCGCGTCCGAAAGCTGTCCCGAACCCGATTCGTTGGATTCGGATCATCCCCAAACATCTCTAAAACATCACCTTTTTCTTATTTGGACTCCCTAACCTATTTTATCTCGACCATTCGATTTCGATCGGATGATCCAAACCCCCTCTATTTTCCCTATATATAGTCAAACCTTAATCCATTTGAGACCAGACCCTAGAATCTAGGGGAGCTGTCCCATCTTCCCCGTCGTCCGCCGCCACCCCCTGTCCAAATCCTCCTCGGAGTCCACATGGAGCCAACCACAGCCACCAACCTTCCTCCTCGTCCAGCCACCACCCAACCTCCAGATCCATCCATCTGGACCCTTGGATAGAGATCCAACATCCAGGAGGTGCTCCCTGCAACTCCCGCAAGCCCCCTCCTTCCATGGTTCCGCTCCACGCCCGAGCTCGTCCTCGAGCACGACGCCGCCCTTGCCGACCGTCGTCGACTAGGCCAGTGCTCCGCCGTCCCGCGCCCTTCCCTCTCCTTCCTTTTCCCCATCTCGTTTCTTCTCCCCCTCTCATGGTCTCTCTCTCTCCCGTGGATCACAGGGACCCCGCCGCCACCGTTCGAGCTCTCCGGCCGGATCTCCCTCTCTGCCGCCGGGAACGAGCTCTCCACGCCCGGATCCGCTCCTCCTTCGTCGTGCCAAGTACTGGAGCCGCACGTCGCCACCAGGGAGCCGTCGCCCCGCCAAGTCCCTCGACCCGCCTCTGCTCGCATGCTTCGCCAGCGCCAATCCTCGCTCGTGTTGACCGCACCAACCGCCTCGACGTCGTCCAAGCTCCGGACCTCACCTTGCCTGCGCCTCCCCGTCGGTTCCCTCGTCGCCTCCCCATGCCTGAGAGCCCACGTCGGCCATCTTCCTCGCCGTAGTGCCCCGCCTTGGCCTGCCTTGACCCGACTCCTGCCTCCTCTGCAACCGGGACGAGCTCTGCTCGTCGTGGTAGTGGTCGTGTTGACCGCTGCCTCTCCAAGCCGTGGCCCAGGCCCAGCTCTCCTCTGCTTCCCCGCCGACCTGTTGGCCCAATGTGAGCAGCCGCCAAACCCTCCTGTTTACTGTTGGGCTAGCCAGTTTCGGCCCATGTCCTATTTTTTTCCTCTGGACGAATTTAGCTATTTATCCAGAGTTTACAGTTTTGCAGAAAAACCCTCATGTTCATGCATTTAATAACTCAACAACCGTGCATCGGATTAAAATGTTTTAAATATGTAAAATGCTTAGAATTTCATCTAGTTTCATAATATCCAACTCTCATCCATGTTTAAAATGTTTAAACTTGCTGTTTGTTTAATTTTGCATAAAGAGCATGTTAAAATGAATTATTTCATAACTAATTAACCGTAGCTCCAAATTAAATGTCCTTTATATGTAAATGGGGTGGAAAAATGCCTAGTTTAACATGGTGCACTTTGTTTTACTGTTTAATAACATTAAAATTGTGTTTAGGGGAGAACAGTAGCGAATTCAAAATACGCATATGGGGATTTTCCGGAATTGTTGTTTGTTATTCCGGCCTCATTTAAACGCCTAAATAGGTAGCTTTCATATGCTTCACCCCTTGCCATGTTTAATAACATTTAATATTGTTGGGTACATAAATGAGAGAGAACTAAATAATTGATGTGGTGTTTCGTCAATATGCAACTCGTTGCATATTGAGCTCCACTTAATTTGTAGTATTGTTTGTGCACTTTGCCTTGCCATGCCTACTTAAACCAGACATGCATCATACTTGATTGTGCATCATGCCATGTTTATGCTTGTGTGTTTACCATGTCGTTTGCTTCGTTCCAATTTGCTTCTCTCGTTAGCTTCGGTTTCATTCCGGAGTTGTGAGGATTCGTTTGACTACGTCCGTTTGTCTCCTTCATGGACTCGTTCTTCTTCCTTGCGGGATCTCAGGCAAGATGACCATACCCTCGAAATCACTTCTATCTTTGCTTGCTAGTTGTTCGCTCTATTGCTATGCCGCGCTACCTACCACTTGCTATACCATGCCTCCCATATTGCCATGTCAAGCCGCTAACCATCCTTTCCTAGCAAACCGTTGTTTGGCTAAGTTACCGCTTTTGCTCAGCACTTCTTATAGCGCTGCTAGTTGCAGGTGAAGATGAAGTTGGTTCCATGTTGGAACATGGATATGTTGGGATATCACAATATCTCTTATTTTAATTAATGCACCTATATACTTGGAAAAGGGTGGAAGGCTCGGCCTTATGCCTGGTGTTTTGTTCCACTCTTGCCACCCTAGTTTCCGTTATACCGGTGTTACGTTCCTTGATTTTGCGTTCCTTACGCAGTTGGGGATTTATGGGACCCCCTTGACAGTTCGCTTTGAATAAAACTCCTCCAGCAAGGCCCAACCTTGGTTTTACCATTTGCCTACCTACCACCTATACCTTTCCCTTGGGTTCTGCAGACCTCAAGGGTCATCTTTATTTTAACCCCCCCCC